>NC_139922.1:25235118-25370118 GCF_963514095.1 Eutrigla gurnardus | reverse complement strand
GAATGACTCATACACACACACACACACACACACACACACACACACACACATTTCTATCCAAACCATCATTCAGTTTGCTGCAGCAGCATGTGAGATGAGCTGTGGACAGACGTAGAGGAGCACACTCACTCACAGACATGTGCAGACATTGCATGATCCTCCTGGGGGGGAAAGATAATAAATTTAACTCAATATTTTAAACGCAGAATGACACACAGCTACTTAATTCACCAGGATCCGAGCTTCCTCTCTCCTCTCTGATTTCAAACCCAAAGAAAGATTTTTTTTTTTTTCATGTAGCCGCCATAAATCATTCAGAAGTATCACAGGAGATCAGAGCGAGGTTTATCACAGGAGATCAGAGCGAATGCTTCAGCAGCACGCGTCTGAGTCGCACGTGACCGCGCTGCAGCTGAAACCCGTGGGATGTGTCAGGTGACTCACAGGTGACTCACAGGTGGTCTTATGTTGTCTTCTGGTCTTTGCAGAAAGCCCGGCTGGCCAGGATACGAATCTCCAAGACGGGGAGCTCCAACGCCTTCCTCCACAGCAAACGCAACGGCCTGTTCAACGAGGCTCTGGAGTTCACGGTAAGACGCCGCGGCGTTGTAAGTTCCCATCTCTGCGTCTCCTCGGGAATAAAACGGGTTAATTGGATGCGGGTGTTATATTATCAATTCCTAGAAAGCACCGGCGGCGTCCCATCAGAGCGGCTAGCTGTGATCTCATCCGATAATCAGCGAGCTGTTTGAGCTCAGCTGGCCGGCTGGGGAACACGCTCCGGGCAGTGCAGCAGGAAATGTAAACACGAACTGGAGGATGCTCCTCCTCGCCTTCGCCAAAAACGCTGCGGTGCACGAGCACTGTCGTGGCCCCGGGGCTGACACGGCGCCAAAACAAGAAACAAGCGCTTCTACTTCCTGCCTCTCCCAACGCTCCGATAGCAACGGACAGAATCCTGACGGTTTGCTCACACTCGGGCCGGATGAAGCTCTGGACTCATATTGATTCCCTGAAAAGGCTGCAGTGTTTCTATAGTGTGTCCAGTCGCCTTCATTGTGAGCCTGTCTGCACCGTATCAAATGTTTTTAATTTTTTACTTCTGGACACAGTTTAAAGTTACAAAGTTTTTTATTAAAGTCACTTTGCGGTTTGTATAATTTATGAGACGAATAAAAATATATTTATTTGTCGTTTATAGTTCCAGTAAATGCGGCTTTATTAATATGGATGCTGTTTCCTTAAGACTACTAAATGAATATTAATGTTCACATTCACCACTTTACTAACAAGCATTAAATCCCCCCTCAGGTCTGAGCCAAAGTCCAATCCTTCTGAAAAGAAATGAAAAGTGGGCAGCCGGTAACATTAGCTACCGTTAGCCACCCTGAATCAATCAGAACCCCAACATTTCATTTTAATCCACAGCATGGATTAGATTAGAGGGCGTTAACGTTCTCCTATTTCATGACACAGATTAGTAATAAACGGAATATTGAAATATCAATTTTCAACCATGAAAATACAGATTTCCATAAATACGGTTAAAAGAGAGCAACATTCGATACGCTTGTTTGTTTAATATATAATGTGCCTCGTCTTACATGTCACCGGCTATGTCCGAACAGTTAACAGCGTGTTTAAAGATGCATGCCTGCCCTTTTAAATATTCATTGTTGTCCAACTTAAGTATGATTTAAAGGCATCTATTAAGCGGCGGCGGTGTTGTTGTTGCTCGGCGGATCAAGCTGTTTCCGGCCTCCTGCAGTATGGCGGCCACCCGGGTGGTGAGAGCACGCCGCCGCCTCCAGACAGGCTGCTGATACGGGCTTTTTGCGTGTATAGAAGGACGGAAATAACGAAGGCTAAACACCTGTGTTTTACTGCTCAGAGAGGAAATGTACCCGCTCAGTAAACGCAGCGTCGGCTTACAGCAACCAGTCAGCCGCTCCGCTGAACAAACGGCAAAAATTGCCATTACAAATCTTCCAAACATGGCATTTTAGTTGCCTCGCGGCGGTGCTGCGGAGCGTTCAGGATCAGGGCGGGAGTTTTTAGGCTTTGTTGTTTTATAAACAGCTCCAGCACGGATTCTACTGGGGAAGACTGATGCAACCCGCTGAAAGTCTGGATGGGTGAAAGTGCTCTCCGTCTGACAAGAACAATGACGGCATCCTGCAATATAGTGGAAACACGTCTTCCCAGGATCAAAGAGAGGCTCCTATGGCCAATATTTACAACAATAACGTGGAGTAATCTGTGTTTGCTGAGTGCTAGCGTTTCTCAAAACGCTACTTAGAAGTTGGATGTATCAGGATATTAAACTTCAAATCCTATTTTCAAATATTCTGCTAATATAAATCAGGGTGTACATAAAACAAACACATAATATGAGGCTGAATATGATCTTTCTAGTCTGCACAGATCAAATGTTTTATACAAGTTCCTCCAGACCTAGCAGACGGATGATTTATTGGATTAATAGAATACAAACACTGAAGAGGGAGAAGAAAAATTATCTTTTCAGCAACAGTATCACAATGTTTATCGTGGCAATATTCAAGCACCTTTCAAGCATTTCAAGGTGCATTTCCATGCTTTTCCAGCACCTTCCAGCTGTGGTAAACAACATCTTTGTATGAATCCAATCCTATTCAGTCTACTTATTATTGCACTTGTTCATCACATTAAACGAGATGTTATTGTCCTATAAAAAAACAGTCATATGCAATCTCAGAGTCTGCAACTCGTATTTACCATAATTCCCATACCATGTGAAGGCAGCACAAGTATCGTGATGATATCGTAACGTGGGCCCTCAAACACACCGTTTGAGAAAGATTTCAATATTTACAATCAAACGTCGTCGTCGCTGGTCTCTACTTTCACGTTCTTTGACTCACGAGCTTTGCATCCGAACCGCCACCGGAGCCAGGAGTAGAGCCGGCGTACACAGAAGGAATATGGAAAACAAGTCGTTAACGAGCTGCCTGAGCAATAACAGAGATGGGAGGTGAAATGTCACCATGGAGATATGTATGTGAATCGATCGTGTGTGTGTATATATATATATATATATATGTGTGTGTGTGTGTGTGTGTGTGTGTATACATGTGTATACACACACAAACACATCTGTAGATCCATTAAGGGCGAGTCTCCCTTCCAGGGCCGATCGATGCTCCGGCTCCACTGACGTTAGCAGGCGTGGCTCTCGGGGTCAGAATAGTAATATCGTCCGACTGGCATTACTGACCGCCGTCTGTTCTCGTCTGTAACCACGCATTCTAACTCTTCCCGTCTGTTGTCCCTTTTGTCTCCCTCTCCAACCGAAGCAACTTCCATACAAGATGAACCTCTCAGATCAGGTGACCAGACAGAAGGCGGCCGTGCATCTCCCACATCTGATTAGTGTCGTCCTTCACAGCGACAACTACATATCAAAACATAGCACGGTCACTCGTTCTAGTTTATATCTTTACTGGATCGTTAACGATCAAAAACACACATTAAATGTTTGAAAACGTACATGAAACAAATCAGAAATGTCAAACAGAAGAAGAGAATTACACTGATACGTATGAATGCAAAGTTCCCAGCAAAATGTAAAAATGACAGGTAAAAACGTTGATTTGTGTTTTGTTATAAATAAAAAATGTGTGTGTGTGTGTGTGTGTGTGTGTGTGTGTGTGTGTGTGTGTGTGTGTGTGTGTGTGTGCGTGACAGAGCTCTACTGAGGAGGAGCAGCAGTTATGCAAGTCCACCTCTCTATTAGAAAGCCAGCACCACCACCTGCTGCACTGTCTGGAGAAAACCACTGTGAGTACACACACACACACACACACAGACAGAGACACACACACACACACACACACACACAGACAGAGACACACACACACACACACACACACACACACACACACACAGACACAGACACAGACACAGACACACACAGACACACACACACACAGACACAGACACAGACACAGACACAGACACACACAGACACACACACACAGACACAGACACAGACACACACACACACACACACACAGACACACACACACACACACACACACACACAGACACAGACACAGACACAGACACAGACACACACACACAGACAGACACACACACACACAAACACACACACACACACACACACACAGACACACAGACACACACACACACACACACACACACACACACACACACACACAGACACAGACACAGACACAGACACAGACACACACACACACAGACACAGACACAGACACACACACACACACACACAGACACACAGACACACACACACACACACACACACACACAGACACACACAGACACAGACAGACACAGACACACACACACACACAGACACACACACGTTATGCTGATGTATAATAATAACAATGACAGATGCTTGTTGAACACTGTTTTGGTCTTATTGGCTGAGAGTCATTAGTCTTGCATTGAGACTTTTATTGGCTAACCGATTCATTTTCAAATCTAATCTGCAAAGAATTGATTTGCTTTTGTGTGGCTTAGTTGTTTGCAATCTTGAGTTTGCTTGGTATTCTTTGTGCAATTGGGTTTGGTTTTCATTTTTTTTCTTTGCATTGTTTCTCTTGGTTTTATGAACGGGTTTTTTTATTTATCTCGTTTTCTCAGATTGTTTTCTTTTTTGTAAATAAGTGTAAAGAAATGTATTATTTATTGAGCTATTTTTGAGGATGAATTAACATAAATAGAGGTATACACACACATTTAACCTTTCTATGTTAATAATAATATCACAATAATATCTCTCCTCATGTTCAATCAAAACAACGTACACAAGCTGGTTTCGTTTTTCCCAGAGTCACAGAGAAACTAACTGACATCAGGATGAGGTCCTGTCGTCCCTACGTTGAAAATAAGTGCCGGCCATATATTATATGTGCGTACGCTGCGTTTCCCTGATGACAGACCGGCCTCTACACACTGTCTGTTCACAAGGTAGAATTAAAGCACACACTGCTGCAGCTGATGTGTGTGAAAGTGGACGACATGGAGGTCAGCATGAAGTTAAACCGTTTACAGCTGGTCACTTAAAACAAGTTTTCATAGAAATACAACAGGAATAGAAAGGACACTCCCACTCAAAGCAATCTATATTTCTGTGCACCGTTGCCATGATACCAAGTTTACAGACAACATTAAGATTTAGCATAAACTCACACACTCGTATCACACCGTAGGAAACAGCAGTGAAGTCGCCAGATATATACAGACATAATTATAAAAAATCTAATTCTTCATATTTTGACATCAAAATCCAACATAGTTTTGTTCCCTTTTAAACTGTGAGCTTGAGTAAAGTATACCAACCGATTTTAAATCAATCAAACTTTTAGCGAAAAGGGAAAAAACTGCTCTGTGGTTGTGCTTGTTAGATGTTCAATGGAATGAAAGGAGATTGATGTAAATCCCTCTTGTGACTGAACGCCACTCCAACGTCCCGTTTCACTCACAGTACAGAAGATGAAGACGCTGTAGCAGCAACACCGACATATTAGCTGCGTTCCCAACGGCACACTTTTCATTTTCACCCTTAGTGCACACTGCAGCTGCCCCTCAAAAGCCCACACTGTTGCATGGGACGATATAAGACTTTATCACGGATCCAGATAAAAAATAAATTAAAAACAACTGGTGGTGAATCTCATTATCAGGACAATCAGAGAAAAAAGTGAAATGAATAGAGTGATTTATATTAAATGCAGGATACAAAAATGATGTATTTATCCTTTATTTACGCAGGGAGACCTTATGATTTATTCCCACTAAAAAGGATCTTATATAATATTGTGAATCGCAATTTTATCCAGGATCATTGTGATGGAAAATCAAACTTTGACCCTCTTGCTCATATATCCGCTGCACAGAAGGATTGTGGGTAAGAAAAGCAGGCTGGTTTGGAAACTGCAAGAATGAGAGACGTCCTGTAAACTGCGTGTTGTGACACTAAATCTTCGTGTGTATTCAATAATCAATGAGTCTTTGTGGGTTCATCACTACCCGTGACCTCTTTGACATACAAGTGATTATAGGAACTTGCTGTGAAACATGGATTCTGAGCTAAGATCCAACGCTAAAAAAAACATTTAATTCAACACGACAGATTCCTAGAGGATTATTGACCCAGGCTCGTGTGAAACAGACGGCATCAAGCCATACGCAGCGAGGTTATGGATATGAATGTTCTCGTTGCAGAACCACGAGTTTGTGGACGAGCAGTATTACCAGCAGAGTTACCTGGAGGCGGGGCTGCAGAACTACCCGTCCCGGAGCCCCTCCCTCGCCAGCCAGGACGGCGTGACGGGCACGTGCTGCACCCGCCGCAGCAAGAAGCTCCACAGCCCTTTACCCAACGCCAGCGGCCCGGCACACATGCAGCCTTTGACCCACGCGCACACGCACCAAGGCCTGCAGGAGCTCAGCACCATCCACATCCAGCCCCTCAGCACCAGGTGAGCTCAGCCTAGGGTAAAACCTCCATACAGACCCCAGGTTCCCTCCATCACAGCTGAATCCTCATCATCCTCATCATCATCACGGCTTTGTACACATTGAAGTCCCAGATCCACCAGGAAACCAAACACCGTCCTGTCTGGGTTCATGACATCATCATGACATCATCCAGAGGTGCTCGGTGGATTTCACCAAGCTGGATCTAGCAAGACCCACATGGGCTGGTTTACTACAGCTGGAGGAACCAGAATACACTGAACACTGAGAGAGTTATATTGGTGTCAGCGCACCAGTTGAAAACATATTTTTTGTTTAAATGCACAAAAGCTCTCTGAAAAAAATCACAAACGAGTATAAAGAGAAAAGAAAGTGTGCTTGGTTTCAGCGCAGCAGAAGAGACTGCTCATTCTCTCCTTTAAAATACACAAAGCTTACGGAAAACCACACAAAGTGAGCACCTGGTGACGGCGCACCAGGACAGTGAAAACAGAGAAATATTGGTGTCGGCGCACCAGTGGAAAACAGCTTCTTCATTTAAATGCACAATAAAAACACACATAATGACCAAGATAATGGGAAAAAGGAGAGAAATAAAGATCGAGGGCATGGAAGGACAACATACACTACTAAATAAATACATTTTATATATATATATTAGGGCTGTGCCGAGTCTTTTTTTTTTATTGAGGGTTTCAAAAGAAGATGCAAATCGGTCATCTTATTTTATGATGTCATCACCCTAAAAGAGGGGGTGCTGTTAGGTTGCTACGAAGCACCCGTGTTCTTTGACATCAGTAAAATGTTGTTTGGAAGGCTAAATGCCAACATACAGGGTCGATCACGGTTAGAAGCCCCCTTTAATAACATCACTGACTTCATTTAAAATATACATAATTTGAATATCAATGGTTTACGCTTTCACAAATCACAACAACAAAAAAAAGTATTATTTTTGGGATCACCCTCCATATGTAAAAACTATGTGTATGTACATCATAAAAGGCCTCTGTCAACGTAATGAATTTAAATTAAATTTGGCTCTATTTAGTGGTCACTGATATATAATATAATATACACATCTTTCTCTTCTTCAATAAATATTAAACTTTAAATATTTTGGACTAAGACAACTGCAGCGACTGAGCTCCATCCTTACACAATGTTTCTGTACGTTAAAACAATTTGAATGCCAACATGACAAATGCAGCGTTGAATTTTTCAGCACAGCCCCTACACATATAATTTATTCCTTCTTTTTTTTTTTGTATAATTAAGAGAAAGGCACTTACTTTATTTGTAGAGGAAGTCCATGGGTTGTTCCCTCTGGACAGATATGTGGGTGTGTTGAATAAGTCCAGATCTATTCTTCACATCCATCACTTTCCTTTACAAAAGTCACAACAGACCGTTCTGCTCCATCCTGCCAGGCTTTGAAAGGTCCTCCGCCACAGTTGTGGTTGTGGAGAGAAAGTCAAGTTCAGAACAACTTTGATTAAATAAAGTTGTGAGTTTTTAGTTTGTCCAGTATAAACCAACTTTGATTAGTTACATTTCTCTGACAGGTGTTACTGCAGACAAGTATAGGTTCAAACATCTTAGTAATAATCGGTATCGGCCCAGAAAAAGCGACTTCGGTCGACTAACCTTCCTGAATCAGCCTCGAAGTCGCGTTACGCGATCTTTAATAAGATTGCCGTGTGGCTAACTTAGCACGGCTAACTCTTCCACAGCTTTGCCGACATGTAGCCTCGCCTCGGCCGTGTCAAGGCCACCGTCAGCTGCGGAGACGGCAAAGACATATTCCGTTGTCCTCCGTTTGACGTCACCTGTTCCCCCCCTTCCCGCCAACTAAGATCCAGCAGGTCACGTGCTGGTTTACTGTCAGAAGGTTCCTTGTTTTGCCTAAACTATCCCCGTTAGCCGTTAGCTGTTAGCTGCTAGTTTATCGGCTCTTTTTTCAGGTAAGATATCCTCGTTAGCCGCTAGCTGCTACTACGAAGTGCGCCGAGTGGCGCCGAACCGTAGCGAGAGGGAGTGGATGATGTCACGTGACATGTGGGGCGCGTCGTTGATCAACTGACCGACTACGCATGCGCAAAGTAGGAAAACGTTGCGCCCCCCCCCCCTGGGCCAATTTGAGTCACTGAGCCTAGTTTAAAAGTGGCATATTTTAATTTTAATAAAGGCAGGGGGTCAATAATCAAACATACAGATTCTTAACATACTTTATTAATTATTATTATTATTTTCCTTGTTTTTGTGAATAATTAATAATCTTTCTGATGTTATAAACATTCCTTTTCATTTTTGTCTTAATATTCAACAGTAATACTAACAGTAAACATTTTTATTTTAGTATTTTTCTCTTGTTATTCATTCAGCAGACGCTACAGTAGCAGCATAACGCCCAGACGGCGTGTTACACAGATTAATAACAGATGTCTTTCATATCACAGCAACAGAAAATGCCAAGAATCAGGGCGAGGTTTCACAGACAGTCATGAGAAGGCACATAAGGCAGTGATTAATAAAATCTTAATATATTAAAATGTAAAAAAAAAAATCAGATAATATAATTGCAGTATTACGAACTGGGTGTCATAGTCAAAAAATCTATTATTAAAAGCTGAATGTTATGTATCAACACCTGTATTTCACCCCCCAGGTCTGAAATGCTCAGTTTCAACGTAATTGTGTTGCTACGCAACAGCCTGCATGTTTATTTCCTGTCAGCTGACGTCATTCACATTCACACAACCAGAAATAAATCTATATGTTTAGAGTTGTGTAATTGTCTCTATATTATATAGAGGTGGGAAGGAAGTACAAATACTTCATTACTGAACATAAATATGATTTTTGGGTTATTTTTGTGTTTAAAT
Organism: Eutrigla gurnardus; assembly: GCF_963514095.1. Lineage (NCBI taxonomy): Eukaryota > Metazoa > Chordata > Actinopteri > Perciformes > Triglidae > Eutrigla > Eutrigla gurnardus. Next base: position 25,360,723 of record NC_139922.1, on the reverse strand, counting down.
TTCATCATTTTAATCCAAACTTTTACTATGGAGTTCTGTAGCCTTCCTGCCTTCATCACCTGTAGGTGACGTGGTTGAGAGTTGGGTGTCGACTCCCAGTGGGTTTGACACTAAAATCAACACTTTTATATTTACACCTGAGTGTTTTTGAAGGCGCCTGTTCACTTTGAAAGGTGTAAAAAGGAAACACTTCTTTTGTGTGACACAATAAAAGCCAGTAGCTGTCAAAAGAAAAACTCTTTATTGGTCATGAAATGTTTCCATGTGTACCAACTATATTTATTTTTATTTTTTTTATTCTTATACAAACAATATGGCTCAAAATTCGCCATATTAACTATATTAACGTCCTCCTCTCCTCCCGGCAGCCGCTCCAGTCTGAACATGCGCGTGGACGAGCCAGCATCCCTGAACTGCCAGAGCAGCCAGATCACCACGGCGATCATCAGCATCCCCACGCCGCCGGTGACCACGCCCGACGGCGACGCCCACCTGCCCGCGGGCCCCGCCCACCAGAACGTTGTGAAGGTGTCGGCGCTGTGAAGACACGTAAAAAAGACTCGTGGAGACAGACTGAGAGGGGACAAGAGGAGGAGGAGGAGGAGGACCAGGAGCGACAGAGGAGGAGGAAAGGCGTTCAGAGTCCTTGGTCTGGGCCCGTGGTGGAGCCCGCCCTCTGCTGGTCATGTACTGTAACGACATGGACTCCCCCGTACAGAGACAGAGAGGGATGGCTTTTAGATACAGTGTGTTCATGTTAGTGGTTGTGTATGCTGGTGTGTGAATGTGTGTGTGTGTGTGTGTGTGTGTGTGTGTGTGTGTGTGTGTGTGTGTGTGTGTGTGTGTGTGTGTGAGTCATTTTAGATGAGGAGGCGCGTCGGCGATGAGTTCAAGTCATGTGTCACTGTGCACAAAGCACCTTTTTTATGATTTCCTCTCCAGTTATAGTTAGGAAGAACCCCCCCCCAAAGAAAAAAAAATTAGAACTTTCCTTTCCTTTCCTCTGATTTAGCCCCGCCCCTTTTGTTTTGTGTCACTTTGGTCCACTTTGCCGATAAGGTAAAACACAGCCCCTTATTCTTTCCAGGTCCACCTGAGTGAAAGTCGTCTCTGATGGAGACGTGGCGTGGATGGCGGTGGGTTTTTTTGTTTTCTTTTGCTATGACGTGCAGCGTGAATGCGTTTTTTCAACTCTTTCTGGAAGTCTCTCCCGCAGGTCTCAGCTATGCGTTAGATCTGTTTCAGCTGCCACTCTGAAAAAAAGAGTTTGTCGCCAGACTGCGTTCCTGTCAGAAATACTCGGCCGCGAGCCTTTTTACACGACATGTGCCTGTTGCGAGATCTATTTCCATTTTTCCCCGCTCTTTTCCCTCCCTACAGCCCGACACACCTCAAATAACTTAAAAAAAAATTCAAATCAACACTATTAAAAAGCACAAGGCGTTGTTGGCTGAGTGTTTCTGACACCAACGCGTCCTGAGCCCCGGAGATGTGTGTGTGTGTGTGTGCGTGTGTGAATATTGTTAATAGAATATTTTGTAATATTTGAGCATCGTTTGGCAGAAGTGAAGCTGTCTTCTCGTTCTCTCTCTTTCTCCCTCAGTCTGTCTTTCTCTCTCTCTCTCTCTTGTTGTTATCCTGTTGTATCTCGCCCTCCTGTGTGAACAACAGTATGCTTTCAGTAGTCTTTATAGCTGTCGACGTTTTTTCTTCCCCCCTCCCCTTTAAAAAAAACAGCAGGCATTTTTTTTCTTCCAAAAAAGTTGTTGGTATGTGTACTCTTACGTGGTTTAGGAAAAACTTGGTGTTTGTACTTTTTGTCCTCCTCGGTGTTTCACAAAGGATTTTATTTTTGACTTTTATCTTCTGGAGAACTTAAACGCAGGGAAAGTGTGTCGTAGACGGCGAGAAAACAACAAAAAGACAAACAAAACCATCGGTTTCCACACCCAGCGTGTAACTTCAGTAATCATCGAAAGCCCCATCAGTCGACCTTTGTAACGACGGACGGTGACCTTTTAACGTACAGGTCGATCCTTTTTTTCACGACGCAGCAGCAGCGCCTCCTTGTGGTCCGAAACGAGATGTCGATCAAGAGCACACGGGCAGCAGGACCAGAGACGCCTTCCAACATCCAGAGCATTATTCCACAAGCAATATGGAAATCGGACTAATATTACATTTTATTTCTGTCAAACTAGCAGCAACCGGCTTTTAAAAAAATAAGTATTTAATACCTTAATGTGGAGACGCCTGAAAAGCTTAAAGTCGAGCTGAAACATACGTTTTTATCTTGCGCATGGCGACGTGTTTCAGAGTGAAACGGGATGTGCCGTCTGATTGGTTGATGGATGGACGGCGTGATATCATTGGTCGGTCCTAGCTGATTTAAAACACGTGTCATATTTTTTTGTTTTGCCAGGAAGAAAAAAAGAATATTGGATTTTGAGGAGGTGGCAAAGGGAAGCCATGCGGAAGTGCCTTAAAGCTGCATTCTCTCTGCTGGCCACCAGGGGGCGACTCCTCTCTGGTTGTATAGAAGTCTATGAGAAAATGGTCCTACTTCTCTCTTGATGTATTATCTCAGTAAACATTGTAAACATGAGTTTATGGTCTCAATCTCTAGTTTCAAGTCTTCTTCAATCCAGCATGATGTTCATTTAGTACATTATGGTCCATTTAGAGTCCACCAGACCAGAAAGCAGGGGATGCTTGAGGGGGCGGGGCTTACCTTCTGATTGACAGGTTGCTACCACGCTACCAATGCTAGTTAGCTACTAGGATGACTTTAACACTGACCTTGAATTATAGAAGCTAACTTTTTTAACAGCTTCTCACCAGAATCCACATGGATCCAGATCCAGTAAGGGTGGTGCTCTGCCGCTTTGTGTTCGTCAGATCCACCCGTCGCTCCTCCAACAGTCCAAATATGGTCACTTCCTTCTACTGGTTGCAAAAAAAAACTTAATGGAGACAAACAAAATGTCAAGACGTCGACATAATAAATAAAAAGAAAAGAAAATGACTTTCAGCTCGACTTTAACCAAACAAACACACGTTATCATCATATCAGCCGATATGTGGAAATATAGAACATCATTAGACTAAGTTCCCTTTTTGATCCTGAATTTAGACTCAACCCCCTTTTTAAAAAAACACATCCTAGAGAGCAGGACCAGGACTCTGACCCCACCTATAGCAGAGGAGTCCTACTACTGCTGGTAACTTAGTACTGTACACCAGTGACAACTGCCGCCTAGACCCAGTGTTAGTGTAGTCCGACTGTGCAGATCTACCTGCAGTATAAAAGAAGAAAAAAGAAGAAGACAAGCACAGACAAGCTTATTTTAGTGTCATTTTTAAAAAAGTCATATCTGCAGCCTCCTAGTGGGACCTTCAGGGTCTCCTGAGAACCAGAACGGGGGTCTCCTGAGAACCAGGAGGAGGGTCTCCTGAGAACCAGGACGAGGGCAGGACACGCTGGCAGGAGGGAGGTTTCCCTGTATTTATCATTTCTTTGTTGTGATTAAAACGTGAGTTATTTACCGCTTCTCCTGTTTCCAAAGGCAGGTTGTTTTGTGTCCGCTGCACTTTTTTTTTTTCTTTTTGAAAAACGACACATTCTGAATTATTATTATTATGTAAAAAAAAAAAAACATATTTTTCTCGCTCTATAAAAAAAAGTGTCAAAATGGTATATTTTATTTCCCGAGGACCAGAACCAGGTCTGTGGTTGTGTTCGTCTCTCTCTCTGTTCTGTACTCTGTCTTCTTTTGAACGGGCTCGCTCTGTTTCCCTCCCTCTCTCTCTTTGCTTTGCCCTCCTATGCCACGTGTCGTTGTTCAGACTCTGCTGTATCTCGTCAGGTGTTGGATATTATTTATGACCTTGTCTTGTGTCCCCGAACTGTGAAACGCCTGATAAAACATCTATATCTGCCACAAATACACCAATCTGTCGGGGCTTTCTTCTTCACTAAATGTCCAGAGGGCTTTCTTTGGGGGGTGGGGGGGTCCTCGGTCTCAGGGTCCCGGTCTCAGGGTCCTGGTCTGAGGGGGCACCGGGGGACGGAGGACAGGACCTTGCTGAGCTCGGAGCGGAACTGCCGGGTGACGAGGGTGTAGATGAGCGGGTCGACGGCCGCCTGCATGCAGGTCAGCACCACGGCCGACGTCTCCAGCTCCATCAGCAGCTAGACACACACACACACACACACACACACACACACACACACACACGCACACACACACGCACACACACACACACACAGCAACATCCCATAATAACCCTTGAATACATCGGCTGAGTCTTTGTGGAAAGTGGTTCAAATTCACATCTTTGTGTTGCTGGTTTTGTCACTTTTAATCGGTTACTTAACCGTCAGTATTAATTGATGACATCGGTTGCCGTGACGACGCATTGTCTCACTTTTACTACTGAGAGATCGCTACAGAAACACTTTTATTAATGCTACGAATCTTAGTTTGATATCTCTGATGTCTGAGCATTATTTGGTTTTTATTTATTATTATAATTATTATCATCATTATCTGCACTATTATTATTCATTATAAATATCAGCATCGTGCTCATCATGACTATTGGTATCGCAACTTATTATTTTAATCATAATTATTATCATCTTCATTTTAATAATGATGATTATCACCATGACAAAAAGCACTATATAAGTCCTATCAATTACCATTAATAGCCTAATAATTATATTATTAATTATTATGAATAATCAATTATAATTAATAATAAGCTTTTCTGAATACTTATTATCAGCATCATTCTCATCATGATTATTATTGTTATGACAACTATTATTATTTTTATTATCTTCAGCACTAGTAGTAATAGTACTAGTACTAATATACCAGAAGTAATGTAGTAGAAGTAATACTACGAGTATCATGTGGAAAGAGGTTTCTAATCTTGTAAACCTTCGTTTCTGGTCTACATGAGACTGGTTCACATTAGACTAGTCTACATTAGACTGGTCTACATGAGACTGGTTCACATTAGACTAGTCTACATAAGACTGGTCTACATGAGACTGGTTCGCATTAGACTCACATTAGACTGGTCTACATGAGACTGGTCTACATAAGACTGGTCTACATGAGACTGGTTCACATGAGACTGGTCTACATGAGACTGGTTCACATTAGACTGGTCTACATGAGACCGGTCTAGACTGGGTTTCTTACAGTTGTGAATAAGACCTGGTCCACTCACCTGGTCCTGCCAGGAGAAGACGTTGAGGAGCAGCAGGACCACCATGGGGACCCAGAAGAGCGTGAAGGCGATGATGATGTACCCGAAGCGCTGCGCCAGCTTCCCCTCCAGCTGCTTCTTCCCGCGCTCCTTGGCCCCGGGGGTCAGGAGGCACACGGCCCCCACGATCTCCGGGAGTCTAGCCGGTGGTCTAGCCGGTGGTCTCACCGGGGCGCCCCCCGTGGACGAGCCCCCACCGGCCTCCCGCACCAGGAGCAGCGTCCTGCGGGGGGGCGGCGGCCTGGAGGAGCCGTGCAGAGGGCCCCTCGGGGCCGAGACGGGAATCATCCAGCCCCAGGCGGACTCCGACACCGTGGGCCTCAGCTGGACCCCCCGACGGAACACCTTCTTCCGGTGCTGCCGCACGACCACGAATATCCGCACGTAGTGGACCACGATGACCGTCAGGGACAGACCCCAGACCGGGACCAGCACGTAGGGTCCAAACGGGTCCGAGTACTGGGGGCGCTGGTCTCCGCGGCCCCCGAGGTGCGGACGGCACAGCATGTAGAAGAGCGGCTTCTCGGAGAGGGCCAGGGAGGTGAGGGCCAGCAGGGCCCCGCACCCCCAGATGGACAGGATCCACAGCCGGACCCGGGCCTTCCTCCTCTCGGTCTGGAACGGGTACGCGATGGCCTGGAAGCGCTCCACGCTGATGCTGACCAGCGTCAGCAGCTGGACGCAGCTGCACAGCGCGTACGTGAACTGCTGCAGCGTGCACACGGGCGCGGACACGGGCCCCGTGTGCGCGCCGCCGCCGTAGCGCAGGAAGGAGAAGAGCAGCAGCGGCGTGTCCACGGCGCACTTGAGCAGGTCGCTGGCGGCCAGGCAGACCAGCAGCGCGTTGTTGAAGGTCTGCAGGCTCCGGGTCCGGAACACCACCCAGCAGACCCACAGGTTCCCGGGCAGACCCAGGACCAGCGTCAGGGCGAGGACCGTGCAGTTGAATATGAAGAACGCGCGGGTCTCCAGGTGCGCGGTCGTCTCGTTGCGGGGAGCGCGCGCGTCCATGACCGTACCCGGTTCAGGTCCGGACTGAGTACGGGAACTGGGTCCCCCCCTTGATGCTGCAGCTTCGACAGAACCGGCGACAGGAGGTCACGTGGGGCTGAAGTGGTCCTCGCGTTGGAGTTAATTATTCAAGAGTGCTGGCCCTTTGCTGTGCACTGATTGGTTGATTGGTCTGCAATCAGGAGCGCGTGACCTTGTCCTGCTGACCTCCTCTTCATCTTCATCAGCTGGTCAGAGAGTGGGATCTAAAGTTCAAACTAGAGATGCAGGACTATAGAGGACCAGATAGAGGACTAGATAGAGAACTAAGTAGATGACTACGTAGGGGACTATTGAGGACTAGATAGATGACTAGGACTACGTAGAGGACTATTGAGGACTAGATAGATGACTAGGACTACGTAGAGGACTATTGAGGACTAGGAATACGTAGAGGACTATTGAGGACTACGTAGAGGACTATTGAGGACTAGATAGAGGACTACGTAGAGGACTTTAAATTGATCTCATTGAGCTGAGCTTCCAGGATGTTTAAGAGCTATTTTAAGAGTTTTGAGGACATTTTGATGACGGTGGGGTTCTCATCGTCATGGGAACGGTCCCATCGTCATGGGAACGGTCCCTCGTTCACACATTACAGGCTTAACAGAGGAGGACTGAAACACCGGCGTCATACTGTTCATTTATTACAAAAACCAACAGAAAGAAAATACACTCGAAACATGAAGTGCAAACGTTTGTACTCGATTCACATTCTCTCTCTCTAGAAAACGGAGGATCGGATGTCCAGATCCACACGGACTCGTTTCCACGGCGACTCGTATTCCACGCTTACTCTGAATGTGACGTCCTGGTTTGACACGGATCAGTAATTATTCTATAAGGAGATGAAGACTCGTTGATATTATTCAGGTTCTAGCAGCAAATCAAACATATCAAAGGACTAGATAGAGGACCATGTAGAGGTCTAAGTAAAGGACTACGTAGAGGACTTTACAGAGGACTCCTAGAGGACCACATAGAGGACTATGTAGTGGACCACAAAGAGGACTATGTAGAGGACTTTACAGAGGACTATGTAAAGGACTGTGTGGAGGACTAGATAGATTTGAAGGGGGGGGGGATTTGGTCCCAAAACAAAGGTGAGAGAACGGCGTCGGCGAGGGATTCAGCGTGCCGGTGATGAGGATGAGCCTCAACGGGAACATCAGTGGAAAATAAAGTCAGTGTTTGAGCAGCTCCTCCACGTAGACGGCGTTCATGCGGTACGCTGCCATCCAGCTGTGAGCGGCGCTGTAGTAGCTCTGGTAGCCGCCCTGCTGAACCGGAGCCATGGAGGCGTAGTACTGGGTCCAGGCTCTGTAGCTGGCCCTCCAGTAGCTGTCAGTGCTCCACTCCTCCTCCTCTTCATCACCATCATCATGTCCTCCTTCATCCCTTCCCCTCTTTTTCTCCCTGCTCATCTTCTCCGACACCTTCCTGCTCCGCCTCTCCGTCTTCTCTTTCGTCTTCCTGGATCCGAGTCTGCCGGTCTGACCCAGTCTCTCGCTCCAGTCCACCTCCGGTTCGGGTTCCGGGTCCTCCTGCGGAGACGAAGACGTTTCGGGTGCAGGAGGAAAAGCAGGAGGAGCGTTGGACCTCGTGGCTGCTGGTTTGGACACGGCGGGCGTTCGTCTCGCTTCGGTCAGAGGCTTCGTCCTCGTCGTGTCATCGTCCTCGCCGGGCTGCGACCTTGAGGAACCAGAGGCCGACCTGGATGAACCAGAGGCCGACCTTGGAGGCGAGGCGTCAGATTTCCACTCTGCTTTTATGTGTAAGCTCTGAGCGGCGTGGTCGTGGAGGATGACGGACTCGCAGTAGCCGTTCTGTTCCCCCCCCTCCCCGCCCTCTCCTCCTCTGAACTGCCGGATGACCTCCACCGACCTCCCGGGTCCGGCCGTGATGAAGCGGTGGAAGTCCCGCTCCGCCTCCTCCAGGCTCACCAGCCTCGCCCGGCCACTCTTGAACGAGCTGAGCGGGGGGATCTTTGGCAGAGCGTCCTGCAGCTCCTTCCGGGTCGGCGCCGCCGGAGGAGGACGCCGCTGTGGGAGAGCGCCCTCTGCAGAAGGAGATGCCCTTTTAGGACTTCCTTCTCCGCGTGCTTGCAGCCTGATGGCGGCGGTGGCTGGACGGGTCTCCTCCTTCCTCTGACCGACGCGCTTGGGGGTCGGACCCGTCACCGAGGGGTCACGCTTCTTCTTCTTCCTGTCGGTCCAGGAGGCGAGCTGAGGCGAGGCGGCCTCCACGCAGACGTCCCAGTCACACGGCTCGTCCATCAACCCGGGATCCAAACTCACTGGAGACGAGACACACGGGGATCAGATATCACTTCAGACAGACCGACAGACAGACAGACAGACAGCAGCAGCAGCAGGACTCACATGGCAACGGGGACAAACTCAGGCCGCATTTCTGAGCGATGGCCATCATCTTGTTCTCCTCCTCGCCATGGCAACAGTAGGTCACAGCCAGGCCCTGAGTGCCTACAGACAAAACGTAATCCTGATGAGAACCATTCACATAATAATAATAATAATAATAATAATAATAGGAAGGGATGGAGGAGGACACACACACACACACACACACACACACACTCTCTAATTAAGTGCAGGTGATTAAGAACCAGTTGACTTTGCTCGGCAGGTCAAACTCCAGCCTCCTTTGGCTTCATTCAAAAATCTGGAAACAACTGGTTGCCTCCATTAAAACTTGGACAAAAATATCTAAACAACCAATCGGGGTCGGGGGACTAACCGAAGCGTCCGGCCCGTCCAATCCGGTGCATGTAGGTCTCCCAGTCCTGCGGGACGTCCAGGTTTATCACCAGGTTGACTTTCTCTGCATCGATGCCTCGGGACGTCTGACGGAATCACAGAAAGTCAACAAACGTGGAGACAAGAGACGAAGAGAGAGACGAGAGACAGAGATGAAGAGGAGAGATGAAGAGGAGAGACGAAGAGGAGAGACGAAGAAAGAGACGAAGAGAGAGACGAATAGGAGAGACGAAGAGAGAGACGAATAGGAGAGACGAAGAGAGAGACGAAGAGAGAGACGAATAGGAGAGACGAAGAGAGAGACGAAGAGAGAGACGAAGAGAGAGACGAATAGGAGAGACGAAGAGAGAGACGAAGAGAGAGACGAATAGGAGAGACGAAGAGACGAATAGGAGAGACGAAGAGAGAGACGAAGAGAGAGACGAAGAGAGAGACGAAGAGAGAGACGAAGAGAGAGACGAAGAAAGAGACGAATAGGAGAGACGAAGAGAGAGACGAAGAAAGAGACGAAGAGAGAGACAAAGAGAGAGACGAATAGGAGAGACGAAGAGAGAGACGAAGAGAGAGACGAAGAAAGAGACGAATAGGAGAGACGAATAGGAGAGACAAAGAGAGAGACGAAGAAAGAGACGAATAGGAGAGACGAAGAAAGAGACGAAGAGAGAGACGAAGAGAGAGACGAAGAGTGAGACGAAGAGAATGACGAGGAGAGAGAGGTTGGAGGACTGGAGAGTCTCACCAGGTCTGTGGAGATCAGGACTCGGCACTGGTACTGCTTCAGCTTGGACATGGCCTCCAGTCTCTGGTCCTGACTCAGACCACCTGGACGCCATCACACACACACACACAACACACAACACACAACACACAACACACACACACACACACACACACACACACACACACACACACACACACACACACACACACACACACACACACACACACACACACACACACACACACACACAACCTCGTTAAAGCACTCATTTCATTTCATCAATTAAAAAAACATTTAAATAAAAGGAGACAAATTACACAAACAATTGAATTCAAAATTTTGACTCAATATAAATGAGATATGAATGAAATCACCTGAGATGCAAACAGCAGGTAAGCCTTTGGAGGACAGGATGTCCGCCAGGTGCTGAGCCCTGTGGGAGACACGCACGCCGTCCGTCAGAGACGCCTCAACGACAACGGGACAATCGAGGGGGCTTCTGGGTAAACGGCGACATACCTGGTGTGCAGGTTGGAGAAGACCAGAGCCTGGTTGAACGGGATCTTACTGAAGAGCTCCAGCAGATGCTGCACCTTCTCCCCGAAGACCTTGTGAGGTAACGGATGAGACTGGACCAGCTGGTAGAACTGTTTCAGACCTGGCAGGAGGATCACATGATGTTATGGATATTCAGATTATTAATTCAGCATAACGGACTGAGAAACAAATGATTTTATATATATATATATATATATATATATATATAGACATAGCAGGAACCTTACCTTTAAGGCCCATGTCGCTGGGATTGAGTCGGACAAAAGTGGGCTCGTTCATGTAGCGGGTGAGCTGCTGAGCAAGGGATTCTGGGTAGGTGGCGGAGAGAGCGAGCATCTGCTTGTTGACGGGCAGAGAGGAAAAGATCCAGCTGGAGAGAGAAGTATAACGTTTATGATATTAAATCGCCGTCGTCAAACAGCAGTCTGGTGGTCTGGTGGTCTTACTTGATCTGGTCCTGGAAGCTCCCCTCCTCCAGCAGCTTGTCCGCCTCGTCCAGGACGAACAGCCGGATGCTGGCGGTGGACAACATGCCCAGCTCGATCAGCTGCTTGATGCGACCTGCGTGAATAAAAACACAGAAAAACACGTTTGTTTACGATTCTGTGACAAACACTTTGAAAAGGGGGGGGGGAGCAGATTTTAGGGGGGCGGGGCAAACCATCACTAATGAGAGAGGAAGTCTCTGCTGAGTTCGATGACACCTCACAAAAGTGTTTACGAGTCACGGAAGAGGGCGGGGCTTAATTATAGGGGGCGTGGCTAAGAGGAATCTGGATCCACAAACAGCGAAGTTATGACAACTTATGACTTTGTTTTTTGGGGGGTGAAAAACACTTTCTCAGCACCATTTTTAAATTTTTTATGTATTGTATACAGTAATATAAGTAATAAGATATAATAAGATAAGATAATAAGATAAGATATTTTAATGATATGTAGATATATTTTTTAAATGTACTTCCTGAGCACGTTAAGTCCCTCAGAAGGGCGATTTATGAATAATAACAATAATAACAGCGTGGCGGTCCCATAAACAGGAAACGCCTCCTGGGTTTCCTCACCAGGCGAGCCGACGGCGACGTGGCACTTCTTCAGGTGGGTCTTGTCCTGACTGACGGGCCGGCCCCCGATGAACACGTGGCACTCCAGGCCCTCCATAGAGCAGCCGATGGCCATCACCACCGAGTGGATCTGCACCGCGATCTCACGGGTCGGCGCCAAGACCAGGACCTGCAGGAGGAGGGAAGTCAAACAGCCAACATCCACTTATGTCTGATTGGGGGAGCAGATTAAGGACCAGCCAGCCCCCCCCCCACACACACAATCAGCGAGACCCCCGCAGACCAGATGCCCCTCAGTAATTCCACGTTTGCCACGGAGCAGCTTAAAGCCAGCAGGTTTAGAGCAGCAGAGTGATTACTTCTCAGGACCACCTGCTGCCGTGGCGGAGGTCTTCCCCTCAAGACACGAATCCACTCACCTGAGTTGCAGGATTCTCCAGGACCAGAGAGTCCAGGGCCACGGTGCAGAACACGCAGGTCTTCCCCGTGCCGGACTTGGCCTGCACGATCAGGTCTGGAAGGACAGACGGACGACGTGGAGAGGCACAATTAAGTCAGAATAATCACATGTTCGGGGGTTTCACGGCTAATTCAAGTGCATCGAATCAGGCGCTTCCTATCCCCCGCTAATCTGTTTGACCAATCAGACGCGTTTACTTTGAGGACGCCGTCATTAAGCGTTCTCTCTCTCTGAAGTGATGTTTTCACCACACGGACGTTTATCTCAAAGCAGCAGGAAACAAACACGATGCTTTAATGTTTCTGCTCCAAGAAAAATCTCAAATTACAGCTCAAACCATTAATTAGTCGATTAATTAGTCCATTAATTAGTTGAGTAACAGAAAACCAGATTTAATGATTGTTTTGGTAAATATGATTTAATATGTTCCTGACAGTTAATCAGATAAAACGTGACATATGAAAATATACAATTTGTCTCTGTTCATTTAAAATTTTATATACAATAAATGTATATTTGGTTTATTTATATGTATAAACTATACTATTTATTATGTAATATGTAAATAAATATTAAGTTTGTAAACATGTATTATTATAGACAAAGATTAAATATGTGTACTTCTACTTTTACCAGAGTCTTTTTGAACACAAGTATCTGCACTTCTACTTTTACCAGAGTATCTTTGAATACAAGTATGTGTACTTCTACTTTTACCAGAGTATTTTTGTACTTCCTCTTGAGAACGTCCTCTGGTAGCCGCTATGCTAAAAAACGTCATAAGTTAAAGTCATCAAAATCTACTTAACTAGTTGAACAGAATGAACTTAAATCTAAATATCATAAATAAAAGTAATTATTCTGCAATAAAAACAGACAAACATCTTCTTACCTTTCACAATAAAAGCCTGAGACAGAAGACAGAAGGAACTTTATATAAGATAAGTAAACCTACCTTATAAAAAACATCTTACATTAGTTTAGACTATAGAAGAGTTAACCTCAAACAGACTTTGGGTTAGTAGGATCCTGGATCCTTCTAATCCTAGAGACGTGCGTGTCATTAAAACTAAAAACTAAATCATAGTTAAACTGCTTGTTTGGTCTGACCAACAGTCCAAAATCAAAAAATGAGTTCTTGATTTAATTTCTTCTTGAGTGATTATTTAGTGCCGAGACAGGAAAACGCCTTCACGACAGACCTGTACAGATGCACCCCTCCACAATAAGAGTCCCCCCTGGTGGGTTAATACAGTCTCCCATTAATGCAGGTGTTTTTTTGTCACTTTTGTTTCAGCCGAATTTTTATGAAAAGTACAACAAATACAACAACATACAGACTTAGATGCCAAATTCACACTTTCCGCTGGTAAATCTATAAAACCACGAGACATGTGCGTTTTCTTAACGAGGTCCGCACAGTTTCCTGAACCCACCGAGTCCGCAGCGGCCCAGCGGGATCGCCTTGAGCTGGATCGGGGACGGCTTCCGGAAGCCCGCCGAGGCGAGTCCGTCCAGCACCGCCGGAGACAGCAGCAGCGAGCCGAAGTCGATCCCCTCCGACAGGAGCACGTCGTCCGTCCGCGTCCGTGTCTCTATGTCGTGGGCCGCTCTCCTCACCGAGGAGGCCGCCATGTTGACTGGACTTGTTTACCGCCCCGCAGATCGAAGTGAGCGGCTTTAAAGCGCGTCGGAGACGCAGGCTGCGGCCGCGACCGCCCCCTGGCGACCGGGAGGGGGACGTGTCTCTCTCTGGGGGAGCAAAACTACCTGCGAATTCAAAAATAAAATATGACCATAAATCATGTTAGTTAAAGAGAGTCGATGTGGTTTGAAGAGGCGCACATTATTTTACTTGATAATAATTAATTACAACAACTTTTAGTTGCCAGGTTGGGAAAATAATAATATTAATAATTTAATTTACTTTAATTGATATAGCACCTTTCAAGGATGCTTAACTAAATAATAAATAATAAATAATAATAATAATAATAATAATAATAATAATAATAATAATAATAATAATAATAATAATAATAAATCCCTCTGGTTGTGTTCATAAACCATGATTAAATAACTTTTCACATATTCTAATATGTTCTAATGTTCTAAGCCATCAAGCCCGTAGTTATGCATTTAATTACATTTTTGATAAATGGATTTTGTTGCAGAAAACATTCATCTGATTTATTACGGAGCTAAAAACGCATCCTGGCGGGAAAACTTTCTTGCAACCTATCAACCCGAGAGTTCTTATTAATGAGTCGTAGCTGATCCATAAAGAATTAGTAATAAATTATTCCTAACTCAGTAGAAGTCATTTATTAAAAAGTGGAGCCCAAACACGTTTAATCACAAAAAAATTTCAACTGTTTTTATTAAGTTTGTTGAGGAAGTTTTTGTAAACATATAAATAAACATTTCAAAATTGCAGAATAAAGTAAATTAGCTTTTATTTATCAAATTTCATTTCATTAATGTACAATTTACGTTTGCACACTTTCATTGTCAAACTCATATTTGTTCTTTATGCTAATGAGGAACGTCGGTCATGTGACCTGAAGAGACAGTAAAGTTATTCTGATTCTGAACCAACAGAATTTGGTGTTAAATAGAACCGTAGAGGGTTCCTTGGCTTATCCTCATAGGAGCATCCAGGTAGAATATTATATAAAAGTGACACAGAGAGGCCTTTCAGATGGTTCTACTTAGAACCCAACATGAAGTGGTGTATGTAGAACCATCTGTGAAAGATTCCACCCAGAATGAGAGGTTCTACAGAGAACCCTTCTGTGGTGTAATACTTCCTCCCAGAAACAACTTTGGAGGTTCTATCCAGAACCTTTCCATCTTATGGGGGTGCTAACAAGAACTCACCCCAAGGATCCAGGGATCCATCCGGGACCCACCCAGAGGGTTCGACCGAGAACAATGTAATATTCCAATGGTTTGATCTAAAAACCACCCAGAGGGTTCTACTGACAACCCTTTTATATCCCAAGGGTTCAACATAGAACCCAAAAAGACCAGGCTGATGTGGTGCAGCAGAACCCACCGCCTGGTTCAAACCAGTTATTTGGGGTTGGATTGTGGATGTTCCCTTCCAACAATCCTTGTAGAACTCTTTCTTCCAAAAAGGGTTATTAATGGGACCCTTAGTGACACGAAGAGCCCTTGGTTCATGAAAGGGTTCTTCAAGGGTTCTGGGAAGAACTTCAAATCTTCAATCTAATTTCTGAGAGTCTCTGAGCAGAATCAGTGTCGTGCTCTAACACTCTTTCCTAAAGCCGACTTTGACCTCTGACCTCTTTGAAAAGGAGCTCATTGATGGATTTAAAACCGATCGATGACCCGTTGGACTGTTGTTTGGCTGACTGGTGTTTCTCCAGAAGGAGTGCCCGTGCCATGTGAAGCCCCGGTGTACTGGAGTGATTGGGTGCACATAGAGGTGTGGGATTCTAACAGCCCCCCAACATGGCTCTCCTGGATCCGGCTTCATTACTCAGCAGCAGCTTTAAAGCCAGCAATCAGGGAAAGTGCCGTCTTACAGGATATTAGATTGTCTCTGCAATCTGGATCCAGGGATTTGGTTTCTTAGACTTAATGTGAGGAGCCTCCCTCCCTTAACGGCTTCTTAAGACCCTCGGCAGACATGCAGGATCCATAGAGGACCACTTCAATCTGGTTTACCGCATCTATTTCTATCTGTTTGTCACATTATCATATTGTGGACTCACCAGTGGACATGGAGAACCCGGCTCTCCAGGACGGGAACTCCTCCTCGTGGACTGACCCCCGGCTGCCGTCCCGGACCGGCTACGCCGTGCTGGCCGCCATCATGGGGGTCCTCTCGGTGGCGGGGATCCTCCTCAACGTGCTGGTTGTCGTGGTGACGCTGAGGCATCGGCAGCTGAGGCAGCCGCTCAACTACGCGCTGGTCAACCTGGCCGTGTGCGACCTGGGCTCCGCCGTGTTCGGGGGTCTTCCCACCGCGTTGGCCGGCCCCGCCGGGCCCTTCGGCCTGGGACGGGTGGGCTGCGTGCTGGAGGGCTTCGCCGTCGCCTTCTTTGGTGAGTTTCATGTGTTAGCAGCTGGTTGTTTTACTAAATGTGGAATGGATCTGATTAACAGAAGAACTCAGTGAAAGTAGTACAAATACTTTGTTACTGGACTTCAGTAGAATATTCAGGTATCTGTACTTTATTAGTACTTATTAGTATTTATTTCTTTGACAACTTTGTACTTTTCCTACTTTTTAAAACAAATATCTGTCCTTTCTAATCCTCACATTGTCAAAACTCATAACTTTAGTTTTAATACAATTGAGGGGAATTATAGAATATTATTTTTAAGTATAAATATGACGAGATTCAGTTAGTTCTGAAAAAAAAAAAAGCCAGTAGAAATATCCTTAATAGGGATACTTACTTTCTACTATAAGTACATTTTAGCACTTCTACTTTTATCAGTCTTTTTTAACCTAAGTATATGTATTTCTACTTAAGAACGTCTGTACTTCTGACTCCTCTGGTAGCCGCTATGCTAAAATACTTCATAAGTAAAGTCATCAAAATATAGTTAACTAGTTCAACAGAATGAACTTAAATCTAAATATTATAAATAACAGTAATTGTTCTGCATTAAAAACACACATTAATGTACAACATTTTCTAACCTTCTTACCTTTCACAATAAAAGCCTGAGACATTGTAATTGAAGGAACTACTTACTCAAAGTAAACTTATCTTATAATAAAATATCTTACATTAGTTTAGAAGAGTTAACCTCAAACAGACTCAGGGTCAGTAGGATACTGGTACTTGGTTTCTACTCCTACTTTAGCATAATTAATAAATTGATTAATTAATTAATTTCAAATGAGTCTAATATGTATTATGTTGAAATTGGCTTTTTATTTGATTTTATATTTATATAATTTTTCTTTTGTTTATTCATTTCCATCTATTTTTAATTGTTAATCAAAATAAATAAATTAATAAATTAATAAATAGTCGCTAGTCGATATTTTTGGTCTTTACAAAATGATCTGTTTTCTTTCAGGCATAGCGAGTCTGTGCACGATCGGAGTGATTTCTGTAGAACGCTGCATAGTGGTGTGTTACCCCATGGGTGCCGTCCTGTTCCAGACCAGGTACTGAAGTGAACCCATCAATCTTTCCACCCAGACTACATGATCCGTCCTGGTTCGGGTCCTGGTTTTGGCTCCTGACCCACTGCCGTCTTGTGTTGTCCCCAGGCATGCTGTAGGCGGGGTGGTCCTGTCCTGGGTCTGGTCCTTCGTGTGGAACACCCCGCCCCTGTTCGGTTGGGGCAGCTACGAGCTGGAAGGGGTCAAGACCTCCTGCGCTCCCAACTGGACCAGCCGGGACACCGGGAACGTGTCCTACATCGTCATGTACTTCTCCCTCTGCTTCGCCGTGCCTTTCTCCATCATCACGGTGTCGTACTCGCGACTCTTGTGGACCTTACACCAGGCGAGTGACGGACCCTCGGTGGGACCCCTCAGACCAGCATCACAATAAACTGGTTTCTTTGTGTCTAGGTGACCCGGCTGCAGGTGTCTGAGGCCGGCAGCACCAGCCAGGTGGAGGTGCAGGTGACCCGCATGATCGTGGTGATGGTGCTGGCCTTCCTGGTGACCTGGCTGCCGTATGCCGCCATGGCCCTCGCCGTCATCGTGGACTCCGGTCTAGATCTCCACCCCGTCGTCGCTGCCATCCCCGTTTACCTGGCTAAGAGCAGCACCGCCTACAACCCCATCATCTACGTGTTCATGAACAGACAGGTATCATCCAACATGTCCGTGTCTCACAGCGTGGAAGTAAGAACGGGAGTAGAAGGCCAACTTCCGTCTAAACTACACCAACTACACCAGAAGAGTGACAACATTTTTTTGAGACCAGTGTAGCATTAAAGCATGGTGGAATTAGCAAACTAGGTAACGATCTAGCAAAAGCTGGGTTGGGAATAGCTAGCCACCTGTCCTCTATTTAGCAAGGTAGGTAAATTCCACCATGCTTCAATGCTACACTTCCTCAACAGTGGGATGTTGGCCAGTGTCTGGGTCCCTCTGCTAACATTAACCTAGCTATTTAGCCACCTGTCCACTTAGCTAGCTAGGATGTCAATTCCACCATGCTTTAATGCTATACTGGTTGCAGAAAATGAGCTGAAAAGCATGAGGGTGGCCAACAGCAGCGCTGGGTGGAAACGTTCCTTCCGCCTTCTCCCCTTCGCTCCGGAGAAAGACATGCTAACTAGCTACCTAGCTAATCATTGCTTCCTGTTGTCACCATAGCAACTAACAATCCACATTTTCTTTTGTACGAGTCAAATGACAACTGAAAACAGTCTGATAACCGTTACTACTCCTACTTTCATTCTGTGATTAAAACAGAGTATTTCAACAGATACAATGATAAACATGTTAATAACCATTAATAACATGTTAATGACTCGTGTGTTTCCAGTTCCGAGCGTACGCCGTCCCAGCGGTCATGTGTGGCTGGAACCCGTGGGCATCAGACCCACCAACGTCCGAGGACGAGACCACGGTCTCCTCCATCAGCAAGAGCCAGAGAGTCTCGACGAAAGAATCTTTAAACTAACGTATGTTTTTTTCTCTCCAGTGGCCAAAACACGCCGTCGTACTGAACAGATGCCGACATTCTTTGTAAAATATTTATCACAAGAAAGAGAAAAACAACGTACTTGCATGATTTTTATTTGTTTTTTATTCGGTGTACACATCCCCTTCGCTTCTCGAGGTCTGCGATCAAACATGGTTCACACAAACAGACCTCCGTCACCTTTAAATCCAACCTGTTATGGCTTTCATTGATAAGAAAAAAAATCAGTGTGTTATACTCATTTTGAAACGTGATACTTCACTCCAGCTTTTTTTTTCTTTTTCTTTTTTGGATCCAGCATGTTAAACAGCAAGAAAACGAACAAAAAACAAACCTGTCGTTCACTTTTTTCAGTCAAGTCTCACAGTTTGATCATTCACAGTCATTTCTCCCTCTAAAGAAACACAAATGCAATCAAACTCATCCTATCACCTTGGCTTTTTTTTTATTGTTTACAGAAATATTGCTATGACTTTCATTAAGGAAAAAGGCAAAAAAAACACAAATCTATAATAAAAGCCAGAGTGTGAATAGCTGTATCGAACCTGTACACGTCTAGTATATACAGAGCGGGGGTCATCTATGTACATGCTACATACACTCTGGTTCTAAGTAGTCCTTCTGACAGGTCAACACAGGGTCAGGGAACAAGGTTGGGTGCCGCCCATCTACGCTCACAGGCCGTCTCCATAGTTACAGTACGCATCGACGTGTCAGCTGACAGTGTGTGAAACAGATGTTGTGCTCGGAGGGTTTGACTTCGGTTCGGTTGTTTCTGGCAGGAAACAAGAGGACGCACCAAAAAGATCCGGACTAGACGCCGTTCTGGTCCCGATGCTGAATATTGTGTCGCCTTCATCTCATTTAAAGAGCAACTAAACCCCCCGGGAGTTTCGGCTCAAGTGCCTGGAAATGTTTTAGAAATCTGCTAGAATGTGAATTTAAAGCATCATCATGTGCTGTAATTTTATCCTCCACCCTTCACTGTATGATGTAGTGTTGGTTTTGTAAGTGTGTGTTTTTCTTCAAATTGTACGATGACAATAAACTTGAAATTTAACCGTTAACGTCACAAAATCTGGTGAATCCGTGACTAATTATCACCAATGGGAGCGAGCTTTCGTGTGTAGATGAAGTTGTTCAATTGGACTCACTTAGCTAGCTAGCTAGTGTAGCTAATTTGTTTTTAGATTACCATTCAATTTGCTTATGCTATTTCGCGAATGCTAATCGCTAGCGATAATGCTAATCGCTAGCATGCTGGCTACTGTCATGAGTATGGTTAGGTGGTTAAGTGCTGTGAAAGGTCGGTTATAGTGACAAAGTTTTAAAATCTCATAAGCATTTGTGGAGTTTACATGCAAGGCTGGGGGTATGTACATGCTAGCGATTAGCATTAGCGTCTCACAGGCTAATTTGATTCAACCTCCATGGGAACTTATTTTAGGAATAAAATATGAACGGATGTCAACTGTAAGAGACAAATAACTCTTTGATAGTGCCATGAATTACACATACAAGGTTTGTCAATTTAGTTCATTTAATGTAATTATTTAATCCAAAATATGGCGGGGCACCTGGAAGGGGCGGGACTTAGTCGGGAGTTAGTCGGGAGTTATATATATATATAAACTATTACACAATATGTAGAATTAAAATACTTTTGTACTTCAAATTTGGACCTGAATCATTCAATAAAAGGACCAAATACCCAGATAGCTTGTTTTAAAAGGGTGGTTTGAGGGTTTCGTTACTCTTTGAGAGACCCGTCTCCGGACTCACCGATGCTGCAGGTTAACGTGGTGTTTGTTATAAAACAACGTAATAATGTCACATGCACACTTTAAACCAACGGGGAGGTCAATCCCTCCTTCCAGCAGAAACAGCTGTTTCACAAACCAGCTGAGAGTCACAAACACAAACATGCTTGAAGAAGACGACGAGTGAAGACGCGGCGCAGCATCAACACAGCAGATGGAAATGACTTTTCCTTCCTTCACGTACAGTTTGAACCAGCTTTGCAAAAAAAAAAAAAAAAAAGGGAGAGGGGGTCAGTCCATGTTGGAGGTCCTCTGTTCTACCGGGGAGACGAGACTAAACGACACCAGCAATAAGTCCTGAGCTCAAGGAATGTGCAACACGTCCTCAGCCACGCCGCCACCGCCGTTCCCATGGAAACACAGTGGAGCCTGAGAACAGCATCCTGGAATTATCATTGCTTCTGACAAGTAAAAGGTATCCTTATATATATATATATATATATATTTATATATATATACATTGAAGAAAGGAAAAAAGGGAGGAGTAAAAATAAATGCAAGTGGAGGGGGAGGGCTGAAATGTTCTACTGGTGTTCTAAAGAGGTAAAAATCAGGTGCAAACAGAACGTTTCAACATTAACACCTGAACATCACACAACACATCAAGACCACTTCTGAGTCGAGGAGGAGGAGGGAATGGGGTGTCTACGAAGAACAGGGGAGGATCTGTACACTTCCTTTACCTCTCCGTCCTTCCTGTCGTCCTTCTTCCTGTCGCCCTTCTTCCTGTCGTCCTTCTTCCTGTTGTCCTTCTTCCTGTCGCCCTTCTTCCTGTCGTCCTTCTTCCTGTTGTCCTTCTTCCTGTCGCCCTTCTTCCTGTCGTCCTCCTTCCTGTCGACCGGAACAGGAGCGTCTTGCAGCCAAGCGTTCTTTACAGCACGATTCAAATGATTTTACTCTCCACTACTGGTTTGTGAGGTGCACTCTTAGAAATAAGGGTTCTAAGGTTCTAATAAGGGCATGCGGCTCTACCCAGAACCCTTTGCTGCTGTACTCAACGTGGCCGGGAACCAGGCAGAGTCCACTTGGAAGGCAGTTAAAACCGAGCCAGGGGTTTTCAGGGGTTCTTTCTAAGGAGTGGGGGTTCCATTAAGAACTAATTTTATCCACAGAATACTACACCACATCAGTCCTAGATGAAACCCTTGGAATATGAAAGGGTCGCGATAGAACCCCCTGGTTGAGTTCTCTTAAAATATAAAAGTATTCTCGGTAGATCAACCTGGATGTGTCCTTGTTTGCACCCTTTGAAGGTGGAAGGGTTCCATCATACCTGGTTCTGGGTGGAACCTTTCACAGACAGTTCCAGGTTCGGCTCGAGGTAGAACCCTCTGACAAGGTTCCAGGCTTGACCTTTATAAACGTTTATACCAGGAACCAAAAGGGTCCCCCCCCCCTGTGAGGACAAGACGAAGGAGCCTATATAGGGTTCTAGTTAGCACCTTCATTTCTGAGAGTGTACACACATCATGGTTCCTGTACAGGGTAGTGAGTTGTAGTTTTTTTTTTGGTTTGTTCTTTAGATTCTTCTTCATCCCGACGTCTAGAACGTTCTTCACTTCCTGCCGAGTATCTGATGAGGTAACGTGATGACGTGATGACACCCTGACCTCCGCCGGACCGTAAGGTGCTAAAGGTTCTCTCCGTAAACGCAGCGGATCTTAACTTTCTAGATACGTGTGTGTGTGTGCGTGTGACAGAGAGATGGCGTTTGTGTGGTTGTGTAGAAGGTGTAATAAAGGGGCCGAGAGGTCAGGCGAAGGGGTTTTGGGGTTGAGGTTTGGGTTCCGGCTGAGTGAGTTATGAAAAAGCAGAGTTCTACAGCTGGAGTCTCTTTATGTACAGCAACAGTCCCAACGAGGAGGGTTCCTCTCCTCTTCGTCTCTCCTCTTCGTCTCCCTCACAGCTCAATGATGCAGCGAGTCCTGTTTGAACGTGTGAGTGAGTCCTCAGCGCTGCCCTCTGGTGGGCAGCAGCGGTAGTAGCAGCAAGGAGAACCCGGGTTCTCCCACTTTTCTTCCAGCATCTTCCGCTCTTCCTCATCTCTCAGTTTCAGGGTCTTTATTCTGCTTTTGTCAAGTACCGATTCCTCTTCTTCTAAATCCTGTGTGTGTGTTTGTTTCCATGTTGTTGTTGTGTGTGTGTGTGTGTGTGTGTGTGTCGCTCCTTCAGTGTGTGTTTGGAGGCTCAGTGAATGTGCGTCTGACAGGACAGACCGACTGTCCTCCTCACCTCAGCGTCCTCGCCAGCACTAAAACAACACACTCTGCCTCCTGCTCTTCCCCTGGGCTGAGAGACAGACAGAGAGAGACAGACAGACAGACAGACAGACAGACAGACAGACAGACAGACAGACAGAGAGAGAGAGAGAGAGAGAGAGAGAGAGAGAGAGAGAGAGAGAGAGAGAGAGAGAGACAAGACAAAAGTTCAGTTAATTTGATCACAAACTCTCCATTAAATTTACCTCCACATCATAAACACTAAATATCGACTTTATGGCCGAAAGCAACGAGCGCGTTGCTGCGATGCTAACTTCCTGTTTGACCCACGGCGATCTATCGACCGTTGCTGTAGCAGGATGCTACAACACTTGGACATAAAACAACAATTCACACAAATCAAATGTCTTCAAGGAGAAAATAGGAGGATTTTTGAGCTGCTGTCAAATCGCGGCGCCTGATTGGCTCTTCCTCTCCAAGCGTTCGATCATGTGACGATGATCATTTTGGAGCACCCCCATGATGAAAAGTACATAAAAGTATGTGGACTATAAATACTTTTGGCCATACAGTGTACTTGCAAACACCAAATCTATTGGATCCTATAGTTCTACATCCTATAATAGAGGCGAAGCTCCGCCCCCTTCTGGCGGGAGATGGAATTACAGATCTGATGTTTGTCAACTTAAAAGATCATTTTAAGATAAAAGATAGAATAAAAGATATGCACCGGATATGCACCGGAAAAAAGGGGGCGGGACTTAGCCTCTCCAAACTTTATGTCTGACACACTGCAGGTGAAAACCAAACAACCCGTATCCATGCCGACAGCAAAGGGCATCTATAAACACACCACCAAACCAAAAAAATGACACAGCACACACCAAAGCCCCCCCCCCACTTACAGACTCAACTAACGGGCTACACCTCCCGCTGCAGAAACCGAAACAGGACTGCAAAGAGGAGAAAGAGTGACAATGACTCCCGGCTCTCTGATCACATGATCGACTCATCATCACCCTGAGAGGAAGACGAGGAGTCGCTCGGTGAAGAGCTGAGACGATGCAGGACTTGTGAGATACGTAAGGCGTGAACACGGAGACGACAGGGATGTGAGTATAAACAGGCGAGTGGGAATGAAAAGAGAAGGTGAGAGTGAAACCAGACACTAGCCGCGTCCCAGTTCTCGGCGGCCGTGGTCCGAGACTAGGCCGTCCCCCCTTTTCAAAGACGGCCTTCTTTTCCCCGGATCCAGGCGGATCCTTTAAGACCCGACGTATCCCAAGATGCATCGGGGCGCCGGTTGACGATTTTAAATCAACACGGCATCCATGACCTCAGTTACCTCCTCCTCTATGCCCGTTCTCATCAGCTGGTTGCTAGGCAACGGGAGAGCTGGTGACACGATACAGGAAATCAGGATGGGAGACCAGGTTTGTCTCTCGTTTCAGGGACTGCTCAGTCCGGCCTTAGCGGGCCGACATAGACCGCCAAGGCCACGCCTCCTGTGAAGGCCACGCCTCCTCGGGGACGCGGCTAGCGAGGTCAGACGGACAGGAGAAAAAAGACAGAAGACAGAATGAAAGAGAGACCGTATTTACCAGAACGGTCGCGGCCACTCAGCCAGTGGAAGTGGAGGACAGATTGTGACTCTGAGCCCTGGGATTGGCCGCTTCCCTCTGGAAGTACTGCGAGGGGGCGGAGCCTAGCTTACTGGCCGTCGCTTTTTAGGGTCAAGGGAACAAGAAGGGGGGGAGGGGGGATGTCGAGGCGTCCCGGAGTAGTTGGAGGAGTTGGAGGAGGAGGAGGGCACACAAAGGGAGGTAGAAAGGGTTAAAGGAGAAGATGGAGGCAGCGAGGAGGAGAGAGAGAGAGACAGACAGAGAGAGAGAGAGAGATAGAGAGGCAGAGAAGTTCATCAGCGAAGCAGAAAAACACAAGACACACAAGACTGAGGTCATAATGACATCACAGCGGCGCCAGCGGTTACGCGTTGTCTCATCATGATGATCAGAGACTAAGATATCTAAGAAATATTTTTTTTTTTTTACAAGAAAACATCAAGGGAATGTATTTATATGTATTTATATCGGTATTTTAACTGTCTTTTCTGTTTTTAATTCAACATTTTGAAATATCAGGGTCGCTGTTTTTGTAAAGCCTTTATGTTGGATGTTTGTTTTTATTTGTCTTCTAACATCTTGGGAACATGTTGGAAACAAGTGTATTCACTTCAACACTTTATCTTTTAGATGTTTCTTTGATCATTCATAAATAAAATCTTTCCAGATCGGCATTCTGAATCACTTGTATTTCAATCGTTGCTGAATTTTACAGATTTACATTTTGACGTTGTTATAAGTGCACCTCCTTTTAAATGCGACGTCTTAAACATTGTTGGTAGAACCTCGAGTTGTCATCATAGGTTTATAGATTCAGACTCTTTGGAGAACATGAATCAAAGTGCTAGCAGGTTCTATTAGAACACAAATCTGACGCTAGTTTGGCAACAAGCTAATGTTACCATAGCAACATCCTACCATTCACAAGGTAGAATGGATAACCACAGACGGTATAGACAGGAAGTGGACGTAGTCACTGTGACATCACCCATTGGTTCAAAGACGACACTTTTGAAGCCAGGATTTTGGCGTTTTGACCGTCGTCATGTTGTTGTTTGGCCGTGGCCACGTTGGGATTTGGCTCATTTGGTTTTGCAGGTATGAACAACTATTGAACATATTACACTTCTGACCAGACGGTGGCGCCAGATGCCGAGTTAAGAGACCAGCAAATACATAATACGAGTCATCCAGTGAATGGTAAATACTGTCCGATGGGGATCAGCATGTGGTGGAAGCACGAACAGCGACATGAGAGACGAGATGAAGCAAACGGAGAGAACGAGAGAGAGAGAGAGGAGGAAGAGGAGGACCTAGCCTTCATCACATCCCCTACAGAGACTTCCCCCGTTTCCTGTCCTCCTATCTGGGACCACTTACTTGACTCCGGGTAGACGGAGGACCTCTTCCCCGGATCCTTCTGGAGCTGGATGCCTTTCACGGAGAAGATGGAGGCGGCTGAAAAGAAGCAACAGAGGTGTTTGGTTGAGAACAGTGACGTTGTTGGGTCTGTTTTAAAATTTGTTTTCAGAATAATCTCATGCTGATTAAAGGGTATACATAGTTTTAGGATTATAGCATCATGGTCTGTGGAAAGAATATACTTCAGAAAGAAGCATTTGTGTAAAGCCTGTTTGTCTTTTTGTGTTTGATTTTTTTTACAGACACTGTCTCCTCATTTTGCTGGAATAAATCCATACAAAATACAGTTATTTGGGTAAAGTTCATATCGACGTCAGATTTCATTGTGACCTTTAAAACCAGTCTTGGTTTATTCTACTGTATACTTTATGACAGAAACATGACTCAGCAGAATCACACTGATTGAACCAATACAGTAACTGGGGTAATTAAAGTACATTCTTTAGACCTGCAGCTTATCTAATGGAGAGAGGAATTAGATACGGTATCACTTTAAGACATATTTACATAATCAGGTTCTAAGCAGCTTTAATGTGTCTAAAAGCTAACATGACGGTAACTCTTGTTCAACAGAAGAGAATGGAATAAGACAATGTCTGTTGCTATTAACTGGTTACCAGCTGGACTTCTTCACTGGTTGTAGTTCTAATACAGTTCTCCCGTCTCTAAATCCTAGTGACCTCCCTGGCTGAGACGGCGTTTAAAACTGTTGCCATGTTGTAACGTTCAGTGCGTCGGACTGAGAGACTCACTGTCAGCCAGAGACTGGACCTGATCCCCGAAACACTTGAAGTAGGAGTGTCTGAGAGCCTCTTCGGCCGACACTCGCTTCTTGGCCTCGAACTGCGTAGAGAGAGACGAAGACGAGACCGTAAGTGTTGAAAGTTCATTAGTGGAGTAGAATCTCAGTGGAATCAGTACGATCGTAACGTTGGTCACCTGTAGAAGCACCGAGAGCAGGTCGTGGCCGTCGTTGTCGATCCTGAGACGAGAGAGAGACGTCAGTGATGATGTTAACATCTCATCTATAATTCATACTGCAGGTCTGCTCGTTATAAACACTCACTTCAATCAAATCTGAACCCTGATCGTTGTTTTATATTTATGTTGTTTTCTTGTTTAACCCTTGTAAAGTGTCTGAGTATCCTGAAAAGCACTTTTTAAATAAAATGTATTATTACTTTCAACAAACCATAATAATACAATAATAATAATAGACAAAAGTGACAGTGACGTTTTCTTTGTTACCACTAGGTGGAGCCGTAACACTTCTCAAGATGTGTTCAAGACAGTTTTTGTTCTTAAACAAGTGTTAAAAATATGTAAATAAAAGTAAACCAGTAACTAAATATGAAATGTAACTGGATCCATGTGTGGAGTGTGTGTGGTTTCTCCACTCATTACAAAATATGAAATGTAAAAAACAATAAATAATAAAAAAAATTAAAATAAAATAATAAATAATAATAATAAAATTGATTTCTAGTAAAAAAAAAATACATGTTAGATGCGTGGAAATAACCAAAATACTTTAGAATATAAAAAAAAATCACACATATATCTGTATTGAATAATGAAGACAAACATTTTAAAGTTCAAGAGATTTGTCTGCCTTGAGTTTTTCTTCTGTAGATTTTGGGTTTATCCACCAGGTAAACGAAGATGTCCGCTAATGCTAAATCTATTTAGCTACGGCCTCATGAAACTCACCATATTTGATAATTAGCTTATTAATGTCAGACAGCCCGTCTGCTGCAGGAAAACCAGTCAAATTATCAGAGAAGGATCCAGATGATCCACATTCTTTGTTTGGTTCTGGCCTCTGGAATAATGTGAGGTCCTATCATAGAGCCCTGGGGGATACCTCTGGGGTACGAGGCGTCTTCACGCGTGTGAGAGAGGTGTATGGTAAAGGCGTGCCTACCTGGGCGCGTGGTTGACGAGGGGCTCGACGTGGTACCGGGGGAAGTTGTAGGTCTTGAACTCTTCGCTGGTGGTGACGCCGGGCCAGCTCTCCTCTGTGGGCGTGCCTGTTGGAGACAAGAGAGGAATCGGTCAGCCAATCACGTGGACGCAGAGGTGAGCGTGCACTCCGGCGCCGCACACGTCTGGATCCTGCCATCGCCGCCGCCTCACCGAGGATGCGGAATATGAGGTGGAGCTCGTCCTCCACGGTGGATCCGGGGAACAGAGGTCTGCCGGTGATCATCTCGTAGAAGATGCAGCCGACGCCCCTGGAGAGAGAGAAAGACAGGGTCAGACGGTGAGAGACCCGGCAGACAGACAGCTTCCTGTTCTCCTCGACCGTAGACGTCTGCTCACCACATGTCGATGGGCGTGGAGTACTCGGTGGAGCCCAGGAGCACGTCGGGAGGCCGGTACCACAAGGTCACCACCTCGTTGGAGTAGGTCTTCGTGGGGACGGACTTGGCTCGAGCCAGACCTGAATGCAAACACAGAACGTTACTTGCTTCATGTATTTGATTGTTTTCCAGGAGGAAAGAATTCAAAACACTGTTCAGTTTAAGATGCTTCTGGGAAATTTATTTAGCGAGCGTCTACAGTCGCTGTAAAGTGTTTTATTGCACTGAGGGCTACATTTTTTATGACAAAATATTGTTTTATGATAGGAGATAGTCTGAAGATTCTGCTGATGTTTCATTGTTTTTGTAGTTTTGAGATAAAAAGAGTGACGGCTGATTTGTTGAAGTGAGCGGCGGCGGCGTACCGAAGTCTGCCAGTTTGAGCTCCCCCTTCTCGTTGATGAGCAGGTTCTGGGGCTTCAGGTCTCGGTGGAGGACCTTTCTTCTGTGGCAGTAGGCCAGACCTCGGAGCAGCTGGAACAGGAAGATCTGCAGAGGAACGTTCTGGTCAGTACATCAACAGGAAACAGCAACGAGGTCACTTGCTGTTGCTCTCTCAACACACAGAGAACAAACTTTACGTACCTTCACATTGTGAACGCTCATGATGCTCCCACAGTCATCCATGTACTGCTTCAGGTCCTTCTCCTGGAGGAGACAGACAGACAGACAGACAGACAGACAGAAGAGATACAGTTAGGTATAAAGATGCTTTAGATCCTAGAACTGGAGGAGGATGAGACCGGGTCTAGGACCCCCCAGAGGAGACTCACCAGGTACTCGAACACGAGGGTGAGGCACTTGTCCGTGTGGATGATGTCATGGAGGGTGACGATGTTGGCGTGTTTCAAGTCTTTCAGCAGAGACACTAGAAGGGACGAGACACATGAGACAGGAGGACCGCCGGCCCCACCAGCGCCGTCCCAAACCCCCGATGCCGTTCCCCGAGGATCACGTGACGTAGACATGTGATCCACGTGATCATGTGGATGCGTGGACTTACCCTCCCGGATGGCGGTGCACGGCGCCCCCTCCTCGTGCTCCAGCCGGATCTCCTTCAGGGCCACCAGGTTGTCCGTCAGCTTGCTCCGCCCCTTGAAGACGGTGGCGTAAGTCCCCTGCGGAGACAGGAAGCGTGTGAATGCACGGCGTGGGGTTAGTTCAAGTCCCCGTCGTCACGTTGTTGACCTCACCTCCCCGAGCTTGTCCAGCTTGATGTACGTCTCCAGCTTCCCGAAGCCGATCTCAGACTGGAGAGGACAGAAGAGAAGACGTTGTCAGTGTGTGCTTGTTGCCAGGCAACACCGTCTCCACCGTCTCTGGGATCAACGGCGGTTAGCTCAGACGTCCGTCCCATCGAGAGGACGCTTGTCCTACAGCTGCAGTGTGTTACTGAGCTAACGTGACGTCCTCCGTGTCTCCACGGTTTAATCTTACATCTGGTCAAGTGAGATCAGAGACAATAGTACCGCTTCAGATCTGTGTCCTCATGAGAGACAAAGACATACAGAGACAGACAGGAAGAAAGACAGAAAAAATAAGACAGACAGAAAGAAAGACAGGCAAAAAGACAGATAGAACGAAAGACAGAAAAAAGTACAGAGGCAGACAGAAAGAGAGACAGACAGAGGTCAGACAGACAGAAAAAGAAGACAGAGACAGACACAACGTCAGACAGAGACGGACACAAAGTCAGACAGACAGAAAGAGAGTCAGACAGTCAGGTTGTGGTTGACTTCGTCATTGAACGCCGTTAACCAACATTCTCTCATCGTCTCACCGCGAGGACATGCGAAGTGTCTCACTGTCTCACTGCGTGGACACGTGGAGCATATCATGGCGAGGACGCCACCGGCTGCACGCGTCTCCTTCAGCGACAAGAACTCAGTGTAACAAAGAGGACATGCCCCCGGATGTGTAGTGACATCATCCTGCCTCGGCCAATGAGAGGCTGAGCTGTATGATGTATCGGACTCCCGGGCTGGCGGTCATCAATTATAGACGATGCAGCCGCGTCACGCTGCGACTGTTTACCGCCGCCCTCTGCGTGCCAGCGCCGCGGCAGCCATCTATTATCTGAGTTCTCCTCCCTCAATGATGTTAATATGGTTGTCATGCCAACGGGGTGGGGGGGGCAAGTGACCAAGTTATCTGATGAAGCATGTGATCTCTTTAAAGGCCTGATGCCTCAAAGCCAACATCAGGGTGACACACTTACACACTGAACAAGTGTGTAAGTGTGTGTGTGTGTGTGGGGGGGGGGGGGGGGGGTGAACAGATTACTATTTGCATAATTAATAAATAGGCATAATCTCATTATCATATTATAGATTTTTCTGTTTTGTGTCTTGAAATTTGCAATCCTTAAAAAAAATATTAAAAAAATCTGATGAGATGAAAGAAAATGTAAAAAAAGAAATTAAAAGCACATCCCAGCTGCTTCCTGGTCTGGTGGACTCTAAATGGACCATAATGTACTAAATGAACATCATGCTGGATTGAAGAAGACTTGAAACTAGAGATTGAGACCATAAACTCATGTTTACAATGTTTACTGAGATAATACATCAAGAGAGAAGTAGGACCATTTTCTCATAGACTTCTATACAACCAGAGAGGAGTCGCCCCCTGGTGGCCAGCAGAGAGAAGTAGGACCATTTTCTCATAGACTTCTATACAGCCAGAGAGGAGTCGCCCCCTGGTGGCCAGCAGAGAGAAGTAGGACCATTTTCTCATAGACTTCTATACAACCAGAGAGGAGTCGCCCCCTGGTGGCCAGCAGAGAGAAGTAGGACCATTTTCTCATAGACTTCTATACAGCCAGAGAGGAGTCGCCCCCTGGTGGCCAGCAGAGAGAAGTAGGACCATTTTCTCATAGACTTCTATACAACCAGAGAGGAGTCGCCCCCTGGTGGTCAGCAGGGAGAATGCAGCTTTAAAGGAACGGGTGCCTGGTGCGCGTGTGTGTGTGTGTGTGTGTGCGCAGGCAGGAAACATTTTGTGCTGAGT
This sequence comes from Eutrigla gurnardus, assembly GCF_963514095.1. NCBI lineage: Eukaryota > Metazoa > Chordata > Actinopteri > Perciformes > Triglidae > Eutrigla > Eutrigla gurnardus. Next base: position 25,329,702 of record NC_139922.1, on the reverse strand, counting down.
CATGCATCTTCTCAAATGTAAACACACTGTTTCTATCTTTGTTTGTGACAGGAGCTGTCAGGAGCAGCTGCTGAGCTCACACACACACACACACGCACACAGGCACACACGCACACACACACACACACACACACACACACACACACACACACACTGTAAGACCAGGGAGGGCCCAGCTCTCTACCTGCAGCCCACTCTCTGCTTACAGCATACAACTGCGTCTGTGTGTGTGTGTGTGTGTGTGTGTGTGTGTGTGTGTGTGTGTGTGTGTGTGTGTGTGTGTGTGTGTGTTTCCGATGGCAACGGGTTCATTTCATTCCCAACGCTCCAGTGAGCTTACTCAGCAGAACTAGGTCAGACCAAGTTTTTGCGACAAAATTAAAGAAACATAAAACCAAAGAAAATGTGCGACGAAGCCGAGGAGACGTACGGACTAAATACAGTTTCTCCTTGTGAAGGCCTGATGGGGGAGGGAGGGAGGGAGGGAGGGTTGAGAGTGTTGAGGGAGAGAGGGGAGGGAGGGAGGGAGAGAGAGAAGGAGGGAAAGAGAGGAGGGAGGGTTGAGAGTGTTGAGGGAGGGAGGGAGAGAGAGAGAGGGGAGGGAGAGAGAGGAGGGAGAGGGAGGAAGGAGAGAGAGGGAGAGGGGAGGGAGAGAACGAGAGAGGGAGAGAGAGAGAGGGAGGGAGAGAGAGAGAGGAAGGAGAGAGAGGGAGAGGGGGACGGAGAGAGAGAGGGGGGGGAGAGAGAATGAGAGAGGGAGAGAGAGAGAGGGAGGGAGAGAGAGAGAGGAAGGAGAGAGAGGGAGAGGGGAGGGAGAGAACGAGAGAGAGAGAGAGAGAGAGGGACGGAGAGAGAGAGGGGGGGAGAGAGAGAATGAGAGAGGGAGAGAGAGAGAGGGAGGGAGAGGGGAGGGATGGGAGGGAGGGTTGAGAGTACTGAGGGAGGGAGGGAGGGAGTGAGAGGAGGGAGGGAGGGAAAGAGAGGAGGGAGGGAGGGTTGAGAGTACTGAGGGAGGGAGGGAGAAGGACAGCCTCCTGTTAAGGAACGTGGTGGTAACGGGAGGAGGGATGACGAGCTCTTTCATTAACGTGACGAATCGTCAATCAATCAACCGATCAATAAACACGCCGCCCCGTCGGCTCCCGCACGTCAACCTGCTGACGAGGTGACGGGATCGCCTGAGAGCCGATGTTGAGGAATTAAAGCTTTTAACCAACTGTAAGAAATAAGATGTTATATCAAATATATATCTTGTTACACATTTAAAGAGTTTAAATAAAATGTTCACGCTGTTTTATAAATGTTTATTCAAGGTTTGATTATTCCAAAGATGTTTCTGATGTTAAAGATGATTTTTTTAAATTTAAATGATAAAAATTCTAATATCAATCATATAAATATTTTTTAAAACCAAAAAGAGAACAAATAATAAATAATAAATAAACTACTACTGTTAAGAATGGTATTATTAAGGTAATAAACAGTTCTCAATAATCTAATTTGGATAACAAGTAAGTTTATTAGCTGAATCTCACCGTTGGCTTCTGGGTAAAAAAACATAAAATCCCCAAATATAAGATGTTACGCACATCTTTAATTTCATTGTGTTCACTTTTACACTTAAGCTTCGATCTTTTTTGATCAGTTTAAACCCTGAACATTTTTTTGACAATATTCCGACAGTGGGTTCACTTTGTGACAGCAGCGGGGGCGGGGCTTAGCCGAGGGTCCATCAGAGCTTCAGTTCCAAGTTATAATGGCCAAATTCACCTATTAGTGTTGTAGTTATAGACACAATGACTTTCCTTCTGCACCGAGGATCACTGGATCTCCCCGGATCACACCGGATCTCACTGTGAATTATTGATGATCGACGGGCAGCAGCTGTCACAGAAAACCGACACCGACCGACTCACTTACGCTCCACTGGAAGAGATTCAAAGATCAAAATACTGGGTTCAGATGTGAACGAAGGACCAGCACCCAATCTCACGGAGCCATGACATCACCGGGATCTGGATCCATCTGGATCTGGATCCATGTGGATTCTGGTGCAAAGTTAACTTCTATAATTCAAAGTCATTTTTCATGCAGAAATGTCAGAAAATGCTTCTTTTCTCTGTGTCATATCTTATGTCATCACATAGAACGGACATTTCAAGCACTTTCAAGCACTTTACTCTGAATCCAGGCACTTTTCAAACTCCACACTAAAATTCAAAGTGTTTTCAAGGATTTCCAGCACCTGTACCAAACCTGGCTAACCAAGTTATGTGACACATTGGAGTTCCACACTTTAAAACCTGCTTTCTCCTTTACCCCCTTGAACGCCTCTCGTCATCCCTCCCTGCTCTCCGGTTCGCTTCCAGGTGTCCCGGTGTGTAAATCCTCCCCAGGATGAATTATTGATCGATGTATTACATCACATGAACACAACCCTACAGATACACAGGCAGAACATATCCTCCACTCCTTTATATTGTGCTCCTTTTTAAAGTCTCTCCTTATTTCATCTCGTCCACCATAAAGCCAGGAAACCTCCCTTCAAAGACGCCTCTCTCTCCCTTTCATCTCACCGAGACTCCTGCAGAAAAGCTGAGTCATCAAACCGCTTCAAGCCGAAGAGCCTGGAGGCCGAGCGCCGGCCCTGTTTGATAATTACAGCGAGGGTGATGCTTTCCCATCGTCTGTCGAGGCTTTTAGGTAATCAGGTTTAAAGTTAAACGTGAAGCAGAACGAGAGAATGAAACAGAAACAGACTTCAGCAGCAACACATATTCATGCATATCTACAGTATTTCTGCTAATCAACCCCCATCCTCCCTCTTTGCCTCTAACTAACCCTCCTCTCCTTCCCACCCCCAGATTCTTACCCACAACCAGGGTTCCTACACCTTTTCCAAAGTCAAATTCAAGTACTTTTCAAGTACTTCAAGGGGCAGTTCCATACTTTTCCAGCACCTTCCAGCTGTGGTAAACTCCATCTTTGTACCAATCCAATGGGCAGTATTCAGTCTACTTATTATGTCACGTGTTCATCACATTAAATGAGATGTTATTGTCCTCTAAACAACCAACATGATGTTTGGAGACAGCTTTTTACAGAAGGACCACAAATGAAAGGAAAACTAATTCCACTAACAGATCCACAGAAATATAATCACCAACTATTTTCATCATCAAACCTTGAAAACACTGCACTAAAATTCAAGTGTTTTCTAGGATTTCCAGCACCGTACCAACCCTGAATAATGCTCTTGGCCTGGATACATAATCCAGAATTAATTCATAATTCATCCCCCCTCACTGCATTGTGAGCTCTATAACGAGCCCCGTGTTTGTGTGTTTCCAGTTAGTGTGTTGGATATAAAGTTCACGTTTCCTTTAAAACAAAGCCGGCGAGCAGACAGACGGCGAGCAGCAGACAGACGGCGAGCAGCAGACAGACGGCGAGCAGCAGACAGACGGCCAGCTGTGAACGGCAAGCAGTGAAGGCGGCGCGTCACCGGAAGCAGCCGGATTCAGCTTGCCGTGCACACACACATAAAAACCACGGACACAAATATACACACGATGGAGAAAAAGAGAGTGAGCACTGACCAATGAGGCGCGCCGTAGCCTGCGGCTCATTGGCTTGTCGAAGGGCGGGCTGTTCATGGCGAACTTCTCCAAGTAGCCCTCCGGTAGCCGGATGTCCGCCGGGAGAGACAAACGCTTGTTTATGTCCTGAAACGGAGAAAACGAGGAGAAGGAAAAGAGGTTAGAAAATATAAATCACACGTTAGAAGGTCATCACGGCTTAGCCGGCGGCTCGCGGCTAACAGTGCTGACAATACAAACATTTTTCAGTTTTCTGTGGTCATTTGACAAAAAGAAAGAAAGAAAAATGGAAATTGTTGTTAGTGGTTGTCGTGACAACACAAGTCGAGGGGCCCGATGCTGTTCCTGTAAGAAGTGTAGCACCAAAGTATGGTGGAATAGACAAACTAGCCACCTGTCTGCTAATTAGCTTGCTAACTAGCTTGTTAATTCCACTGTGCTTTAATGCTACACTGGTTACATAGATTGTCACTCATCTGACGATAACAAAGTTCAATGAGTGTGTGGATGAAGTTGTTCATTTTTAACTCATGTAGTCTCTCTGCGCTTCGTAACGTCAGCCTGCTAATCGCTTGGATAACCACGCACACAGAGGGAAACGTTCCCTGCTCAGGCAGACATCACTCTGCTGTAGCAAACGGTTGTGATGAAAGTGAAGAACACGCTGACATTCTGTCTGCAGCTGAATGGAAGGCCACTGCACGCTTGGACTGTTTCCAGACAAGTTCCTGGCAGGTTTTTTTTTTTAGAATACGTTGGCACAAACTGGTTGGCACAGACTCTGGATCAGTTTTTAAGAATCAAACACACTTGATATTTTACTTCTTCTTATATCAGCATTTTTACACATCATTTCAAAGACTGATCTGAGAGCAGCTCTTCAGCAAACAAAAAGGGGATGAAAAACCTTTCAATTCAGTGTTGATGCATCATCATCATCATCGGCCCTTGGAGACGGCCGATCAAATGATATCAGTGAGTGAATATCAGCTGATGACGATCTGATCAAAACAGCACCAATGAACTTCACCAACGGTCAAATAGAATAAAAAGACACCCGATGAAAAACAAACTGACACGCCAACGCCACGTTATTCACCCACAGGTCACATGACGACTGAACAGACTCCACATCAGCTGGGAGAACCTGCTCAAATACAATTTGTGCAACGCTATTTTTTCCCACAATGCATCACCCCCCCACCTCCCCATGAGCCATACGTTGTAGGCCATGTTCGCAGGCAAGGTGCCAATCACATGTTGTTGCCATGGCAGCAGCGGTGGCCCAGTCCCAACAGCCCCACAGTCCTCGATGCGAGTGTGGGGAATGGTATATGTGTTTACATCTGAGTGTGTGCGTGAGTGTGTGTGTGAGTGTGTGTGTGTGAGTGTGTGTGTGTGTGTGTGTGTGTGTGGGGGGGGGGGGTTACGCCTCCAGATGAAAGGCAGAAGGATTTCATGCCTGTAATGGTTTTATCCGACTAACACAGCAATACACAGAATTACACACACGCACACACGCACACTCTGCGTTTCGCCACAAAACAACGGACTGAACGTTGAAGTGATGCTCTGCAGACCTCATCAAACACCAGCAGCAGTGCGACCTATGGACTTTGACCTGAGCGGTTTACACAGCGTCAGCTCAGCTCACCGTGGGAATCATAAAACACACACACACACACACGCACACACACACACACACACACACACACACACTAAAGCTGCATGTTACATCCAGACTGACACACTTCCTATTTCATGCAAAACCGTAAAAAAAAAAAGCCGGCGACTTCCAACCACCCAAACAAAAAGGAACATAAAGGAATTCTGAAACAAAAAAAAAGGTCAACGAAGCGACTCGTCGGCATCGAACACACGTGTCTCCCCCATACTCACAATGCAGAACAGCTCTAGTAGCTCCCTCATTGTCCTCCTGCAGCTTTCTACTCACACACACACACACATGCCTTCTCCACGATGCATGCATCTGACCTGCCACATGACTGCACAGAGAGAGAGAGAGAGAGAGAGAGAGAGAGAGAGAGAGAGAGAGAGAGAGAGAGGCTGGCACTGTGGTGGAGTGCCATCCACATGCTCAGAGGAGGAGGAGGAGGAGGAGGAGGAAGGAGGAGCGGAGAAGAGAGGAATGGACAGATTCCTGAGGGGAGAAAGGCAGATGGGGGGAAGGGGTGACGGAGGAGGAGGAGGAGGAGGAGGAGGAGGAGTGTGGAGGAGGAAAACCTGGTTGTTGTTGTTTATTTTTTAGTTGACCTCCATCTCTCCTCCTGCTCCTCCGGATCTCCTCTCTCTTTGTCACACAAATAATCATTCCGACTTCCATAATTACTCTCTCACCCAAGCATGTCTCCCCCCATCCTCTTCCTACCCCCCTCCCTCCTCCTCCTCCTCCCTCTGTGGTAAAAGCATCTAAATGAGTCCCTTCCACTGCTCACAGCAGCAGCAGCAGCCTCGTGTCCGGAGGCATTTCCCATAATACCGCTGCTCTGTTCACTCCGACACTCCTCCACACACACTGATATATAGAATAGCAGCATACAATGACTGTTGCTACTACTACTACTACTATTACAACTACTACTACAACTACTAGTTCTATGACAGTATAAAGGTATTCAGCCTCTTTACATGATGTAGTTCAGCTGCCAGTTTTACGTTTTAACTGACAGGTTTTTCAGCAGCGTAGTTCAGCAGCGTAGTTCAACGCCGTTGGACTTCAACATTTCACATTTTGCCAAACTTACGTCCAAGTTTATCATTTATATTTATTTTGCATGTTAAACTGTATTATACTTATTTTGCACATATTTTTTTTCTTCAGACAAAGTAATTCGTGCTGTTATGGCTCCACCTAGTGGTACAACAAAACAGAATTGAAGCTTGATTTACAGATGTACTCAGTAAACCAGATTATATAATTATTAATGTTTCTTAATAGTTAAGTTATTTCTTAACAGCTTGTTAATTGTTAAAAATCTAAAACGTCAAATGTATGTTAAATGTATACATTTAAAAATGTACATGGTATGCAGTAATCTGAGGTCTCTATATATTAGTTTGTGTTCCATATTTTCAACCAGATATCAAATTAAACAAAGTTTAAGAAGACGTTTGTAAAACAGCGCCCCCCACCGATGCATCAGTGCCAGTTCAGGTGGAGAGTGGTACTGCAGTACGGGAGGCGGAGAGAGGCTTCCAGAACACTAAATGATAATGAATCCTAATGAAGCTCTGTTAGAAGTAAATGAGGGAAAGCTGCTAAAAGCAGGAAGACCACACAGTAAGTGTAGAAAGCTCTGGTTGAGTTGAAGAAAATGTCTCTCTTGTCCTTCAGTCCAGCAAGTTGGATGAATTACAGGAGATGCTCGGACAGATTCAGAAAAGATGCTGAGTCACATTTTATCAGAACGTTTGGTCGCTAATTAGAGCATGTTTTTGTTTGTTTGTTGAATGGAGTTTTAACTTGAGACCCACTATAGAACCCTCTGTATGCATTTCCCCATAGAAAGAGTGCTGTGAATACGCCAGATACCTCGTTAGAGATACGCCGATGGTGGTTGTTCCTCATTCGGACCCGGACCGGACTCTGGACCTCATCCGAGGACGTCCCAGACGCCTGGTCGCTCTCCCCGTCTGAGCCCATCTTCACATTCTCATGGACGATACCTACAAACACACAGAGACACAGACGGGCCGTTATTGTCAGGAAATTCAGTTCACGTTCAACGCAGGTCGGCTTTTTAGTTTTTAGTCTTGTGGAACAATTTCTTTCACCCGTCGGAGGACTCTTTGTCTTTCTTAGATTTCATTCATCAGCCAGAGAAAAAGCCATAACAGGATCCCCCCCAGTCCCTAGATGATGGATCGTACCACCGGCCATGCAGGGGGGGGGGGGGGGGATTTGGCAGAGTGTGTATAAAATGCAATTGGTAAGAGGAGGAGTGTCAGAGATCGATATCACCCTGAGTGCAACGAGAGCTTTTCCCGTCTCTGAACCCCCCCTTCAGGCCCATTCCCCTCAGACTCCATCTGATTAATGAGTCACGGCGCAGCAGACGGGGGGGGTTTCTTTGGGTTTCAGTGCATGGTGCCTGATAGCTCTCTGGGTCATGAGTGTGTGTGTGTGTGTGTGTGTGTTAAAGCTCAATCCTAATGATTACAACATCTTACCGTACCACCGTCTACTAGTGACGGATCGAGGGACGAGGGGGGGGATAACAACAAAAACAAAAAAGTGATGATGACGCGTTATCTGTGAGATGGAGAGCCTCACAAGTAAAGCTATTCATCATGAAGCACCAGGGAGGAGGAGGACACCTGATTCTAGGTCACTTTCATGGAGTCAAGGTTGGAATTGGAAGAAGGCAAGCCGGTCCTGAGAAACGAAATAGGACGCCTGCTTACATCAGCTCGCATTAACCAATAATATCATGACATCCATCCATCCATCCATCAATCACTCAATCAATCAATCAATCAGAGCTAGAGAAGGTGAGTTAATCCCGCCTCCTGGCCTGTTTCACGTTATGTTGGCATCTCTGTGTAAAAACTCCTGCTGGCTCTAAAATAAGAGCAAATCGGGTTTTTTGCATTCTCCTGCACAGGAGAAGTTTCAGTTGGTTTTAATCTGCAACTTGACCACTGGATGGCGCCAGATGCTCTACACACTGCACCTTTGAAATAAACAATACAACACTGAAATAAATCATCACAGGAGTAGATTGTGTAAAAAAACACAAAACTGAAAGTAAAAACTCAAATATTATTTCATCACCCCCCTCCCATCACCCTACGTGGATCCCAGCTGTCCGCTGCTCTAACTATCTGTTGACTAGCATACGCTCATCAGTGAAACTCGGGTCTGAGGCCAGACACCAGGACACGGCGAGGTAAGATACCCGGTGATACCAGGAGTCAGGCCCCGACGGGTGAAACGTTAAACTCCAGGTAACCGACACCAGAGCGACGCAGGGAAACTGATCCGGGATTAATCTGCATACTGACGACTGCACACACACACACGACGGGGGGGAGGACGCCATTATGTCACAGGTCGGTCTCACTTTCACGGGTGTCCTGGTGCCGTGTGTTTGTGTAAACAGTGGAGGCGATGCAGGACAGCCGGGGAAATTCCATCAGCTGGGTCTTGAAACCAGACTCTATAACGTTCTCCCCTCAAGATAACACACACAACGAATAATAACAACCATAAACTTTGTTTATAAAGCAGCGGGGAGGAGCTCAAAGTGAAGAAACATCCCTGTGAAATAAAGTCAAGTAACAAGAGAAAACGTGCAAATACGGCACAATAAAGAAAATATATAAAGGGAAATGTAAAAGAGATAGTTTAAGGTGATGCTGAATAGTTAAAAAGTTAGCTAGTTAGCTAGCTAGCCAATGACTGCGCCGTGACAAGAAAGACAATAAAATATTAAGTTGTAAAAATTCCTATTCATTAAGTGGCTGGCTAGTTAGTTAACTTCCACCGTGTTTTCTTGCTACGGTTACACCGCCGGTTACAGAAAATGAGTGGAACGGCCAGCTGGTGGCCAGTAGGCTTGGGCCGGTTTAAACATTTTCAAACCCGTGTGATATTAAACCTGCAGACCGGACTGCAGACTTTAACCCCGAGGTGTCACACTTGCCACAGCAGCAAATGCCGGTTCAACCAGTTTGCATAAATCAAACCGGTTTAGCCCAATACTCCAACCGGAAATCGACCCCACTCTAGTGGCTGTGGTTTCACGTCTCAGGCCCTTGCATATTTCTGGTGGACTGAGGCTCAGACCTGAGGGTGACGTTGTACTCAGCGGAGTCCTACATTAACTGTAATGTAATATATCGGCATCTTTTACGTTTTTGGACATCTGGGCGGGTTAGAAAGGGCTGAAACTTTGCGATACTTCTTAAAAAGGCAGAACGTACTCTGAAACCTCCTTGCGTATCATGCAGGTCTTGCCTTTCCGGTCTCCTGCAGGTTCTTTCTGCTCCATTTCCATCGCCGACCGAGAGCAGACTGTAAATGTCAGGAGCCAGCGCCGCCCGCCAGCTCGCCCACGTGGACCCCGGTTGGCCTAGTTAAGGTGGCGGACTCCCTGCTAGCAGGTCTGGAGGAACGATCCGGCTGTTTTCAACAGCATTCTGGCCTCGCCCAACTCTGCATGGACGCCACTTAGATAAAAGTCCATCAGCATCAGGAGACGGATGGAAAGGGGATGTTGGAAGGAGTACGATCTGCTTCAAGACTCCTTCAAAGACTAATGGGAATCTGGCAAGGCCAGTCATCGAGGTTATTAGTTACCGTCTACATCCAAAGCATTACTCACTATCACTACTAGACTTTGAACTGGATCATTAAACCTCTTTCTCTTAGGCCAAAGGTTCGCCAAAACTGTCTTTATATCAGGGACAGCACACTGTCTGAATGTGGCATTAACGCCAGAAATACCAAGCAACTGGGTAAAACAATTCAAAAGATGACCTTGAAGGCCTCTTCACTTCTCCTAGGAGTCTGCGATGTCCCTGAACATACCACCACACACTGCCCAGGGTGCCTCTTTAGTCTTTAAACCAGCCACACAATGGAAATGATATTTCAAAATGAATAAATTACCGTTAATTAGATGTTCAAAGTCGTAGGATCGGCACATTCTGGGAGGAAGCTGCTTAAGGGGGAACACTACAGGTGATTGGGTTAAAAAAAAAATACTTAGCTTTCTGAAAATGCATGTTTAAATATGCAAATTTCTGCTAATTTGCCTAATTAAAAAGGCAGGTTCAAAAGTCTTGTTTTGATGTGTTGATATATTAAAGATTTCTACAAAGTTTGATCATCTCTTGCAGAATAAACCATCCACTGACATGAAAGGAAAATAAAAATCTATTTTTGCCATGTTTCTATAAATTAAATCCACTCAGACCATGAATGATGTACAAACAAACCTTCAGAACATCGATTGGAATGAAACTGGAATGTTTGGTGGATGTTTGTGCTCAGAGTCTAATTAAGAGAAAACGGCCTTTAAAGATAATTTGTGAATAAGGTAAAAGAAATGAACTAATAGATGAAACACATGAAAGTTAAGTTTTCTGGAATGTTTGAATATGCAAATGAGGCATCATCGTCAGTGTCTTTGGATGTTTTCTTTCCACTCGCCTGAAGACGTGCGATGGAAGCAAAATGGCTCAAAATGTCTAAATCTCCCGGTGCATTGATCCTACAGACAACTATGGAAGACAACTATTCTAGGCCTTGACATCGCATAAAGATCTTCGTTCCGGTGTCGTCCATGAAAACGACGTCTTTCCTGTGAAAATAAAAGTTAACCCCAGCTGATATCGTACGTCGTCCGTGCAGCCTCGGGACCGATGATGAAGATGGAGCGATGAGAACTCACCGATACGGTTTCCCGGAGGACGGCAGGAGTCCAGCACTCGCAGCATACGGAAAGGTGAAAGCCTCAGCGGGGCGTCTCTCTCCCCCATTCTTATCCCCTCTCCCACTCTAGCCTCCCCCGTCCTCGGGTCTCCCGCGCCGGGAGCCCGAGCGGGGCACCCTTGGGGGTTGCCTGACACATCCATTGTTCCGGAGGATTAAAAACACGACAGTTGGAAGAAGAAAATAATCAAAAATCCATTTCACAAAGAGATTTTTCTTTTAAAGAAAATGGGAGTTGCTGAGGGAGCTGGAGTCCCCCTACTAGTCCAGGGGGGGGCTGCAGGTCTGGGTGGGACGCGGGATTCAGGAGTCCCACGCAGCTGAGAGGAGGGCGATGCAGAGTGCTCCGGCACACTAATCACAATGCAACAACTCCCTCGGCCACTACTCCACTTTAACTCTCTCTCTTCCCTGTAGACACTCCCTCTCTCTCCCCCCCCCCCCCTGCAGCCTCGCTCTGCCTGCTGCTGACTAAGGAAGGTCAAACGGCGAGCAGGCAGGTAAAACGCTGCAGAGACGCTCCGACGAGCTGCTGAAAACCGTAACGGCCGTCATCCCGGGGTATCACAGGTGCTCCACGTACACGGCTGTCCCACCTCTTCGTCTCCCCTCTTCTCTCTCTCTCTGGTTACTTTTTCATTTCCTTCCTCCTCCCGGTGACGTTCCTCCTGTCGGATCTCCTCCCTCCTCTCTCACTGTTATTCAGGCTGTTATTCAGGCTGCTGCTCTCCTCCTCTTCTCTCTCTCTCTCTCTCTCTTGACTGCTGCCTTCTTGCCTCTGGCGCCCCTATCGGTGTTTTCACTTGGTCCCTCCCCCTCACCTTGCTATTCCCCCCCCTCCTACCCCCCTCTCATGTGATACCAATCTCTATCTCCGTCTCTTCCTCCCCTCTCTCTCCGTCTACATCCAGAAAGATGGTGTTGAATACAACGCAGCGATGACGACATTTTCAGCCTCCTCCTATCGCTCCATCTCTCCCTCCGCAGATATCGAGACCCTTTCAGTGACGGCATCATCCCCCCCCGGACCTGCAGCCCGTCCACACACACCACCACTCATACAGCATACAGCAAGCACAAGTGTTCATCCTGCAGCAACGCTTTGCTGAACCTTGAAAGAACACACCTGTGGTTTTGTTTTGCACACGTCCCCAAAACTTCACTTCCAAAATGAAATGTGCCGGACGGACTGAAGGGGGCAGCAGCGCCACCATCCCACCAGAACGTCCTTGCAACAACACTCTTTTTCTTCAGTATAGACACGTCTGTCATTTTACAAGCCATATCTTTAAAATGTGTGTTTTTCTGATACTGATTCTGAGATTTTACATGTCATGAATTAAAAACATTTTATAAGCTGTTGACGGTATTTTCTGATTTATGGAGTGATGCAGAGATACCGTGTCCGTGCATATTTACCATCATAAAAATAAGTATTTACAGAAGACTGAATGTGTTTATCTGCATCCAAAATGTCAGCGAGATAAAGTATGAGACGCCACATTTCCCATCGTGTGAGAGAAAAGCTCACCTCTCCCTTCATGTCAATACTCTTAACAGACAAAAACACCCTGCATGTCAACAAAGAGGCGTCTAATGAGAGGATTCTTAGAAACACACGGCTGCAGCTTCATGCCTTCATTGACTCAGATGAGTCAACATCGCCGGCCGATCGTGTACTTAACACATCTTCAAAACATTTCCAACGGTTCTACGCGCTGAGATAAATATTTGGGAGTTGAAAGTGTGCAGCGTTCGACTTCTCTCCACCAGACGGACTCGCCGATGTTTTCATCGGAGGGCCATTAACTCTCTCCAGGAAATGAGGTCCCAGTAGAGACTAATGGCCGTTTATATACATATATATATCGACAGAGAGTGCTGCAACCTCGAGCCTCAAAAAGTCAAGGATAAGCTTGTCGTTTCCAACCGTCACTGCCTCTTTGTATTCAGCTGCATACGTAACTCTGCTGCTCTTCACTCCCTTCAAGGTCCTTTCCCCCGTCACTTCATCCGGACTACTTCTTTGAAAAGTCTGAAACCTTTTTATCGTCATAGAAAGCTCGGCTGCAGGCGAGGGACGATGTGAAAATGTCAAGATGCTTATCACATTACCCCGATAATCATCAAAAATGTGCAGTTATTTAAATCCTTTGTCAGGAAGCATCACAGATTTTTTTTGTGAAGATCAGTAAGGACATCTAAAAAATAATGTCTAAATAACATTTTTAAAATAGCAACCTTTCCTGGAGGTCAATAAACTTCTCTACCCTGATAGTCAGCTGCAGTATCAGAGTCACTCATGTGACGATCTTAAAGATTATTGCGATTTTTCTTGTCCCTACTTGGCTACATTTAGAATTTGCAATTAAAATATATTAACATAATTTTATTTTAATTTGTTTTTTTTTACCATAAATACCACAATCTGCCTCCAGAAAGGAGACAATAAAAATCAGAGTGCATATAAGATCCCTGAGGAACGCACGCACAAGGCTGGAGGAGGGATTTAGACTGCAGTAATTACTTTGAAACCTTTTATCTGCATCTAAGGAATCTTATTATTCAATTACTGGGACCGGAGTGCCTACTGTCAGCTACCGGCTCCGACTGTGCCGGTCCCCCAACGCCCCCCGCCTTCCTTCCTTCCCTACATAACTCTGAAAATCTCCGGCATTCTTCAGCAGCATCTCTTTGCCTCGAGCTTAAGCTAATGTAACAGCGAGCCTCGGCACGCACAAAAAGGGCTTACAGGACCGACGACGTAACGAGGAGCCCGCTGCATTGTTCTCGTTAAACCCGATCTGGGATTCGAGAGGAGATAGAGGGTTTCGTGGGAGCGAATGGCCGAGAGTGCAGGGAGAGCTGCAGCGATTAATGCGGCGTTAATGCATTACATCAAATCCCTGGCACTGACGAGGTCTCTCCTGGTGTACAATACACGAGGGGTGGTACACATGAGGGTGGTCTGAAAGGCTTTCCATCTCTTATCTCCGGCCCTCTCGGAGGTTAAATATAGTGTGTGGATGTATGTGGAGAGAAAGGGGCCGAGGGCAGAACAGAGGAGACGTCTGTGACAGTAGCAGGAAAAACATGGCCGGGTCGCTGAGACGAGATACACTCTCAGAAAGAACGCCAACGAGCTCGCCGTGTACGGCTCCTCGGCTTGTCCTTGCAGGAAAAAAATATTTTGGTTCCTGCAGGAGCCCTTTATAAAAGGTTCCTCCTAGAACCCTTACACAAGGTTCTACATGGAACCCAACATTAAGGGTTATCACAAGAACCATCTGTGAAAGGTTTCACCCAGTGGCCTTTCTGGAGGGTCTATCCACTTACAGGAAGGGAACCCTAAAGGGCACTTTATCATGTTTTCTCTACTGGAAGGGAACCCTAGAGGGCACTTTATCATGTTTTCTCTATTGGAAGGGAACCCTAGAGGGCACTTTATCATGTTTTCTCTACTCTACTGGAAGGGAACCCTAGTGGGCACTTTATCATGTTTTCTCTACTGGAAGGGAACCCTAGAGGGCACTTTATCATGTTTTCTCTACTGGAAGGGAACCCTAGAGGGCACTTTATCATGTTTTCTCTATTGGAAGGGAACCCTAGAGGGCACTTTATCATGTTTTCTCTACTCTACTGGAAGGGAACCCTAGTGGGCACTTTATCATGTTTTCTCTACTGGAAGGGAACCCTAGAGGGCACTTTATCATGTTTTCTCTACTGGAAGGGAACCCTAGAGGGCACTTTGTCATGTTTTCTCTACGGGAAGGGAACCCTAGAGGGCACTTTGTCATGTTTTCTCCACTGGAAGGGAACCCTAGAGGGCACTTTGTCATGTTTTCTCTACTGGAAGGGAACCCTAGTGGGCACTTTATCAGGTTTTCTCTACTGGAAGGGAACCCTAGAGGGCACTTTGTCATGTTTTCTCTACTGGAAGGGAACCCTAGAGGGCACTTTGTCATGTTTTCTCTACTGGAAGGGAACCCTAGTGGGCACTTTATCAGGTTTTCTCTACTGGAAGGGAACCCTAGAGGGCACTTTATCATGTTTTCTCTACTGGAAGGGAACCCTAGTGGGCACTTTATCATGTTTTCTCTACTGGAAGGGAACCCTAGTGGGCACGTTATCATGTTTTCTCTAAGGGAACCCTAGTGGGCACTTTATCAGGTTTTCTCTACTGGAAGGGAACCCTAGAGGGCACTTTATCATGTTTTCTCTACTGGAAGGGAACCCTAGTGGGCACTTTATCATGTTTTCTCTACTGGAAGGGAACCCTAGTGGGCACGTTATCATGTTTTCTCTACTGGAAGGGAACCCTAGAGGGCACTTTATCATGTTTTCTCTATTGGAAGGGAACCCTAGTGGGCACTTTAAAAAAGGGTTCTGAGTGTAACCTAACCCTTGAGGAAGAACCTGCTAGGAACCGGCATTTCAAAGTGTGTTGGCATCTCTCAGCGAGGTCCCCCCCCCTCAGTGAAACAGATGGGAGGGCCGACTAATCCTCAGCCGAGTAACTACAGGTCTTCACAGGGAGAAACACATGACGAGGTAGCGGCCAAAAGCAAAAAAAAAAAGAGAAAAAAAGGGAAAGTGCAGCGGCGGCTCTCTTTCCTCTGACTGTAAGTAGCGCATGGTACCTCCGGGTGTTGGTCGGCTCAGCACATGAATCACAAACCTGTAAAAAGCTCTCTGGGCTCTGCTGGCCACCGGCCAAACACCAGGACCCACACAGACCAACACTTACACAGATGAGAAGCAGATCTCATTCAATACACTCCGACGGAGGCGAGGGGAGACGGAAAGAAAGGGAGAGCTTT
Organism: Eutrigla gurnardus; assembly: GCF_963514095.1. Classification (NCBI taxonomy): domain Eukaryota; kingdom Metazoa; phylum Chordata; class Actinopteri; order Perciformes; family Triglidae; genus Eutrigla; species Eutrigla gurnardus. The sequence continues at coordinate 25,313,824 of NC_139922.1, read as the reverse complement.
TAGTGCAGCAGCAAAGAGAGGGAGGGAGGGAGAGAGACGGAGAGATTGCATCATCATGTTGCTCTATGCGACGTGCTCAGACTGCTGAGTGGCAAACAGTGAGTCAGCGAGACCGAGTCGGTGGGAAACACACACACACACACACACACACACACACACACACACAGTGTACCTCTTAACATTTCAAACTACACCTTATCAGGATTTTAATAATAGAATGGCATCTATTCTAGGTTTCCGAGGCAAGCTACGTCCATTTTAGGGCTTTTCTGAGCTCGGAGACGGCTGCTGCGGATTTCACAGAATGAAGTCGCTCTGCCAGACCAAACAGTCTGTGGGGACCGGCCTAAGGACCGGTGGCTGAGGACCGGCCTGAGGACCGGCCTGAGGACCGGGGCAGGGATGGAAAAACCTAATAAGGGCCCCGGCTGTAAGTGACAGAGCACCGACACCAAGGAGGTTTTCAAGCAGCCTGTAAGACGCTGAATCACCATCTTCTAATGGCAGGATGTAAACGGGGTCACTTCCTGGACCCAAGAGGGCCGAGTAGCAAGGACCAGTGTACCCTGGATGGAATTTGGTATGTTTTTCTCCAATTTAAGGACATCCTAGGGGGCACATCACCATATTGTTATATTCTAGAAGACCACCACAGAAGGCACCACTACTGTTATAAACTGTATCCGTTGGTTTATTATGAGCCGGGTGAGGGTTAGCTTAGTTAGCACCAGCATAGCCAACCATCTTCTGATTAATGTCATCATTTAACTGACTTATTATGTTCTTTTCACATCATCTTTTGGGGAACGATATTGTGAAAGTTATAAAAAAAAAGCGTATTTAATTAATATTGGTACCGAACCTCAGCTATCATCATGGTAACAACAGCGTTGGCGTTGCCGGTTCTGAAGGATTGTAATGAACTGGAAGTCCCACGGATGCGAGTGAGTCTCGCTGTGGTTGATCTGCAGCTCACTCAGCCGAGGACTCGGGGGAGATTCACCGCACAAAAGGCCAACATGAGGAGGATCCCACCACAGCCCCCCCTCCATCCTTTAATCTGCCTCTTTACCGCTCGCTCTCCCGCAATCAGCGTTTATCTCTCGGCTCCGTTTCATTCGAAAACACATCTCCGACGTGTTCAGACCCTTCGTTCCGCTTCAATCCATCCTCCACTTTCTTCATCCTCCCTCCATCCTCCACTTTCTTCATCCTCCCTCCATCCTCCACTTTCTTCATCCTCCCTCCATCCTCCACTTTCTTCATCCTCCTTCTATCCTCCACTTTCTTCATCCTCCCTCCATCCTCCACTTCTCTCCATCCTCCACTTTCTTCATCCTTCTTCTATCCTCCACTTTCTTCATCCTCCCTCCACCCTCCACTTCTCTCCATCCTCCCTCCATCCTCCACTTTCTTCATCCTCCCTCCATCCTCCACTTCTCTCCATCCTCCACTTTCTTCATCCTCCCTCCATCCTTCACTTCTCTCCATCCTCCACTTTCTTCATCCTCCCTCCATCCTCCACTTCTCTCCATCCTCCACTTTCTTCATCCTCCCTCCATCCTCCACTTCTCTCCATCCTCCACTTTCTTCATCCTCCCTCCATCCTTCACTTCTCTCCATCCTCCACTTTCTTCATCCTCCCTCCATCCTCCACTTCTCTCCATCCTCCACTTTCTTCATCCTCCCTCCATCCTCTACTTTCTTCATCCTCCCTCCATCCTCCACTTCCCTCCATCCTCCCTCCGCCCTGCTGCTGCTCATATAGGTTGCTGGGCCGCGTTGTTTAATGAGATTACTGGGTTTCCATAAAGCAACGGGCCTCACATTCCATTACATGACGCTGACAGACGGAAGAAGTGAGTGTGTGTGTGTGTGTGTGTGTGTGTGTGTGTGTGTGTGTGTGTGTGTGTGTGTGTGAGTGTGTGTGAGTGTGTGTTGGATTAAGGTCATTAGAGTGTTAGCCGTCCAGATTCATAGTAAATGTTGGAACGATAGCCAAGTTGTGTCATTAAATACGGTTTTACCCATGCACGGACACAGACACGGACACGGACACGGACACGGACACAGACACACACACACACACACACACACACACACACACACACACACACACACACACACACACACACTGTTATGCTTAGCAACAGTGACATTGAGTGTGTTTCTGCTTCGGTGAAACACTAATTATATAATATAATTTAAAAGCTGATTTCTCCTGAACGTACGCAAAAAAACTTTCGGAACAGTTCTTCATCATCACACAGACGCCAACTCATTCACTCACCGACTCATTCATTCACATGCAACAACAATATCAACATGTCATATATCCATATGAAATAGAAATGATGCTCAACAATGTGAACTCAACCGCTCGGTCGGTCTGCAGTTGTCTTTTTATGTCGTTCCCTGTTTACATATTCATGTATTTGTTGTCGTAGCGCCCTCTCTGCTGGCGTCATATATTTCATAAATCCCTGTGCAACACATCTGCCTCTTGAACGTAGTGATCAGTAAAAATATAAAGTACAAATACCTCAAAATCAGACTTGAGGCATGTAGTTAGTTACTCTCCGTCACTGCTTTGTTGTAAGGTGAATAAACTGAATATGCAGAATCAAAGGGGTTCACTCGTAGCGCAGGTTTGTGTGTGTGTGTGTGTGTGTGTGTGTGTGTGTTTGTACCCAGGGATCCGGTCCTGTGCAGGCTCAGGTAGGCCCGGTCTCTCTCCAGACCCCCGCCCGGCTCCCTGCGCAGGGCGGTGCGGCCCAGATGACCGGCGTATTGACGCAGGAAGGAGGGGGCGCTGTGTGAGGCGGGGGGGTGCACGTCGGCGCACACCACCATCGGCTCTGAGACACGGGGGGCCCGACGGACCGCCGAGGGAGGGGGGGCGAAGGGAGACAAGAAAGAGAGAGTGCAAGAGAAAAAGGCGAGAAAAGTGAGGATAATAAAGCTCAGAAGGACAAACCAGAGAGACAGGCAGACAGACAGGCAGGCAGACAGACAGGCAGAGAGGAAACAGAAATTGCAGGAGGGAACGGGAGAAGAGAAAAGAAAAGAAAAGAGTACACAAGGTCACACGGAGAGCAGAAAGGTGGCAGAACATGAAGGAACACAACACGTTGCCACGGCGACAGAATAAAAGCGGCTGTTAGAACGTTAAAGAGGAACACAGGGACAGAAAGGTGTGAAGGGTGCACGGTGGAAAAATGTGCTGAGTCACGTGAGGGAAAAAAGGTGGACGATGTGAAGGCAACACAAATCCCGTTACTTTGCGGTGATGGCCGTTATCGTGCTTATAGGACGGTCACCTGTGAAGCGTTGTTTCTCGTCTACGAGCTAGGAAGCTAACGCTAGCCTAGCATGATTCATAGTAAATAACACTGTATGTAAAATAAATAGTAAATATAAATGTACAATATGTTGAAAAACATGACTAGCTTGCTATCCAGCCACGTCACTGTCTTCAAATCAATATAAATATTGTCATTATTTTTGATAAAATCATGCTAGCATAAAGCTAAAGTTACGCGAGCATGATTCAAAGTCAATAACACTGCATACGTAAAATAAACAGCTAATATAATTTGACTGTTTAAACACATGATGAGCTAGCTATCCAGCCACGTCATTGTCCTCAACCAATACGTAACTATTTGTAGGAAATCTTGATGAGCATGACGCTAGCATGAAGCAAACTTTATGCTAACAAAAGTTAACGTCTCCTACAGTTGGAAAAAACGTAAATTGAATATATTATAATTATCATTTTATTAAAATGTATTTTTTTAATTGAGTGTAGCCAACATGTTTACATGTTGAGAGTCCATTAAGAGGAACCCTGGAGCCAATCAGATTGGAGCATTTACTCTGACACTGATAGAGGCTGATATCGAAGAACAGAGTTGAAAAAAAAGGAAGTCACGTACATGAATAACTGGAGGAAATAAACCTCACTGTTGGGAGAAAATTAAAGGTGTCCTGTCAGCATGAATTACCTCTCTTTAAAACTCATTACTGCTAATGAACCCATTGTGCAGAGTGTGTGTGTGTGTGTGTGTGGGGGGGGGGGGGTACACATGTCACATCTTTCAAATCCCTAATCCCTAATTTTCACCACGCTGCACCGTAAATTCCACTGTGTTCCTCCAAAAACCCTCACAGCCTCCAGAAAAACAAGAACACCCCGTAACCGTTAGCAACGCCTAATTACCGCAATGAATAATGCTTCATTTTTACGCTCTTTTCTATAAGATATATAGAGATGTGTGTGTGGGGGGGGTCTGGAGGGGCGATGCAGCGAAGGGGAAGAAAAGGCCGAGAGGATACGAGACGTAGTGCAGTGCTTTAAAGTTTAATGTGCTCCTCCTCATCCTCTTCATCACTTCCTCCACGCAGCCCTCGCCCTCTCCGCGAGGAACTGACGTCGCCTGAGTTATTACAGGCCTAAAAAAAGAAGGATGTAAAAATAGGAGGAGGAGGACCAGGAGGGAGGGATGAGGAGGAGAAGGAGGAGTGAAATGAATCAGGAAGAGGTGTGGATGTTGCAGCCGACTTTTAACACTTTCTGTGAGGAGAGGAGACCTCCCTGACCTGGTTTCCACACACACACACACACACACACACACACACACACACACACACACACACACACACACACACACACACACACACACACACACACACACACACACACACACACACACACAGGTGAGGCCTCTGACTCTTTTCCCATGCAGTACTGGCGGACGGCCAGCAGGTGGCGCCTGGAGTTTCTGAGCATGACATTGCTTTTTGCACTTTTTCCTCTCTGAGCTGAGAAGCTTCTCTCTGTGTTGACTCACATGTACATCACAAGTACACGAGTCCTCTCAGCCTCAGGGTCATCAGGGAGGGAACGAGGGAGGGAACAAGACAGGGAACAAGGGAGTGAACGAGGGAGTGAACGAGGGAGTGAACAAGGGAGTGACGGAGCTGATGATCAGGTGAAGGTGACATTTAGTAAACAAAGCCGTATTCTGTTGATGATGACAGGTTATGCTGCTTTATGTGCTTTAATAATAGACATCACCATGAAACCTCCCCAGTTAATTACCGTCTTATTTTTTTGTATTACAAGTTTTTCGAAAATGTTTTAAAAATGCAAATCTTATGAAACATGTTATAAATGTCAGACTGCTGAACATTTAATGAAGCCAGGTTCACTATTCCTCAAAAAATGTTTTTACGGAGTGAATTTCTCTTTGTATCACTACATCGTTCAGAAAATACTGTAAAAAAAAGTCAGTTCCACCATATATTTCTTGTCTCATATTTAATATTTTTGTTTTGCTGTTTAAAGAAGCACCTGGAGAATTTGATCGTGTGCTATATAAATGATATGCATTATTGTTATTATTTGAGGGATTTAAATTGTTGGTTTTGAATCAGGCTGTGAATGATTTATGAACAAACCCGTGTGTAAAAACCTTCAGAAGATGGAAAGTCTTGAGGATTTCTGGCTCATTTTAATGATATTTTGAAGATGATCTCATTCTTATCTAATAGACTATGAAACTCCTCCAGTTGAACATTAAGACAATTGTTTTTTGTTATGTTTAAAGACACAAATGAAGCCTCATCTAATGGTGACTTTGGGGTGAATTTAGGAGAAATGTACCGACACAAATAGACATAAACGTCTAAATGTTTTCTATCCACGAGGCTGAAAGACGACGACGACGTGTGATGGAAGAAAAAAAAAAAAAACCCCAAATCTCCAGATGAGGTCAAATGACAAACTGGTCTTTAATAACGTGAAGCCACAACAGCTGTTGGAGTCAAACTAATCACCGTGACTCACAGGAGGCTCATGGACACGACACAACCGCTCTTTGTCTAAATGACAACACGGCCGCCGCCTCGCTGGAAGCTGTTTGTCTTCATGCGGTTTACAGATATGACAACATGCATGAGTTACCACGTGCACGCCCATGTGACTGGTGTTTACCTGTGTGTGCACCTGTGCGTGTCTCACCGTTGTCCCTGGCCGCCGCCGGCTCGTCCAACGCCATCTGCTCCGCCAGCTCCGACAGCGAGTCGTCGACTGGCCGAGCGCTGCGGAGAGACATGGACAGCCTCCGCTTGATTATCTTCATCCTGTCCATCTTCTCAGACGCACCACCAGGGCCACACGGGCCTGAGAGGGGGACACAACCACCATCAGCATCATCATCATCATCATCATCATCAAAAACAACATCGTAATCATTCTCAGAACTGTCCCAGGGATGTTTGTTCACACTAAACTCTATGTCAATAACCAGATGAAAAGGATGCTGAAATATCTCCATAATGATGGTGATCAGTAAAAAGCGCTGAGTCATGCTTTGTTAGGTCTGTCTGCAAGACCACAAGATAACTACCTTTAAACTGCTGGTTTTCTGAATGGAGTCTGGTTGATGGGTGCTAGGCTATGCTAACATTGTAGCTGCTCCATCAACACTCCAAATAAGGTCATCTAGACATAAATACGGCAGAGACCTTGTTGTTTGGACCACAGACAGTCTCTGGTTCCTCCACATAGTCTGGTCTGGTCTCTGGACTAATGTGAGCTACTATCATAGACCTCTGGGGGACCACAGACAGTCTCTGGTTTCTCCACATAGTCTGGTCTGGTCTCTGGACTAATGTGAGCTACTATCTAGACCTCTGGGGGACCACAGACAGTCTCTGGTTCCTCCGCATAGTCTGGTCTGGTCTCTGGACTAATGTGAGCTACTATCTAGACCTCTGGGGGACCACAGACAGTCTCTGGTTTCTCCACATAGTCTGGTCTAGTCTCTGGACTAATGTGAGCTACTATCATAGACCTCTAGGGGACCACAGACAGTCTCTGGTTCCTCCACATAGTCTGGTCTGGTCTCTGGACTAATGTGAGCTACTATCATAGACCTCTGGGGGACCACAGACAGTCTCTGGTTTCTCCACATAGTCTGGTCTGGTCTCTGGACTGATGTGAGCTACTATCTAGACCTCTGGGGGACCACAGACAGTCTCTGGTTCCTCCACATAGTCTGGTCTGGTCTCTGGACTAATGTGAGCTACTATCTAGACCTCTGGGGGACCACAGACAGTCTCTGGTTTCTCCACATAGTCTGGTCTGGTCTCTGGACTAATGTGAGCTACTATCATAGACCTCTGGGGGACCACAGACAGTCTCTGGTTTCTCCACATAGTCTGGTCTGGTCTCTGGACTAATGTGAGCTACTATCTAGACCTCTGGGGGACCACAGACAGTCTCTGGTTTTTCCACATAGTCCGGTCTGGTCTCTGGACTAATGCGAGCTACTATCTAGACCTCTGGGGGACCACAGACAGTCTCTGGTTCCTCCATATAGTCTGGTCTGGTCTCTGGACTAATGTGAGCTACTATCTAGACCTCTGGGGGACCACAGACAGTCTCTGGTTCCTCCACATGGTCTGGTCAGGTCTCTGGACTAATGTGAGCTACTATCGTAGACCTGCGGTGCAGCCTCGCTGCCGCGGCCTCTGCAGGTTTGTTGGTTTGTTCACGCAGCGTGAGCTCTCATTGTTATGCGTCGCGAGTGCAAACAGGGCAGAATATAAAGAGCCAGAACGAGAGAGAGAGCAACAAACAAAGGGAGTCTCCAAACAACATGGAAAAGGCTGATTATGCAGCTCCCCCCGAGGTTTCACATGAGAGCAGCGCTCCCTGATCCGATTTCAGTCTGGAACACTCCGCTGGTCCAGGATCAGGCCTGTCTCACACATCCTGTCATCCCCTCCTCTCACACTGGCTCACTCTGACCTGCCGTCAGTCGAAGGGACGATATGATGGATTTCCATCATCGAAAAACCTGATTTATAGACCACCTTGCTTAGCTTAACTTTTTATGTTTTATGTTTAACGTTTTATGAGTTTAAGCGTATTTTGATGATAATTGGAGTATATATATGTATATATTATACTACTGTAGTATAAGTAGTATAACTCGATGGCCGCATTTCTTCTTCTTCTTCTTTTTTTTTTTTACAGATCTCCTCTCAGGGATCAATAAAGTGTTTCTGACTCTGATAATGGAATCTGTTCCCAGATCAGCCCATCGTCAGCTATCTGAGTCGGTATCCCATCTCTTGCATTCACCTCTCGACATCAGTGAGCTTTCCTTTCAAAGTCATATATTGTTAACAGAGTGGTGTGTGTGTGTGTGTGTGTGTGTGTGTGTGTGTGTGTGTGTGTTGTGTTCCTCAGCGCTCTGCTTCTCTGGCCCGGAGGTAGAGGCAGCGATGGCGGTGTATTTCTGTCTCCCTTCCACTTCCTGCTCCTTCTATCTAACCCACAAGGGCTCCAGAGCTGACATGTGCAAGTGCACACGCGCACACACACACACACACACACACACACACACACACACACACACACACACAGAGCCTTTCTCTTTGTGTCCAAACTTGGAGGCTTCAACAAAAGCCATTCATCCTTTCAGGCTGAGAGTCTTTCAGGCCGATTAGAGACAACGGCCCGTTTGCTCCGAGGGGATTCAAACCCACCGATCTTCACTCACGACAACTGGCTTCTTTTTTTTTTTGTTCACTAGAAGATGTTGCTCAGGCGAGTGTGTGACAGCGTTGCCTCTGCCAACGTGCATGAGCTCCGTTGGATTCACCAAGGCGAAAAACAACAACAACAAAAAAGAATCAAAAACGAAAAGAGAGCAACCTCGCCTTTCAGTTCATATCATCCGTCAGCTGTGGATTATCAGCATGGAACAAATCCCCCCCTCTTCACCCTCCCCCACCTAATTTGCATGTTTTCCCAGACTTCACTCGTCTGAGGAGGCGGCTCGGACCACGACATCGGGGTTCTCCTCGCTCAACTGCAGCCGCCGTCCTCACATTCAGGGATGAATGAGTCACATTACGGGGGCACGGCCGATAATATGATGCACTGCTTATCATCCCCACACACACACACACACACACACACGCAATAATGGCTCATTTCACACTCTTCATCTTATCTCTGTTGAATTTGGACCAACAGGAATCTCATTACCCGGCAGCTCATAGAGGAAAACACTTCGGGGCGCCGCTGTATATTACACACACACACACACACACACACACACACACATACACACACACACACACACACACACTTATATATATAGTTTGTAAACTTTTCTGCTTATAAAGAATATCTTATGATTTACCAAAAAAATTAACAAAAATACAATACAATAATATCCATAATGACATCCATCGATCATATAAGTGAAAAAAAGCTGGTCTGGGATCAGAAGGACGTGGCAGCGTGAAGAGACCACACCATGTGGTTTCCAGGCTGCAGCACGAGACGAAAACACCCAAAACCCAGGAGAAACTCCTGGAAACAAGGAGGCCGAGGGATGAAGAAATAAAAACTGTCTTTACAACTTTACAGTAAGTTGTCAGTAGCTTGGAGGTGAGGTGAACCGAGGCGCTCGTCCCGAGGACGACGAGAGGACGAACGCGGTCTTATTTATTCGAGACACACACATACCATTTGGGTTGCTAGGTTACAGGCCGAGGACGAGGAGATGGAGAAACGAGACACGACGAAAAAGCTGAGAATTCACATCTTCTCTCTCTCTCTATCCTCAACCCACACACACACACACACACGCACACACACACACACACACACACACACACGTCAGCTATAAAAACTTCCAGCCCTGCACAGCTCGGGACACCACTGCTGCAGCATGTAATCCTGCAGCCTCGCTCTGGGATCCGTCTGCCAAATGTGCAAATCTTTGGGAGGAGACCAGATCTGACGGATCCGGGTCCAACCAGCTAGCTGCAGGTCTGACGCAACGCATGGGACCGTGGACCAACACAGGAACTAATTTTAGAATTGTACCATGAATTATATACATGTTTATCGGTTTAAATGTAAACAATTGGTGTTCCACAAGGGTCTATTCATGGCACACTCAAACTGTTGGCCCAGTGGCCTAATAGATACGGCATCAGCCTCTGGAGCTGGATTGTGTGTTCCAGTCCATATGACCAAGAAATCATCATTGCATATTTGTATGACATAAAGAAAAACATGGAAATAAGAAATTATTTTTGTTGATTAATATATATATTCATCATATTTATAAATATTTTTTAAATATATTTTTATATCAAATATTTTTATACAGAATATTTTTTAAGTGTTTATTATCGTGAAGAATAAACACTATTACTATAAAACTATTTTGTTATAGATGACTATTTTCCATAAACAAAAACATGATGGAGATGGGTCAAATGTCAACATATTCATTTAATGAGATTTCTTCTCATTAATTTAATGTCGACATCATATCCACTCCGTGATATTAGATGTTGGATATCATCATGTGGTATAATTGTTTTCTTTTGCATCACGTAAAGTTATTATGGTGAGGATAATTGATTTGTGTAAAACATGGATATCTGGTGAAGGAACATCGTGAAGCCCGTCGATCTGAATCACTCAGCGTCAGCTGGACCGCGGCCGAACACGGATCCTTCGTCCTCTCCTCTTCATCACAAACACACAAGCGTCCTTTAAGCGATCCGGCGGCGCGTGAATCACACCCATGCACGCACACGATGAGGCAGATCGGGACCGCCGAGCACTCGGCGGCACACCAGACGCATGAGTGATGCAGGATCTGCCCGACTACAAAGTCCTACACACAAACACACACTGAACCAACACACGACACAAAAGTTGTAAGTCCTTCCCGATGAGCTTGATGACTCGTCCTCGCCATCGTAACTTCGCTCTCCCGAGTAGGACGGGGAGCAAGGAATTATGGGAAGAAGAACGAATGAATACACACGGGGAAGCACATGGCAGCAAAAAGACACGTTTCTGCATTTGATATGAAAAGATAAGATGAAACCTTTGGAATATAAACGGGTTCTCGACAGAACCTCCTTGTGGACTCTAGATTATATCAGTGGAGTAGAAAAGGGTTCTCGACAGAACCTCCTTGTGGACTCTAGATAATATCAGTGGAGTAGAAAAGGGTTCTCGACAGAACCTCCTTGTGGACTCTAGATTATATCAGTGGAGTAGAAAAGGGTTCTCGACAGAACCTCCTTGTGGACTCTAGATTATATCAGTGGAGTAGAAAAGGGTTCTTGGTGGAATCCCTGAGTGGGTTCTTGTTTGAACCCTTGGAAGGTGACGAAGTTCTGAATCGAACCTCCAGAGACGTGGTGGATGGAACCACTACATCGTAGAGGGGTTCTCTTTAGAAACTCCCATGGGGGCCCAAACCTTTCACGGATGGTTCTAGGTAGAACGCTCTGAAATATGTCCACTCCAAGTGGAAGTGCAAGTGGTATCAAAAGGGTTTATATCGGGACAAGCCAGAGAACCCGTATGTGGTTCTAGTTAGCACCTTTATTTCTGAGTGTAGCTTACATGATAGCATTGAATAACTGACCAGTAAACCCTTAATTATTTAATTGTTATTGCACATTACTATTATTATCATTATTATTATTATTAAAAATAATAATAATAACTATTATAATAATAATAACTATTATTATTATTATTAAAAATAATAATAACACTGGCCAAGACACTCCTGTTAAAGATACGATATTATTGTTCCAACTAGGGATGGGAAGATATACGGTTTTATCGCAGATTGGGATAAAAAACACTTACAATAAGTTGATCGTGGTGACTTTTTATTGTCGGGATAATCGTGAATATCTTCACGACTTGAAAAAGCTGTCTAGCTCGCTATCGTGGTATGAGAAGTGAAAAATAGAGCCCGATTATAAAAATAGAGAAAACATCATGTCATAAAAAACTCATGCAATGTTGCTATTTAATATATATATATTGCATATTTTGGCATATATTTTTATGATGTTTATTTGTTTTATTTAAAAGTTGAATGTGATTCCAGTATGTTTTAGTGCCATTTTAAGAGTTTTGATTATATTTGGATGATTATCGGGATAATATCGTGAATCACAATCATTAAAACAAGTTTGTATTTCATTAGCCTCAGAAAACAAGCTTTTATTATCCTGAGATAGCGAGATAATATCTTGTTATAACGAAATACCATGCAAGGCCATTCTCGGCTTCCATACAAAAATCATGAAATCCAGTAGTGTTTTTAAAAGACGGATTAACCCGTAGCCTAGCTGTAATAACACCGTTTTAACGGTAATAACACAGTTTTACGGTAATAACACAGTTTTAACGGTAATTATACGTTTTTTGGGGGGGGGTTAGCGGTGAGAGGTTTCTGTCCGGGTATTTCACGCAGAGATGGACGTGGATTACTCTGCGCTAACTAAGATTCCCCAAACAGCTACGGAGGAATTCTGCGTTATGTTTGACTCCAGATTATAATAGTTCGGTTCGCGGTTTTTGTCGGTTTTGTCAACAACAACAACACCGGTGTGTGTGTCCGGTAGCGGCCGGACGAGGGTCCCGACTACATCCCGGGTAAACTAGGACATATCCCCGGGCCACGAACCCGAAACTAACCCACCGCGGCCGGTCGCGGGGCCCTGGCCCGGCAAGGGAGACCTCCAGCCGGGCCTCGTCCTCCGCCAGCCCCCGTCTCCCCGTGTTTTCCTGACGCCAGTATCCGGGAAGAGGAGAGGCAGACAGGGGGGGGGGGAGAAAAAGTTCCACAGCCGCCCGTCCGGCTCAGATACAAGCCCCGGACCGGAACCCCCCTCCGTGTACCGCTGGTGGGTTTACGTGTTTAAATTATTAATAATGAACTCTTTTACCTGCTACGGCGTCACTTCCACCGCCTAGCCGAGGCTAAGAGTCCACGTCCACGCTGAAAACCTCCACCTGCGGGGTCCGGCGGGTCCGGGTCCTCGTCCCCCCCACCAGGATCACGTGAAACCCAACAAACAGCCGCTGACCTGCTGCTGTTTCTGCTGCGCGAGACTATTGTTCCCGGTCGCGTGCGCTAATCCGGGGCTGCGCGCGGGGATGAATCCACTGCGACAACTTCCTCTCAACTCCTCCGGACCGGCCGCTTCCTCCTCCCCCGCCACCCCCTCCTCCTCGGTCAGGTGAGATATGGTCTCCCCCCCCAAACAAACACACACACACTCGGGTTGCTGGACTCGTCGCAGGGGTCCCGTCGCAGGACCGGGTCTCTGGGTCCGCGATGACGCGGTATTCCTATTTACTTTCGCTTCGAAGCGGTCCCGTCCGGAGACTAGCAGCCGGATCCTGCTGCCGCTGCTGCTGCTGCTGGATCCCGAGTGGAAGCGGTGGCGTGATCCCGGAAAACACCGCAAGGGGTGGGTGTGTGTGTGTGTGTGTGTGTGTGTGTGTGTGTGTGTGTGTGTGTGTGTGTGTGTGTGTGTGTGTGAGAGAGAGAGAGATTTTGAATATGTGTATACAAACTCATTAACCTCCCCCCCTCTCTCTCTCTCTCTCTCTCGCTCTCGTTCTAATTCTTAGTCTCGGTGCAAACGTAATTGTAATAGAGTCACAAAAGAGTCACAAATAAAATAAAATGAAATAAATAAATAAAATAACGTTACAATCAGGAGCACAAGTTGTAAAGGATACGTTCAGTAAGAGTGTAACATGTAAACAAATGTGAGAAGTAAACAGACAGGAATGTTAACAATAGAGAAGTGTTTCTTCTTAAAGTGTGTGTGTGTGTGTGTGTGTGTGTGTGTGTGTGTGTGTGTGTGTGTGTGTGTGTGTGTGGGGGGGGGGGGGGGGGGGGGGGGGGGAGTAGCCTGATGGCCTGTGGGTAAAAAAAACTACTGAACCTGCTGGTCCAGGTTTCCGATCCTCCTGAACCGCCTGCCTAATGACTAGACTTTGGCTGTGGAGGTCCTAGATGGTCCTGGATCGCTGTAGGTCTGGAGAGGTCTGGTCAGACCTGATCTCTCTCTGCAGAGAGTCTCCATCAGAGGAACAGTCACATGTTCTCTCCAGCAGACAGCAGCAGCAGCAGCACATCAGAGTCTGAATGAATCTCATTTTAATAAACTATCTCTGTCACATGACTTCATAATGGAGGCTGTATTATTAAAATGTGTTCATACAGTCGAACAGAACTAAAGACATTCTGTCTCTGGAGGAACCGGATCACAGGAACCCGGATCTGCAGGATTTGTATGACTGACCTTCCAGAAAAAGATGTATACTGGACTCTCTCTCTCTTTTTGGGGGGGGGGGGGGGGGGGGGGGTCAAACAGATTAATTTGGAGGGCAGCGTCGCCCGGGAAATTAGCCTTCATTATCCAGACCTCCGTCTACAGACGCACCTCAGAGGAATTCTCTTGTGAATAATGCATCAGAAAATTATGTAAATCCGACAGTATGATCCCCAGTCAGCATCAAAACCAGTGGATAAGTATTTTATTTATATTTTCCTGAGGGTCTCCACATGGGATACATAAACTACAAGTACATGAAAGTACATGATCTTTTAAAATATGTTTTATGTTTAATGTTTTAATATTCCATCTTAATTTGACTCCAGCAGCTCAGCCTGATGTAAAATATAAATGTTCATGCTTTTAATTCTATTCTGTTTTTATATGATATTCTCAGAGGAAGTAATGAAGCACAAATACTTGTTAACTTGAGTAGAATGTTCAGGTATCTGTACTTTACTTGAGTATTTATTTTCCTGACAACTTATTTTCCTCCCTACAAATATCTGTACTTTCTAATACAAAAATATCTAAACTTTCTACTACAAATATCTGTACTTTACATCTGTACTTTCTACTACAAATATCTGTACTTTCTACTACAAATATCTATACTTTCTACTACAAATATCTATACTTTATACTACAAATATCTGTACTTTATATCTGTACTTTATACTACAAATATCTGTACTTTATATCTGTACTTTATACTACAAATATCTGTACTTTATATCTGTACTTTCTACAACAAATATCTGTACTTTACATCTGTACTTTCTACAACAAATATCTGTACTTTCTACTACAAATATCTATACTTTCTATTACAAATATTTATACTTTATACTACAAATATCTGTACTTTATATCTGTACTTTCTACAACAAATATATGTACTTTCTATTACCTGTACTTTCTACTACAAATATCTGTACTTTCTACTACAAATATATGTACTTTATATCTGTACTTTCTACTACAAATATATGTACTTTCTATTACCTGTACTTTCTACTACAAATACTACACACAACAGCTACATTTCGCCAACGTCACGAATCACAGGCGACGCTGCAAACGCAGCCGATGGAAGAATAAAAAGGTATTATTTATGTAAACGATCTCTTTGAAGCCAGCGATTTCATTGCTTATCTCAGAGCGATTCATCCTCTCCAGTAACAAGGAGAGGATTTAACTGCGTAATGAAAGCTGGTCTTAATGGGCGTTTAATGAAAAGCACTGTGGATGGAACCTCTTCTGATGATAGAGGACATTATGAATGCTGAAGAAAGCTGGAAAACAAACATTACACCTCTGTGAAAGAAGGGAAACGACTCCATGAGGGGAAAACATTCTATTAACATATAAATTATGTTGTGCCAATAAGATTAACAACGTACATATCAACATTTTACTAACTATTTATATTTCTCCAGAGTCTCAGATATTGAAAATGTGTGTAATTTTTGCAAATGATCAACCAGAATCTGTAAAACATTTATTTTACCATTGCATATGTAATATATTGTGTAATATATAACAATCACCATCATATCAACATTGAATGTATGGTAAACGTATTTATTCTAAATGTTAAAAAACATTAATGTAACACATAACCAATAAGAAATGTGATCCCCTTGCTTCTCTGTACCAGTATGTTGAATACATGTCTGCAATGTCTGTACATTTGAATGTTTTTTAGATTCTATTTATATATTAAAAAAAAAAAAAAAGAGTCTGCCAGCTCTGGTCTTCATCGCCACCGTGTGGTTAATATAAACAACTAGTGCCTGTATACAGTATGTCGCTATAGATAACTATAAAGGCAAAAACATGTACAATGCAAATTACCTTTTTATTAATAGTTCTGATTCTTCCAAGCATGTTTTAAAATGGTCAGTGGTCCAGGTCATCCACACACTGTCTGCTTTTAAATTACAAGTCAAAACCCATAGAACAGCTTTTAACTTGTGATTAAAGTTTCTAATACTGTCTATTTTACATGTTTGCTATTAATTGTATTATATGTATGTTGTTTTGTTGTTTAACTCTTGTAAAGTGTCTTTGAGTATCCTGAAAATCGCTTTATAAATCAAATGTATTATTATTATTTATTATATGTTTGCCTCCCGGCGGTGACCGCTAGGGGTCCCTAGCGGCTGACTGCGGGACCTGATACGGCCGCTCTGCGCTCGTTGGTTCCCCGTCCTGTTGTTAGGCAGGTTGTCAGGGGCAGCGCAACCAGCGGCCAGTTAAAGCTAGCTAACCCCCGCAGCTAAACAAGGGATTAACGGACTCCGGATAACGATGACACATTTATTTATGAAAGAAAACAACCGTCGTCCGTCCCGCTCACCCGCCCGGCGCCGCCCCGTTCCTCCGTGTGAACGCAGCAGAGACGACAGCGTCCATTCTTTTCAAAACAGCTAGCTAGGTGTCGCTAACGTCAAGCTAGCCAGCTAGTGATAGCACAAAAAAATAAAGTGACAGACGTCATTTTACCCCCGAGAGTAGATATATAGTTAGTCCCCCCTCCCCGTGAGTAGTATATATATATTTCTATATAGAGAGATATACAGTTTCCCCCACTTTCGGCGCGAACATGGAAGACGCTCAAGAAGATTTACTGGAGAAGGAAGACGAGAGCGAGGATGACGTCAGACCGCCAGCGTCCCTGAAAGCCCCCCGTCGCTCCTCCCGGCTCCAGATCCAGAGGAGCAACGTCTGCTCCCGAGCTTACTTCGTGGTCGTGATGGTCTTCTTCCACGTCTACATCCTGAACGTCATCGGTCTGCTGCTCTACGTGCACTACAACAACGGGCCCGTCTCCGGGGATCTGGTCCCCGGGGACGGGGTCGCCGCCTCCTCGGTGTCGGGGGTCAGCGCGGAGAGCGGAACCACCCCCGCCCTGGTGCACCCGGACCCAGATCCAAGAAGGGAGCTGCATGTGGAGGAGGAGGACTTCGGTCAGACGTTCAGCCTTCCCCGCATTGAGGGGATACGGGTAAGAACGCGGGTCTGTCGGTCTGATCTCAGATACTTTTTAAAAAGTACTTTATCATAATAAATACAAGTTTGACCCAACTCATCCTGTGATTTACACACTGAGCCTGCAAGACAGAGGTGTCATTCTCTACTCAAGTAGAAGGTCGGTAGGTAGACACTTAGGCTACTTACTTATTTTCATACACACTTAATTACTTACATACTTACACACATACTTACTTACACACCTACACACTTACTTACTTACCTACTCACTCACACACTTACACACTTACTTACACACTTACACGCTTATTTTCTTACACACTTACTTACTTACACACTTACTCACACACTTATTTTCTTACACACTTACTTACTCACTTACTCACACACTTACACACTTACTTACACACTTATTTTCTTACACACTTACTTACACACATACTTACTTACACACCTACTTAGTTACTTACTTACTCACTCACACACACACTTACTTACACACTTACACGCTTATTTTCTTACACACTTACTTACACACTTACTCACACACTTATTTTCTTACACACTTACTTACTTACTCACACACTTACACACTTACTTACACACTTATTTTCTTACACACTTACTTACTTACCACTTACTCACACACTTGCACACCTACACACTTACTTACTTACACACTTATTTACTTATACACGTTCTTATTTACTTACACCCACACTTACTTACTTACACACTTACTTACTTACTTTATTCATCCTGAGGGAAATTTTAGTATACACATACTTGTATTCAACAAGACTCATGCATTTAATTCTATTATATACTCAGTGGAGGCAAGTAACACACTTTACTTGAGTATTTATTTTTACTTTTACTCCCTACATGTTCAAACTAGTATCTGTACTTACAATTTTACTTGAGTAAATAAGTTGAATCAGTACTTCTACTTACTTCTACTTTTACTTGAGTATAGACTTTCTCTACTTTTGATACCACTGTATATTGTATTATATTCTTACATCAGATTACTAATTTATCCATCCAATAAGGGGGGGTGAAGAAACCTCTGGGAGAGCAACAGAGGGATCCCTCTCCCAGGATGGACAGAAGTGGACTAATGTGTTACAGAATAAAAAACAAAAACTACAATATAGTCAATCCACATGACAGAAGACCTGTAAAAAGAGCATTGGTAACCGTAGTAACAGCACAAGCAGTAATGGCTGACTCGTGTCGTGAGCGTGGTGATGATGCGTGGTGATGATGCGTCCTGTCCGTCTGCAGGTGGGTCACGTGCAGCAGGTTTCTCTGGTGCCGGACCGGAGACACGAGATGAGGACCATCAGCCTGAAACCTCTGCTGTTCGGTGAGTTCACCGTGACCTTCGGGTACGAGCCGCTCTTCTTCAACAAATGGACTTCCATCCGGATTTAGAACACAATGTTTAATTTGTTTTTATGTATCAAAACCATACAAATATAGACCAGCGATATTTACTTAAAATTCTCAGATATGTACATTTTCTATCAAACACGTCTCCTCCATCACCAGAGAAGTCTGGACATGAAAAGTCTAGACCGAGCAGGATTCACAGTTGTAGGTTTTTAGCTTAATTCTAATGGTGTGGTCACACAAACACAAAGCAAATCATTTTTCACTATGTGGAGAAACCAGAGACTGTCTGGTCCCCCAGAGGTCTAGATAGTAGCTCACAATAGTCCAGAGACCAGACCAGACTATGTGGAGGAACCAGAGACTGATGTGGTCCCCCAGAGGTCTACGATAGTAGCTCACAATAGTCCAGAGACCAGGCCAGACTATGTGGAGGAACCAGAGACTGTCTGTGGTCCAAACAACAAGGTCTCTGCCGTATTTATGTCTAGATGACCATATTTGGAGTGTTGATGGAGCAGCTGCAATGTTAGCATAGCCTAGCACCAATCAACCAGACTCCATTCAGAAAACCAGCAGTTTAAAGGTAATTATCTTGTGGTCTTGCAGACAGACACTTTTTTACTGATCACCATCATTATGGAGTTTTTTCAGCATCCTTTTCATCTGGTTATTGATATTAAATCACAGATAAATACTTTATTCTGGTTCCTCCAGCTGTGGTAAACCAGCCCATGTGGGTCTTGCTAGATCCAGTGACTCCAGCTTGGTGAAATCCACCGAGCACTTCTGGATGATGTCATGATGATGTCATGAACCCAGATAGGATGGTGTGTGGTTTCCTGGTGAATCTGGGACTTCAACATGTACAAAGCAGCGATAGTGGTGATTTAAGCCGTGCATACTGCATAGCTGTGCCACATCAGTTCTTTTCTAACCCAGCACGTAAATCCTAGCTCCGGCATCTGTGCCGTTTCCATTTGCGCGCAGCCGCCATGAGGTTCTTGTCTCGTCTCTGCCAGGCGTAAGCCTTATTGACCACCAGGTGCTCCCCCTGCACCGTGCCGGTCACCAGGAAGGTCCCGCCTCGCGGGTTGCGCCGCGTCATGTTCCTCACACAGGTGGCGTCCCTCTCCAGCCACAGCTGCACGCGTGATCGGATCTGCCCACCTAACAGAGGTCCGTGCTTCAGGACGTCCAGCTTGGCAGCCAGCGAGAACTGAGACAGGCTGACGGGGCTGAACTTGAGCCGCGTCAGACGCAGCTTCACAACTGGGGGGACAAGCAGATGAACACAAACTGTGGTGATGTCATCCGCTTCATCAGGAGCAGTAGGGCCGTGATATATACAGGGTTACGGGGTGCTGGAAATCAGACTTTGGGAAAGGTGTAGGAACCCCGTAAATAGTTTCAGCATCGACATTGTGATGTGTAGGATGGAGGAGGCAGTTGCATCGCAGGATGCAGATGTTGGCAAAACTGCGTCAAAACAGAAAAAAAAAATACCGATACTCACCAAAATCGCTCCTACAGAAGGTCTCCAGTGTGTCTTTTGAAGAGGCGGCCTCCTCCAGCTCACAGTCCCGACAGCTGGCCTGAGGCACTGAAACATTCAAACGTTCATTGAGTGGTGTTGTAGAGTGAAGCCGGCTGCAGCGTGGTGAGCGTCGGTGTAGCGGAGCCTCTTACCTCGGCGTCCCCCCGTGGGACCGCCGCCGCTGCTGCTGCTGTTGGTGGTGATGGAGGAGATGCACATGAGGTGGTCTGCAGGGTACTGGTCACAGCGCAGGATGTCTGGCCAGGGGTAACCATAGCAACTCATGATGGGAGCACAGCTGTCCCGTACAGACTCACACAGACTCCTGCAGGGCGATATGAACCTGATGAAGAGGAGATGGGCAGCAGATGAAAGGATTTTAAAATCAATGGAAACAAAAAAACGAGATTGAATCGCATTGGGCTGCTCGTCTCTCTTCCGTCTGAAAGCGAGACGTGCTAATGTGACAGAAAGGAGATTGTGGTGCTTTGATGGCTCAGTTTCGGTGTGAAACCAGCGCCTCTCCTCAGATACCGGCACCCATTAGCATAGCTTTACAGGAGGCGTTAACCCCTCGACGACCCTGCTCCTACAGTGATGAGCTTAAAAAAATCTGTATTTTTATACTATGATACCACAGCAACAGCAAATCAGCTTTATTTGGCCAAGTGTGCGAACACATACAAGGAATTTGAAACCAGCTTTTGCATCAATGTACCTCACAGAAAAAGAAGTAAAAGCTAGGATAAGATGACTTTATACAAGTCAAGGGTTCTGTAAACTAAACTAAACAAATGGTCAACAATAAGGCAGGACAATAATTCAATATGATCAATTATCACCTTTCAGTAGAATCGTGATGAAATCATATATTGAGATAGTGTATATATATTGAGATATTATATATATCAGTGCCATTTTAAGAGTTTTTATGGATATTTTGATGATCATTAGGATAATATCGTGAATCGCAATTATTTTGGCCAGTATAATCATGACACAAAGTTTTCACATCGTCCCATGACGTTAAATAAGAAGCACATTCTAGCTCAAATTTCTCACAAAATCTAAAGTTGTAATTAAATGAGAGTTGTGTGGACGTACCTGTCGAGGCAGATGGGCGCGAACAGAGAGCAGAGGAAGATGCGGGCGTCGGGGTGGCACTCTCTGGCGAGCAGCGGCAGCCAGCTGGCGCTCTGCTGCACGGCCTCGGCGGGAGACTCGTGGCCCAGCAGGTTGGGCATCCTCATGGTGTCGTAGCCGATGTGCTGGCACAAGGCCATGCCCGGAGGGATCGGCACGCAGCGGGAGGAGCCGCGGGGCTCCCACAGTCCACCTTCACCCATGGAGAGCGTGGACCTGAAGCCGGCAGGACTACCAGGGTCCCCCCACACCTCGCTGTCCTCTGCAGTTTCAGTGGGGCCCTCCATACCGGGCCTGTCCCCTGTAACCCGGTCCTTAAGTCCAGATCTGAGGTGGCCCTCGGCCCTGGCTCGTCCTCTACCGGGGCCGAGGGCCGCCGTGCTGCTCGGCCCGGAGAGCAGGAGGAGGAGGAGCAGCAGGGAGGTGATGAGAGCAGGGCAGAGCAGGAGAGACATCCTGGGAGAGCGAGGGTGGACGAGGAGGAGGAATCCTGTGTGTGAGTGCAGCAGAGGGAGGTAGACTAGGTGTTTTTATACTGTGGGCAGGCAGAAGGGGAGGTGCACACAACAGCAGGGAGGAGGGGTGGTGCTAGGCTTCATTCACCATTTTCCTAAGAATGAATTATAATTCACAATATTATCCTGATCATTATCAAAAAATAAGCGGAAAACTCTTAAAATGGCAGTCAAATATCCTGGAATCACTTTAGATTAGAAGAAACAAATAGTAGTAGTATTCCAGAACAACATTACTCCAATACTCTTTTGTCTTTCCTCCTTTAGACATCTAAAAATATCTTCATAAATAAATACTTAAGTGTCTCACGTAAAGTAAATAGTCGGATATCCCATCTACACTTATATACATCTGCACATGACTGTGTTTTTGTAGAGATATGTGTTTGACGGAGCTGAAGGTCAGAAAGGTGGAGGATTTGGCATTTGGAGACTTTTGGCTGTCAGCCATCTTCATCCACACAGCTTGAGTTGAGGAAGAGTTCGGCCCTCATGCAGTGAAACTACACTCTTTTTGTTTTTATCCACGTCTGTGGGAAAGAGGGGATGTTTTTATGAACTCTTATTGTTTGATCAAAACAGCAAAAAGACAGTCGCTTCAAGAGAAGATGGCCAACACACAGAAACTCTAAATGACATGTGAGACCTGTGTGCAGACACTTCTGCAACAATTAGTCCAAATTAATCAGAAACTATTAGCCATTTAAAGTAATTTAAAAAACTAACTCCTGATTAATCTCCCGATGTGAAGTTGATCAAATCCATGAAAATAATCAGCAGATTGACCGATAATGAAAATAATCCACGGTCGCCGTTCTCACTGCTTGTGTGCAGACACGAACCAGATTTGGTGTCGTCCCGCTGTGCAGCCGTGACCTGATTCCTGTCCAGACAAGCAGGTCACTTCCTTTCCGGGGGAGAACGAGACCGAGGTGGGAGGGAGGAGGGGTCCCCCTACATTCATATCAGTTATCCAGATTAATGAGGCTCCTACTGGACAATGGGGATTAACCGAGTGGTACCAACCTGCCGGAAGCCTTTCATTACCGGGGAGAGTGACTGACAGGCGGGATGTTGGGAGGGAACCCGAGGGAACCAGGAAAACGGCACATAAAATAGGATTTCTGGCTTGTGGAACTCATTTTCATGGAGAATTAGAAACCCATAAAATGTCTGGGGACACACATCTCAATATTAGACAAAATGGAGACAGGAGCTGGTTCTGATTCTGACTCACTATCCAGGGAGTTCTTCAAAGAGGACTTTATAGTTAGCTCATCTGTGAAATGGGGGGGAAAAAAACACTTTCAGACACGACTCGGGTCATTCTCTCCGCTCCGTTAGTTACAGCACTGTTGTCGCTAATTTGTTTTAATTTCCCCTGCTAAACACTGCTGTCTAGTGCTTTTATTGTGAAAGGTAATACAGGAAGAAACATTTGCTGTTGTTGTTATTTGTGACCGTTTGTGTTGATCAGGTGGCAACATCCGGTTCTGAAAGTGAAGCCAAAGCTGATGTGCCTTAAACCTGTATTCTCTCTGCTGGCCACCAGGGGGCGACTCCTCTCTGGTTGTATAGAAGTCTATGAGAAAATGGTCCTACTTCTCTCTGCTGGCCACCAGGGGGCGACTCCTCTCTGGTTGTATAGAAGTCTATGAGAAAATGGTCCTACTTCTCTCTTGATGTATTATCTCAGTAAACATGAGTTTATGGTCTCAATCTCTAGTTTCAAGTCTTCTTCAATCCAGCATGATGTTCATTTAGTACATTATGGTCCATTTAGAGTCCACCAGACCAGAAAGCAGGGGATGCTTTAGGGGGCGGGGCTTACCTGCTGATTGACAGGTGGCTACCACGCTACCAATGCTAGTTAGCTACTAAGATGACTTTAACACTTAGCTGTAAAGTTGACATTGAATTATAGAAGCTAACTTTTTTAGCGGCTTCACACCAGAATCCAGATGGATCCAGATCCAGTAAGGGTGCTCTGCTGCTCAGATCCATCTGTCGCTCTTCCACATTCCAAACATGGTCACTTCCTTCACTGGTTTATATGATGTATATGAGAACGAGTAAACCAAATCTGATTCTCTTCATGCTTTGTGCTTATTCATATGAGTAATTACCGACTCCCAGAAGCCCACAGTGTTTCCACCAGCACTCATTAAACCTTCCTGTGGGATCGGCCGTACCACTAATGGCTCACTGGGGGGGGGGGGGGACAGTCTATGCATCCTTCCCCTAAAGAGTCCCTGTACTTAAACACCTACTCAAACATGCTCCGACCAAAGGTATCATTAATTAGTGGCAAGCCAAGTTGTTTCCCACAGTTAACTGTAATGCAACCTCTGAACCTCTGGGGGACCACAGACCGTCTCTGGTTTCTCCAGTCTGGTCTGGTCTCTGGACTAATGTGAGCTACTATCTAGACCTCTGGGGGACCACAGACCGTCTCTGGTTTCTCCACATAGTCTGGTCTCTGGACTAATGTGAGCTACTATCTAGACATCTGGGGGACCACAGACCGTCTCTGGTTTCTCCAGTCTGGTCTGGTCTCTGGACTAATGTGAGCTACTATCTAGACCTCTGGGGGACCACAGGCCGTCTCTGGTTCCTCCACATAGTCTGGTCTGGTCTCTGGACTCATGAGCTACTATCTAGACATCTGGGGGACCACAGACCGTCTCTGGTTTCTCCACATAGTCTGGTCTGGTCTCTGGACTCATGAGCTACTATCTAGACCTCTGGGGGACCACAGGCCGTCTCTGGTTCCTCCACATAGTCTGGTCTGGTCTCTGGACTCATGAGCTACTATCTAGACATCTGGGGGACCACAGACCGTCTCTGGTTCCTCCACATAGTCTGGTCTGGTCTCTGGACTCATGTGAGCTACTATCTAGACCTCTGGGGGACCACAGACCGCTACCATATGTTTAGTCTCCATTTCTGATTCAGCTGACACAAATGTGCTTCTATTTGAGCGGTTTCAGTCATTTAATCTGATTTCATCGTTGTGCTAACAATGATAACGTTAATTATGGATTAACGTTATTATCGTTAGCGTAAATTAAATCTTCTTGTTAGGAGTCATTGTTTCAGGTTCAGGGTTGTACTTCTGCACCCTGATGTGGAGTTTAGGGGGATTTGTCTGGCTTTCTGGGGGCTTCACATCCTGATCACACTGCTATTAGCATACGCTGATCAAACCACCTCGGCATTACCCGTTCACACTGAAAGGTTTTGTCAGCCGATCTGAAGTAATCCATTTAGTCCGGCAGATCAGGCCCCGCTCCGTCAACAGGGATCTTCTAATCCACTTAACCCGTCTCAGGTGTGGACCAGACTTCCGATGCGTGTGCAGACTTTTAAAAAGAGTCATGTGTCGACGTTAACGTCCATGTTACCGGTGTGAATCTGGTGTTTGTTTATTTATTTGGATTGTTGTTTATTCTATCTTAATTTCACTCCGGTTTATTTACTTATTATTTGTTCTTTTTTTGTTCTTAATTTTAAATTCTGAATTAATTTATAGTTTGGATACCAAAATATGTCAATAGGTTTATATTTTTTTATTAAATTAAATGAATATGCAAGAAACTATAATGTCTGATAGGAATACATGAGAAAAAATCTATTTGTAAAATACTTAAGTAAATAAAGAGAGACATTTAGTTTTAAAAAGACAAAAAGAAACCATCTAATGATAAAGAATTCACTAAAAACATTATATTTATGCATGATATGGGATTAAATGAGTAAAAAAATATAGAAATATATTATTCCTATATCTCTATGCTTTCTAGTTGTGTAATATTTTATTTTCTGTATGACACTTTCTGTATTCATTTTGACTTGTTTGAAATAAGAACATCTAAACCTGCAATTTAAATGAAAAGGTTTCTGTTTATTTGCTTTTTTTTTAAATCAATGAGTAGCTTCACGGCTGGCAGGTGAACTTTGTTTGTGATGAACGTTGCATAAAAATCTCCATAGATTGTAAATCCTTGATCCTCTCTCTAAACTTGTCCGGTATTTATCATCATATGGCTTTTTCATTTCCCTAATTGCATATTTGGCCGCATTGTGTGGCAGTTCATCTGGAAAAACTGCCAAATAAATGCAATTAGGGAGATGAAAAGCCATATGATGATAAATATGAGTGAGCATGTAAAGGTAGTCGTGTCCTTCACATCCTCCGCTCTCGTGTTTCTGCTTCCTGTCAGAGATCCCCGGCTTCCTGTCGGAGGAGGAGTGCCGTGTGGTGGTGCAGCTGGCTCAACTCAAGGGTCTGATGGAGAGCCGGACCACGGCCGGCAGCCGGGGTCAGGAGGAGTCCAACCAGCCACTCCTCTCTCTGAGCACCGAGGAGGTCTTCAGCCTGCTGGACCTGAACCAGGACGGGCTGCTGCAGAAGCAGGAGGTGACCACGATGAACCAGCTGTCATCATGATGTCATAGAAGCGTAGAGAACTGTCTGTGACCCGTTGTGGTCTCTTGTGGTCTCTCCTCAGATCGTGAGCCACTCACGCTCTCGAGACGGGACCTGGTTGAACCCGGACAACTTACGGGAGATCCTCGTTGGACTGGAAGCCTGCCCAGCAGGTGAGTGGCCCCCTCTGCGTCTGTCCGTCTGTGACGGTATTATTTTGTCACAATATCAATATAATCCAATATGTCTGGGACTTTGATTCGGTGGGTTTTCCTGCGGAGGTTCCGTGGCTGACGGCGGCCCTGATTGCGTGCGACTGGTAAACGCCAGAAGAGGAAGAGGGGCGACAGCGTTTTGACCTGATGTCATTGTGCCAGGCGTCTGACACATCCAAGTCCGGATGTGTCTCATCCCATCTCATTAAAATCTGATTATTCTACAACCCCCCCTCCACTCCCTCCTCCACTACTCTTTGGTTCACCCCCCCACCCCACGACCACCTAGAACTATTGTTGAGGCTGGGGCGCGGCCTCCCAGGGGAAATGATGGGGGTCAGACATTCATTCAGCTGAGAGTAACGTCGGTTGGACAAAGGAGAAGGGAGGCTGTTAGGGCCTGCTGTTGATCACATTCATATATTCAAGAATGTTTAAATATGTATATTTATTATACACATATCCCGGGTTAAAGCCCATTTTGCTCAACAGAAGGAAGTTGCTAAATTTACCAAAATAAAAGCTGATTTTTTTTTTGAAAAACAGGAATTTTCTCCCGACATTTGGGGAGGTAAATGCATCTGGTTCATTTTTTTAAGCAAACTTCACAGGCTTGATAAACGACAATAAAAAATGGTTCTTGATATGAACGGTGATGTCACAGATAATGTGACGAATCCGTGGTTCAAGACGGGTCGGACATCGCCACAGACCCCCGATGCTCTGAAGACAGTTGTGGGGAATTATTGTATCGATACACACACGTCCAATTATCGATATTTTAATTATGTAAGCGATTAATATTGCAAGTCAAATTAAACATTTGAGTAACAATTGCTTTTTCGGGCCACTAGGTGGTGCTGGTGCTTAGTTTTGGCGTGGGATTGGACGACGTAGACTGTAATAAACGGTATTTGTCAGATGCATCATGCAACATTTATTCATTTTTAACTGCAAATCATGCAGTTTGTCAACATCTGATGAGATAACGTTTTTCACTCGGTTCATCTCAGTTCGTTAATTTTTATGCGGACATACTGACCAACACATAATAATAAATAAATGTTTTAAATATTAATCACGCAATGACAAACTGAACTGATTATGTCAGTCTTCAAAGTCCGATCTCGCTGGCTTCATCCACGAAAAGCACCATCTAGTGGACTGAAGGAGCAACTGTTAACAAAAAAAGTTTCAAAATATCGCAGTTTCCTAATGTCCTGACAGTTTTGTACTGATGAGACAAAAACACTTGTTTTGCAGTCTGATTTGTGTTCATGCTCTTTAAACCCAACTGGAGTCATTTCACTGGGCTCCTCTCATCACGTCTGTAGTTATGAGGTCATTTTTCCACCATGCTTTTACGCCCCGGCTACTTGAATAGTCCACTGAAGGGCCGTCTGTCTGTGCTCCTGGCAGGGATGCTGACCCTGGAGGACTTCAGGCGGGTCTATGACGTGTCCCAGCGACCCGGCCAACGGCCAAGCGGGGCCCTCCAGAGCCAGTTCAAACAGAGGAACAGACACACCTGGCTCCACCAAGGCCCGGGATCCCACCACGTGCTGCAGACCCTCAGGAACAGGTAAACCACACACAGACACACATCAGGAACACCACACACAGGGTCGGTACGGGTGCTGGAAATCCTGGAAAACACTTGAATTTAGTGTGGTGTTGACCTTGATGCTTGAAAAGTGCTTGAATTTGACTTTGTAAATGGTGGAAGAAGCCTGTATACACTCATGCCTGCTCTCTCGTGTCTAATCAGACTGATCGGTCTGACTCGTCTGCCTCCCACCTTGGTGGAGCTGAGCGAGCCGCTGCAGGTGATTCGCTACGAGCACGGAGACTTCAGCGACGCCCACCACGACAGCAGCCCTCCTCACTCAGAGGCCAGCTGCACCCACACACGGCTGGCAGGAAACACATCTGCTCTCACGGAGGTCTCCTGCAGGTACCGGACACACCGACTTCCTGTTTATATCAGTCACTTTCCATGTTTTCATAGTTATTTCATTTCAAGGACTGGACACGACGATAGCCATCTCAAAACTAGCTTTTATGGACTTTTTATATTCCTCATTTGATTACTTTCAAAATGGGATTTTATTGCTGAGTGCTGCAGCGATGATGTATTTTTATCGGCCAGCCCCGACGATAGAATCTTACTGGTTGTGTCCAGTCTTTCTATATGGAGCCCGACAGGACGGATTGTATAAGTCTATGAGGGAATGGTCCTACTTCTCTCTTGATGTATTATCTCAGTAAACATTGTAAACATGAGTTTATGGTCTCAATCTCTAGTTTCAAGTCTTCTTCAATCCAGCATGATGTTCATTTAGTACATTATGGTCCATTTAGAGTCCACCAGACCAGAAAGCAGGGGATGCTTTAGGGGGCGGGGCTTACCTGCTGATTGACAGGTCGCTACCACGCTACCAATGCTAGTTAGCTACTAAGATGACTTTAACACTTAGCTGTAAAGTTGAACCTTGAATCATGAAGCTAACTTTGTTAGCAGCTTCACACCAGAATCCACATCGATCCAGATCCAGTAAGGGTGTTGCTGTGCCGCTTGTGTTTCATCAGATCCACCCGTCGCTCCTCCACTGTCCAAATATGGTCACTTCCTTTTCCTGGATGCTGACCTCGAGGCTTTAGTCCACTTCTTATCGACAGTCTCTGATTGGTCCATGTAGAATCTGATATCATGTGATCTGAAGCAGCTGTTGGTGCTGGAGCAGAAAACAAAGTGAGGTGTGTTTTGGGTGTGAGTGGACGTTGTTTCACATCGATGCCTTCCTTGTGTTCCAGGTACCTGACCATGTTGTTCTACCTCAGCTCTGCAGAGGAAGGGGGCGAGACCACCTTTCCCGTGGCGGACAACCGCACCTACGAAGAGCAGGTGAGCGTCACAAGTCGCAGCCTTTTCTTTGCACCACTGTGGGATGATGACAACGGTTCTTCGCCTGAACGCTGCCGCTAACACGCAGACGGTGCTGACCCGTGACAAGGAATCTGACGTCCAAGTGAACAATAATGTGAATGAGTAAAATGATTGGACGCACCTTGATAACGTTATGCATGGCAGGCTCTGCTGCAGGACGGCGTTGACCTGACGGACACCCAGGAGACGTGTGGCCGAGGGAACGTGAGGATAGAACCGACCGCCGGGACGGCGCTGCTCTGGTACAACCATCTCTCTGACGGCCGAGGTAATGCCCACATCAAGTTTCTACGTGTGAAATGAGTTAAACAGGGTTCACACGAGTGCTGGAAATCCTTGAAAACACTTGGATTTTAGTGTGGTGTTTTGAGATTTAGAATAAAGTGCTTGAAATGTGTGTTCTATGTGATGACATATATGATGTAACAGAAAAGAAGATCTCCATATTTGAGGGACTGAAAACAGCATTTTCTGACATTTCTTTATGAAAAATGACTTTTGATGATGAACAGATGATGAAAATAGTTGGTGATTATATTTCTGTGGATCTGTTAGTGGAATTAGTTTTCCTTTCATTTGTGGTCCTTCTGTAAAAAGCTGTCTCCAAACATCATGTTGGTTGTTTAGAGGACAATAACATCTCATTTAATGTGATCAACAAGTGACATAATAAGTAGACTGAATACTGGCCATTGGATTGATACAAATATGGAGTTTACCACAGCTGGAAGGTGCTGGAAAAGCATGGAAATGCACCTTGAAATGCATGGAAGGTGCTTGAATTTGACTTTGGGAAAAGGTGATTAGAAAAATGTTGTTTTTGCCTGCCGTGTCAGTGAAAGTTCGATTCCCCCTTATGTGCTGCTCTCCCTCTCCCCTGCCTCCCCGAGGTTGGATGGGCGAGCTGGACGAGTACTCGCTGCATGGCGACTGCCCGGTCCGGCGCGGGGTGAAGTGGACGGCCAACAGCTGGGTGAACGTGGACCCGGACCACCAGCAGCAGGCCCGCTACCAGAGACTAGTGGCCCGGAGGCATCGAGCTAAGTCGGGCAGGGAGGAGCACCACACGCCGCTCTCACACAGCGACCTCCACCAGGATCTATAGCCGGGCCTCTTTCAGACGCCATCGTTTTAAAACTCAGCCCGTTGTGCGTATGTGGCGCCGGCGAGGCCTCGCGGATTCTTTTCATGATATCGGATGCGGGTCGTTGAAGTGGAGATTTGCATAATATAACGTCCTAGATATCTTCTCCCTCTACATTATGTCTCTCGGCCGCTGCTTGGACCTCCACGTTTACTTCCCATACAGGGGGATTTTTAATCTATTCGATACGAGTCCCAGTTCAACAGCTGCATCCTTTGTTGACTATGTCGCAACCAACCATATATATATATATATATAATATTTTATTATTCTGATATTATGATGGAGGATATGCAAGCTGCCGGTCCGCTCAAAGATGCCACGTTCGGTCCGAAGGATGCGGCCGCTGAATTGGGACACGGTAACAAATGAATGAATTACTGCCATCCTTTATTAAATAACGGCGTACATTTAAAAAAATCACTTATTCAGAATACATCTGAGATATATGGACAGTTGGACAGACAGGGATGAGCTTCCGTCCCTTTCAATTTACAAAGCTGTTAACGAGGGTTGCTGGTCGTTGTTATTTACTCTTATAGAATGATTTATTATTTATTGGTTATGAGCCGTATAAAACGCCCTGAATGTTTTTCCCGAGGGAATAGTTTTGTTTTGTTCTGCTCCTCAGATTACAGAGTAAAATGTTATTTAATAGAGTTTACCACATGCACTACAGATGGACGCCGGCTGTGGGAGGCCGGTCCCTTCAGGTGTCATTTAATATTCCAACTTTTGTCTTTTTGTCTTTCTTATCCTCACAACTGAAACATATTTAATATTCTGAGAGTATTTATTCAAGTGTTATTTATTTATTTTCACCATTTGGTGGTTTAAGTTAAAGGAACGCATATTTATCACGGCGTGATGTTGCACTGAGTCCGTCACTGTATTTGAACTGTATTTGTTCTGTTCTGAAACCTATAAAACCATGTTTTACTTGGAGTGAGTGTCGTCACGCTTTCAAACATGTTGATATTCACACAATGTCCACTAGATGTCGCCCAACGTCAAAAACAGAGCTGCACTTTCTGCAGGTTCGATGCGAGTTTATCGTTGTGTGTGACTCACCTGCTGCACCGGCACCCCGGCACGGTTCCAGTATGAGACCAGATCCTTTATGAGACCAGATCCTATACGAGACCGGTTCCTAGTTGACACCGGTTCCTGGATGAGACCGGTTCCTAGATGAGACCGGTTCCTATATGACACCAGATCCTATATGAGACCGGTTCCTAGATGACACCGGTTCCTGGATGAGACCATTTCCTAGATGAGACCGGTTCCTATATGACACCAGTTCCTAGATGAGACCAGTTCTTACACAAGTACGAGATCAGATCCTATATGAGACCAGTTCCTAGATGCCAACGGTTCCTAGATGAGACCAGTTCCTGTATCAGACCGGTTCCTATACCACACCAGTTTCCGAGATGAGAAAAAAACACCTCAACAGCAGCGACCACCAGAGGGCGTTGTAGATCACCTTTTAGAAAAACTTCCTTTTCACCCAGCCTTTTCAGAGCGAGCAGCAGACACACCTGCAACAATGAATAACAATGAACACATAACTGTTGTTTTTCATATCTCTTGTCTTTTTCTCCTTATAATTGTGTATTATTCTTACTAACTCTTGTATCGTGGGGTTTTTTTACTTGCATGATTCGTGTTTTCTGCTCGTGTGTTTTCCTTTTAACATCACCCTGTCAGGGACTACAGATGCAGATAAACTACGGGGCTCCTTTCCCGAGTGACCTGAACCGTCATTCAACTCGACCTAGACCGGAACCACCAGACAAAATCGACCCCGACCCACTTTCCTGCAGCGAATTTGTGTCTGATCTCCTCACGCAGGTATCTGTCACTCAGTGGTGTATTAAAAATCATTCTTACCTAAATATTTATGTGAAACTTTAGCTAAGATTTGACTAATATGAGTACATTTTATTTTATTTTTATTAAAATGTGTATTAGACATTGGAGTGCATTATACAGCACAACTTACAGTATATACATAATTTTATTTTTCTTAAAATAATAATAAAATATTAATTACATTTTATTTTAACCGACCTGTCCGCAAATTACCTAAAATAAAAAAATAAAAATCACAACATATTCTTATTCAAGTCAGCTCTTTATTTGATCAAGTAAACCCGTCATATGAGCAAGGCATCATCACCACGCCACCTGACAGCGCTCATTTTCCTGCAGTTATTTACAGACGTGTCAAAAGTACAGACATCCTATACTCAAGTACAAGTACAGATACTTGTGTTCAAAAATACTCTGGAGAAAGTAGAAGTACTGATTCACCTTCTTTACTCAAGTAAAAGTAGAAAAGTACAGGCTCTGGAATGAAGAGAGTATCCCTTTGAAGGACAAAAATGCATGAAAGTAAAAATAAAAAGTATCACTTTGAAGGACATTTCTGGTGTCATATTGATGAGAAAAATAATAATGAATTCCCCTCAAATGCATTGTTTTGAAAATGTACAGATATTTAAGATGTTGGAAGTAAAAGTAAAAAGTTGTTAAGTACAAATACCTGAAAACTCCACCTTGAGTGCTGTAACAAAGTAGCCGGTTTCTCTCCTGCCCTGGTTACTTGTCAGATCCCAGATCAGTGACGTGTGCAGTGGACCAGCGCTGCTGCTGCTGCTGCTGATGCTGTGCGCACCGCGCCGGATCCAGCCAATCCCGTGAGCCGGCGGCGGCGGGCAGGAGGCGGGCTGAAGCGTCCGTCACAGTCGGACCGACCGCGGAGGAGCAGATCACATTCTTCGCCCGTTCGAGCCGCCCGCCGCCGCATCACGTCCAGGTTTCACGGACTTCTGATCGGGGCTGCCGAGACGTTTAAAAGCCTCTCCACCCCTCCAGGCGCAGCATCATTTCCATCTAACCGTCATCCATGAGATTCTTCAGGCTTACCTTCAAGTGCTTCGTCGACTGCTTTTGAATCCCCCTTTGTCATCGGCTGAACTCACCGCGGCGCTTTTGTCACATTTTTCTTTTCTTTTTTTTCCCTCCTCCATCTCTCGGCAGAGCTGAGGGTCCCCCCCCCCCGACGTTGTGATAATCACACCGAGAGAGGAAAAAAAAACAACAAAAAAACTGCGATTTCTTTCCATTTCGAGAAGGGCGAGAAAACCAAATCAACACAAAAAGAAGAAGAGGGAGAAATCCACCTGGAGCTCTGCAGTAGCCAGGCTGCCCGTCCGTGAGAGCCCCGCCGGGTGCCTCGGTCGCCAGCCAGGCAAGGCGCATCCAGCAGCAGCCCCGCCGGCCACAGACCACCGGCCGCGGCCACAGACCACCAGCCGGGCTCGCTCCCTAACAACCGACACCGACAGCGGAGAAGAAGAGATTCGTGTCCGTGCTGCCGCCGCTGCTAGACGACATGTCCCCGGAGGTGGAGGAGAACAGCCACGGTGAGTAGGACGGCGCGTGACCTCCAGCACGCGGGTCCGAACCCGCACGCTGGTGCACCAGAGCCCCGCATGCATGCACGTACATCCACCGACCCGGGGGTCTGCTCGGGCACACGCGTGGTTTATTAATAGGCTGCAACGTGCACGTTCAGGTGTTTATTCTACTGCGTCTGTAGATGTTTCATATACCGATATAGATATATTTATATATATATTATATTGTATGTATGTATGTTATTTACACAGTATTATGTGGTTTATACAACCCGTCATCTTTATAATCACAAATCTCTCCACTTCTGCAGCACCAAACTTTCCTTCCTGTCTCTTATTCTAGAGGTTCGTTCATGTGTCACTCACATCCGCATTCATGCAACGGTTTATTCATAAAAAACAGCCATTTCTTTTTAATGGATGATACGCAGACATCCAAAATATACTCTTAACGTCTCAACAAAATGAAATGAGGATTTGTATTGTATCCTTGAGTGCTCAGAAAATGCGCCTAGACATAAAATGTATTGTTATTATTTTTTTAAAACCTGGTTTTATTCAGTGTAGGCAAATGGTCTCATCGTTTGCTTCTTTGAATATATGATTTTTTTCATTAAACTATTATTATTATTATTATTATTATTATTATTATTATTATTATTATTATTATTATTGTCTCAATCAACTGGGGAGCTATCTATTTTTTTTTTTTTTTTTTTTTTACCCCATTCACCTGCAGTGTTGTTCCATAGACGAGACAAGTGGAGACAAGTCATCCAATCAGCTGTTTATTTGACTACTTTATCTATTTGTACATTTACACGTCACATGTAAGCGAACACGTCACATGTATGAGAACCCGTCGTTAATGTCAGTAAATGCACCGGGGGGGGGGGGGGTTCATGGTCTCTAAACACATCATCGTCACCGCTGCTGCTTGCTGAGCACGTTTTTCTCCTCCTCCTGGCTGAAAACAGAAGATTCACGTCGGTTTCGTGACGTCATCGTTTAGTCCGGCGACTAGCAGGTGACTCGCGTCACGTCCGTCTGCAGGGACGCAGCAGCAGCAGCAGCGTTTATTCCCCCTCTTCAACCAAATAACCGCGTGGTTGTGTGCAGCTATTCCTCGCGCGCAGGTTGTTTCGGACACGCGTCCCCCCCCCCCCCCCCAAACTGCTCTGATCTGGATTCAGCTGCCTCGCTTTGCGTCCAGCACCGGGCTGCTGACGCTGACATGGCGTCGCTTTTAATTGTGTGTGTGTGTGTGTGTGTTTGTTGAGTGCGTGTGTGTGTGTTTGTTGAGTGCGTGTGCACGCGTGTGTTAGGCGGCGTGCACGTGGGATGGGTTTGAAGATGAAAGGAGAACGCGTCGAGCTCCGTGCTGCGTCGTCATACCGCAGCACACCAATCACTCTGTCGGGGTGGGGGGGGGGGGATGACGACACAAGTGTAGCACGATTGGAACCGCACCACAAACAAACATTGAGGTACAACTCGTGACCCTGTTGTCCCAGTCTTGTCTGCTCCTGTTTAAGGGGGTCTGTGGTCTTCTGGGACTTATAGTTCTTTCATCTACACCAGAGCTTCTCGTCGTGCTTAGCGGAGGTGTGTCTCAACTGCAGATGAATAGAAAATGTGCCGTCTCCCTCTTCCATTCAGTGTGTCTGACTTGAGAGGCTGCCGTCTTGTGAGTGTGTGTGTGTGTGTGTGTGTGTGTGTGTGTGTGTGTGTGTGTGTGTGTGTCTGAGATACGAGTGGTGTTGAATCGGCCTGCAGTCCTCTCTGATAAGAGTGAGGACATTCTATTAGAGGAGCACTGATTCCTCCTGCTGTCTTATGTTTCATTCATCACCTCCTCTCTGCATCTTCCTTCCCGTCCAGATGAAATCAGCCTCCCCCAGCTGGAGGCAGGGAACCTGTCCGAGGAGGAGGGCGGGGGTTCCGCTCGCCCCCTGGTGCCGGTGCCCGGGGCGGGCCCTGGGTGCGGCGAGGGCGGAGGGGTGGGCCCTCCGCAGACCCAGGATGGGGCCGCGGCCGGGAACGGGGCTGTGGCCGCGCCGTGGGTGGAGAGAGAGACCTGGACCAGACAGATGGACTTCATCATGTCCTGCGTGGGCTTCGCCGTCGGCTTGGGCAACGTGTGGCGGTTCCCTTACCTCTGCTACAAGAACGGAGGAGGTGAGTTCTCCGTGAAAACGCGACGAGCAGCGCTTCAACATCTTGAGGTCTGTAGAGGGTTGCAGGAACCGGTCAACGTTTAATTCGCTTCCCCACATGTTGTGGAGACGCAGTCGTGGCTTTGCAGGGTGACCATAAAGTGGGCCGAGCACGTTGCCCTGAGGATCACCTCGGGAAGCGGTTTACATTATGGACACTAAATGCAGCAGTTATCTAGCTATTAGGATACAATTTCCTGCCCTTTTCAAAAAGATAGATGATTCTGGTATTTTTTACATAAATGCACGTAGGGCGTCCTGAAATTCAAACGTCCCACAAAAACATTTGCAAGCAATTGCCGTTTATGGTGTTTAGGGCTTTTGCGTCGTCTGAACACAAATCAAACCGAGGTTGAAGTGCAACATGTAACAAAGCAGCTGACTACAGATCTGAATACGACCTTGGATCAGATCAGATCGCCTTTATGTCATTCCACTGATCAGTGATCACAGATTATACTAAACTAGAACTGCACCAGTATTATACACACAAGTAAAAACACAAGTATTATACACACAAGTAAAAACACAAGTATTATACACACAAGTAAAAACAAACAAGTAAATACACAGTACTCTACACATGAGTACTATACACAAACACACAAGTAAAACCAAGTATTATACACACAAGTACTCCACACACAAGGAAAAAACAAGTATTATACACACAAGTAAAAACACACAAATACTACACACACAAGTAAAGACAAACAAGTAAAAACGCAGTCCTATACACACGAGTACTATACACACACACCAAGTATTATACACACAAGTACTCCACACACAAGGAAAAAACAAGTATTATACACACAAGTAAAAACACACAAATACTACACACACAAGTAAAGACAAACAAGTAAAAACACAGTCCTATACACACGAGTACTATACACACACACAAGTAAAACCAAGTATTATACACACAAGTACTCCACACACAAGTACAAAAAACAAGTATTATACACACAAGTAAAAATACACAAGAACTATACACACAAGTAAAAACAAACAAGTAAAAACACAGTACTATACACACTAGTACTATACACACACACAAGTAAAACCAAGTATTATACACACAAGTACTCCCCACACAAGTACAAAAAACAAGTATTATACACACAAGTAAAAACACACAAGAACTATACACACAAGTAAGAAAAAACACACCAGTCTGATACACATGAGTACTATACACCCACATGTACTAGACACACTGAAGTAACAGAAGTAAGAGCAGGTGGCGTCCCATGATGCATTGTGGTGGTGGGGGGGGCGGTGAGACTGGAAGCCTGCGTGTCTGAGAGCACGTAGCCGTGCAGCCGTTCCCTCCCGCGTGGTTTCTCTTCATGGCTTACAGACGCTCTGCTCAACCAGTTGCTCTCCAGCGTTCCCCGCCGCTCCCTCGCTCGCCCATTCCCTCCCTCGCTCGCCCGCTGGTGAACGAGCCTCCTTACTGGAAGCCTTCCCACACATCTCAGCCTTGACTTCTCTTATCTCTGCCTGCTCCTGTTTATTTGTTTTTTTATGAGGTGATTCGTTGAAATGAAAGTCAACAGGCAGCTGTGTGTGTGTGTGTGTGTGTGTGTGTGTGTGTTCATCCAGCCCTTGCTCTCATATGTTGATATATATATATATATATATATATAGTGTGTTTATATATATATATATATATGTGTGTGTGTGTGTGTGTGTGTCTTGTGACCCATGGTTCTGATACCCACCTTCTGGTATCGTATAACAATGGCCCGCCTCACACAGTACACCCCCACCCCCCCCGTTCTCCTGCCCGGCACTCATGTCGCATACAAAGGTGCTCTCTCTCTCTCTCCCTCTCTCTCCCTCCCTCTCTCTCTCTCCCTCTCTCTCCCTCCCTCCCTCTCTCTCTCTCTCCCTCTCTCTCTCTCCCATTCTCTCTCTCCCTCCCTCCCTCCCTCTTTCTCCTGCTGATAAGGAGGCCCATGGATGTGTCACACAGTGACCGCTCTGTGACCGTGCCCGTCCTTCCCTTTCCCCTTTGGCGCCGCCGCTGCTGCTACGGCAACACACATGCCTGTAACGCCTCTAACTGACCCCCAGGGCGGCGCACCACTTTGTAATCCAGCAGCAGTTATCAGATGAGAGGGGGGGGAGTGGAGGAACGACCCCGCTCGTTAACAGAAACCAGGACACGCTCCACTGGAGGTGGACGGCGTGGACGGAGTAACCCCGCCGGTATGTTTGTTCCAGGTGCTCGACCCTGGTGTGCTCCGTTTATGATTAGAGGGGATTTATTTGAGCCTATTAAGGATGCGGTTCCTCCGTGATTTGGCCAATATGTTGGGGTATGTTGGGTGCAAGCATTTCCCTCCAGTCATTCCATTCACGCCTCCTATTGGATCTCTCTCTCTCTCTCTCTCTCTCTCCCCCTCTCTCCCTGTCTCTCTCTCCCTCCCTCTCTCTCTCGCCCGCCCCCTTTCTCTCACAGCGTCGCTCTCATGAATGCTTCCTTATAAGGCCGCAGCCCTCTGCTTCCCGAAGAACGCCATAAAGAATGATGGACTCGCCGCCGCGTCTCCGTTGAAACCTCCTCCACCAACCGCGTTGTCCCAGTTTCTCTTCCTCTCCGTCCCTCTGATGTTATCCATCTTTTTCTCCCTCCTTTTTTTCCCTCCCCGGAGCCTCTCTCTCTCTCACTCACTCACTCTCTCTCTCTCTCTATCTCTCTCTCTCTGCTCTGCGTCACAGCTGGTCACATGACTCCCTCCCATCTCCTCCCGCTCGCTCGCTGCAGTGTCACCCAGCCGTGATGTCAACGGCAAAATCGGTCAATTGCCTTTATTCATATCTTCGTTGGTCCAAATGCTTCCAGAGCGTCTCTTATCTGTGGCCTTGTCCTTCCTCCTCCGTGGCTCTTCGCCCTTCAGCCCCCCCCCTCCGCAGACGCCGCCTTGTTGTGTCGGCCGTTCGATTAGTAAGAGCCACGTCGGCATTAAAAACATGACTTCTATCTCAGATTTTTGGCTGCAGCTTGGCCTCGAACTCGCACACCAAATGTTTGGTAACACTTTCTATGAAGGTCATATAATGCATCATAAGCATTCCTTCGGATATTTTATCTTTAAATATGCAAATGAGACATGATCGAATGGTAAACACTTAACATCCATTCACATGATTGAAGATGATTGAAGATCAAATCCGAGGGAAAGCTCCATTGAACTTCTGATGAATATGTTGTCTTCCCGTGTTTCTAACCGGAGCACTAAGACAAAGATACACTCATGGATAAAGACTTGTGGTCACCATCCAGGGTCAGTCACCAAACCAAGACCACCGAGTTGGAAGCTAAGCTAACCCAGCTAGCACCCGAGGTCTCAGGGAAAATAGACGGATGAAATCAGACTACAGGCTCACGAAGCAACGGGAGGTCGACCACTAATTGTGCCCACATCCTTACGGAGACCTGACTCCATCGTGATCAAGACCTCAGGACTCCGGTGGGACAGGAGGCGGCGGACTCTGTGTTTACATCAGTGATGCTTGATGCTCAAACGCAGTCCGAGCTGAAGTTTTTAATGTTGAGGTGACCGGCCATGATATCGGCCCAGAGATGCATGTTATTGCTGCTGTCTACATTCCTCCTGATGTGGAAAAAATGCATGACAGGAATGTTCTGCTGATGTTTTTCTTGTGTAGAATGAAAGGGCTACAGGTTCATTTTGTTGTGCAACAATAAATGATCCTCGTGATCCAACATATGATACCTTTTGCAACATGTAATACGTTTGCTTTCTGCTTTAAGTGTAAAATAATGTGAGTTTGATGTGTTTTGTCATTATTATGTTAGCAGATATATAATTCTGCCAGTGCTTTACGTTGGAACCGAGGTAAACGAGTCGTTGCTCCGGCTAACACCTGGTGAATGTGTGTTTGGTGTTTCAGGAGTTTTCCTGATCCCCTACCTGCTGATTGTGTTCATTGGAGGCATCCCGGTCTTCTTCCTGGAGATTGCTCTGGGACAGTTCATGAAACAGGGAGGGGTCTCTGCCTGGAACATCGCACCCCTGTTTAAAGGTATGGAGAACACGCTAATACCCCTCTTAAAAGGTACCCAGAACACACTAATAGCCGTTTTTAAAGGTACCCAGAACACATAAATAGCCGTTTTTAAAGGTACCCAGAACACACTAATACCTCTCTTTAAAGGTACCCAGAACACACTAATAGCCGTTTTTAAAGGTACCCAGAACACACTAATAGCCCTCTTTAAAGGTACCCGGAACACGCTAACACCCCTCTTTAAAGGTATGGAGAACACGCTAATACACCTCTTTAAAGGTACAGAGAACACACTAATACACCTCTTTAAAGGTATGGAGAACACGCTTATACCCCTCTTTAAAGGTACCCAGAACACGCTAACACCCCTCTTTAAAGGTACCCAGAACATGCTAACACCCCTCTTTAAAGGTACCCAGAACACACTAACACGATATGCCGATTACTGGTTCAAAATATATATTATATATACAGTATTATAATATATATGTACCCTATTAATTAGCATCTTTTGGTTTGTCACGATGTGAGCAGCCTTTCAGTAACCAGCCAAATCCCTGCCGTCATTCTTCTTGGCATTTGGTGACATTATATTGCAGCACATTGTGATCAACACTGTCATAAAATGTCATAAATGTTCCATCATGCACCTGACAAACTGAACTGTTTATTAGAGTCTACGTGGCTCAACCCTGCTGACTTTACCCAGAAGAAAACCCAGCACCAACTAGAAGCAACAGTTGTTTTTTTTATTTATATTTGCAATATAAATAATAGATCCATAACTGGCATGCGTGTATTGATACAGATTGCCACACAAAATATCGCAATAATATGATTTTCTCTTCCCTCCGCTCCTAGCAACCACTAAATGAGCGCTAACGTTAGCTCCACACCAACCGTGAACTGTGCACCATCTAACAGTTAAAAGTACAGTTTAAAGGAATGAAAAACAACTTAAATCTGAAGTTTACCTCCTGCTGTGTTTTCTTCAGACCTCGGTAACAGCAAGTAGCTCCGAGGGTCCAGAAAAAGGCGGCACAACGAGAAAAAACAGCAATAATGTTAGCTGCTTTTTTAACTCACCTCCTCTACCGCCCCAACCCCCCACCCATCCATCCTCAGGTCTGGGCTTGGCCTCGATGGTGATCGTGTTCTTCTGTAACACCTACTACATCATGATCCTGGTGTGGGGCCTCTACTTTCTCTTCCACTCCTTCACCAACCAGTTGCCCTGGGCGACCTGCGGACATCCCTGGAACACCCCCAACTGTACACAGGACTTCCGCCGCACCTGCCACAACCACAGCTCCACGCCATCTTCCTCCAACTTCCTCTCCTCCACGTTGAACCTGTCTTCGGCCCAGCTGCTGCTCCTCAACGAAAGCTGCGTGGAGGCCGAGGGCATGCGCTCCCCAGTCATCGAGTTCTGGGAGTATGTTGCACATTGTCACGGAAAAAAGCACTTTTTATCATCCACATTCGGAGCCCTGAGGGGCCGAGTCTCCAGCCATGCAGACATTTATTCTGATTTAGTTAGATTTAAACTTTTCTGGTGGCCTTATTTAACTAAACATTATTCACAGATTTACTTTGTGTTTGACACTTGTAATATTGAAACCAGTGTGAAAGGCTAGCGTACATTCTGTCCGTTTTACACTGATGAGAGGAAAAAAACGCGGGCCTCTTAACTGTCTGAATGCATTTATTTAAGTATTTAAAGTCGCTAGGCGCTAGGAGGCTACAGCCGGGACGGAGACGCTACAATTAGCGCTGCCTGAATTCAAGTTGCTACAGCTGCGACGGTCCATCTCTGTAACTGGTGCAAGTTGTCTTTCCAGTGGCGGGAAGTGAGGGGGCGGAGTCTGTCCACGGACCACAAGAGGGGTTTGCTAGCTGATTCCACCGTGATTTTAACGCTAAACTAGCTACAGAGCAGAAGCCGGACTAAGTTGTTCCTCATTTGACCCGTAGCGATGTGACTTCCTACATTTTTTCCTACAAAAGGGTCGAGATGAAGCATTTAAGTTTCTTAATTATACTCATTTAGAGGGTTGGCTAGTTGAGAACGCTGACGTTGGCTTGCTTATTTTCACCATGTTTTCATGCTACAGTCTTTAGAGCTGGAGCCCGCCTGCCTCCCAGCGGGAGTGGGGGTCTGTCAGAGAGGCATTATGTTGTTGAAGTTGGCTGGCTAGTTAGCAAGCTAGCTGATTCCACCATGATTTAATGCTACGCTAGTTACCGTGGAGGCTATGTGCCAGACAGTTGCTGCAACCAGACTTGTTTTTCACGTAGCGGCTGGCTAGTTAGCTGATTGAGAGGGGAAAAGGAGCCTGTTGCTCCGCCTTAGTGTATTTATTTGGTGTAAATGTTTTTCGATCACGCTCTTGTAAAAAAAAAAAACAAGTTGTGATTTCTGAATTCTTTTATAAGTGGCTAGTTTTATCCAAGGAAACATGAGTTGATGTGGAAAACGTCCGGTAAAAAGTGCTCAGGGACATTCATTTACACTTGGTTGTGACAGTTTGTCATTTAAAGAAGAAGAAGTGTCTCCCCAGAAGTGTAGTTTGTTGGAGCCGGCGGTGTAACGGCGTCCCTTCTGTCTCTTCCTCCCAGACGTAAAGTGCTCCGTCTGTCTGGTGGGCTGCACGAGCCCGGCGACGTCAGCTATGAGTTGGTGCTGTGTCTCATCGCCACCTGGATCATTGTTTACTTCTGCATGTGGAAAGGAATTAAATCTACTGGCAAGGTAAAGCCTTTTTCTTTTTTTTTCTTTTTATATATTTATATAAATGACCTTAATGTTATTAATGTTACATGCCACCGTTTCGGGTTTATTGGAGTGAAGGTTAATATTCGTGGCCTCCGGTATGTGCCACTCTCTGGGGGTTATTGAGGGCAGGCTGATATCCGCATGGCTTCATGCAAAGGTTTAAATAATCGCAGTCTTTGACCCCAAATCAGCTTTGGATCAGTGTCTAGACTGCAATGCATATCAATGCTAATTTGTGTAGCTGCTCCCCCTCCCCCCTGTTTTCTGTTACGTGTACTTATGTATATGCACAGCGTAATGTTGCTATAAGCTCATAATCTCTAGATTTGGCCACAAACACGTTAGTTAGCAGTGTAACACGGGTGATCACTCCCCATTCTGTTTATGCAATGTGTGTGCCGCGATACTCTTTGTTGGGATAATGAACGTAGCATATGGAGAGATGTCTGTGTTTGCATACTTGTGTCTCCAGAGTGGCCAAAGCTCGTAGAGCGAGGGGAGAAAAAATAATGAAGGAGACCGAGCCAGCCAGCCAGCTGTAAGCCGATTAGAAACTTTCCACCATCTACATGTTTGAGAGATTGAAAGGGGCTTTTCTTTGCCCGTGTTCGCCCTAGATCAAGGCAAATATGCGCCCTTCCTCGCCACTTTGCTGCGACCGTAGTGATTCAGCTG
Organism: Eutrigla gurnardus; assembly: GCF_963514095.1. NCBI lineage: Eukaryota > Metazoa > Chordata > Actinopteri > Perciformes > Triglidae > Eutrigla > Eutrigla gurnardus. The sequence continues at coordinate 25,270,152 of NC_139922.1, read as the reverse complement.
CGACTTGATGCTTCTGTTAGGTAGCAGGGGGGCCGGCGTTCTCAGAATTAACTTCCTGGAAAGGTCTGCCAAAAACCCCTGCTATTGCAGGAGGTTTACAAATTGTCTGGCTTTCCATTTACAGGCTACCTTTTCTTCAAAGTAACATGACAGGGCCCATTACACATCCACTACAGGAAGGACCTAATGGGCTTCTACTTAAGACTTGAGTATTTGCAAAAGCAGGTAATTTGCATAATAAAGTGCTAAAAACATACTTTAGGCTTCAAGCACATTGAAATATTGTAGCTGATGAATCATGTTGATAAAAACTAGTTAAATTCATCCTGCATCTGTTGTGTACTTTACTTCATGTAATGTGAGGAGTTTAAATGTGTTTAAGGGTTTTAATGTGGAGTTTTTTTTTTTTACTTTTCACTTAATTCACGTGTTAATGCATAGCACTGAAACTTCACAAGGCCCACCCCCCCACAAGTGTATGTACTGTTTTAATACCACGGCATCTAGAGGTGTGCTTCACTGCCCCCTCTCTCCATCTTCCTCCAGGTTGTGTACTTCACCGCTCTGTTCCCCTACCTGGTCCTGGTCGTCCTGTTGGCCCACGGAATCACTCTCCCCGGAGCTTTGGACGGGATCGTGTACTACCTGAAACCAGACTGGTCCAAACTCGGAGAAGCACAGGTTCTGATTTCAACTTTTAACGTGATCCGCAGAAACAGAATGCAGGCAGATTGTGTGACATCCCTGCTCCCTGTGTGACAGGTGTGGATCGATGCAGGCACTCAGATTTTCTTCTCCTACGCCATCGGACTGGGCGCCCTGACGGCTCTGGGCAGCTACAACCGCTTCCATAACAACTGTTACCAGTGAGTCGGTACACACCGTTAAATCAGACAGCACAGTCGCTGGAAGGAGGCCAACGGCAACACAAACCCCACCGGCATGTGACTGCTGCAGGCTTCACTACTACTATGCAACAAACCAGAGACACACACACACACTGTTTCCACACACGTTTAAAGACGAGGTGTTTCACGGTCATGATGCTTCCGTTAAAGACGGAGGAAAAATCTGAGAAAAAAAGTTGCACATTTATTTACGATGCTAACAACAGGCATCTATGCTAGCTAACTTCCCATGAATGTATGTTCATTAATGTTTCTAATGAATCATCCCAACGTGTGACAACGCCTCTTTAAGGTCCTTAGGGCGATGATGTTGATGCTTATTGTTGGTTTCATTCATATGAGGCCAAATTGTCATCTTATGGGTGTTTATTGATCAGGGTGGTTGGCCTAAGATGCTAGCGGTAGTGTTTATAAACTCGCAAATTTGCCACTTTATAAATATATATTGCCGATATAAACCAGTTGCTTGGTTTCGCTAACACCGGATGTTTGCTGTTGGTATGACAACAAGTGAAAGGACCGTAACGAGGCGTTGAGGCACACAATGTAAGAATGGCAAGTTGTAAATAGCTAGCATAGATGCTGGTTGTTAGAATCGTAATACACTTGCAAATCTGCCACTTTATAACTCGCCTTTTTTTCGCTGAATATTGCCTTCCCTCTCTTGGCTCGGTTTTTTTTTCTACAGTGGCCCTAATTACTTAATCTCAGTTTAAAAGCTTCATTGAGAGACTTTTTACGCCTTTCTTCTTGTAATTATGCCGTGGGTGGACTTCAGCTCCGACCTGGAGGTGAAGTAACACCTTAATTACCACGGGAACCACCATCAGACCTGAATACACTGTATGAGTGGGATTATTACTCCTTGCAGAAGAGCAGAGGTTGCCAAGGAGAATCCCGAACAGGGAACACGTCTCGGTTTTATCTTCAGGTAATCATTCCACGATGCTTTTTAGAAATTGATTGGAGCGTTTGTGTTTTATCAGCTGGGTGGATGAGATGTTGTTTACACTCGGCTACGTAGCCGTTACAGTGTCCTTCTTTTGTTGTTAATCTTGCATATTTGGAATGCCCATATTTGGAGGAGCCCGGTACAGATCCTGCCCTCTGACATTTCCTCTGCCTTGACCTTAATTGGAAGTTGAAAGATGAGTTTGGATTGGGCAGGCATGTCAGCTCTGTTTCTCACACAGTCTCCGGGAGAAGCCCAGGAATAGCTGGGAGATGTGTAAACAAACCGCCTGCACACCCCTGTGTGGGCTCCATTCAGGACTCAGGACTACGGCTGTTGTGGGGTCTTCTTCACTTGCTTACAAACATAAACCCCGTAGAGGAAGTGGACGGAGTGATGTCACCCGTTTTGAAGTCTTGAGTGTGGCGTTTTGGCCAAACGGCGAATAAGATATCTTTAGGTGAACAATTAAAATGTGCGAAATCCGAGATTGGGACCGTTTCCGATTGAACCAGCGACTCGTAGCTAACGGCACACAAACATTGCTGACATGGCTAACGATGTTGATTGTGATGGGGGGGGGGGCAACCAGAGGATGGGGCGCTACGTTTTCTGTCATCAGCGCTAACCATAACCTGCAACATCACGTGCACCGAAGCAGCTGATGTCAACGGAGAAGCTCCGATAACAACGCACACAGAGGGAGAGTGACTTCGTACTCTGCTCAAACAGACACGAATCCACTTTATCTGTACAAACAACAGTTAGACCACAAAAGGACAAACATCATGTGTCATTCATGACACAATTCAAATAAAGTATTTGTTCACAAAATATAGGTCCCACGTGGAGATGAAAGGGGGCGGGGCTTAGCCTCCTGATTATTAAAGCGGATGAAAGCTGAGCAGTGTTGTGTAAAATCCTCCTGACCTTCATGCAGAAGAAGTTGAGCTGGTAAAGTGTAAAGTTACAGCCTTGTTGGTCGATAAAGACTTCCTCCTCCCAGCACTGCCTCTTTGTTTTGCATATTCACATTCATAACTCTTATGAGGGGTTGGTGCAGCCTATTGAGGCTTTGCCGCTCCACACAGCTGCTTCGGTATCATCGTGACCGTCGCGGTGCAACTGTTTATACATTCCTCGTATCGGATTCTTGGCAGCTGAACTCGTCAGATAAACAGAAGGTCGTTCGCCGGCGTGCAGACCTGTGCACTTCGTTTCTAAATGAGAACTACATCTCCGACATTATCTAATAATACTTGCATTAATGCAATGGTAGATGTATTTATACACCAGCGTATTAGCTGACCGGCTCTCTGCCAGCCGGCTACAAACAGAGAGATGACTATTGATCCTCCACTTCTCCATCCAGCCGTCTGCTCTGCTGCCGACAGCGTCTTAGAGGAGATTACACTGCAGCGATGACGTATTTCTGTGGCGTCGCTCCGGATCCCTCCACAAAAAAAAATGGCATTAATGCAGAAGATAAAATGTTTATGATGAAGCATTGTCATTTATTTACTGCTAGTTTTTACTTAGTTATCATTAAATACTATTTACTTATTATTTGGTACAGATTTGTATCCGTGTATATGTGTGGATGGGATATCCGACTATTTTCTTTACGTTAGACACTTAAGTATTTATTTATGAATATATTTTTGGACGTCTAAAGTGCAAAGAGCGTCGGGCAAAACAGCTGATGAGCCGCTGGAGCGTAACCAGGCGACCAAACGTGATTAATGGGGATTCAAGCCAACGTCGTCGCTGTCGGATGAGGAGGGGAAAAATCTATAAAACAAACCACTGAAGAAATATCTGGTTCATGGTCATTTAAAAACAGGAAGGAAGTAGTTGAGTAGTAAAGCCCGCCTCTTGCTGGATTTGATTGGTGCTTGGATTTGGGAACCGGAAGTGTGAAGATGCACTCTTTATTTCGTCCTTGTGTTTCCCAGGAACGAATCCACCTGAGCTCAAGGTTAAACTGATAAGAATTTGGAGGTCAAAGGTCAGACATCGTGAGGCCATAACCCCATATATGCTAATTCTGACCTCACGATCCCGTGGCGAAGTGACGCCATGTTTGAGCGATGTGTAAGTGCGGTTCTGTTCCCCCTGCAGGGACGCGTTCCTGCTCGCCATCATCAACAGCGGGACAAGCTTCTTCGCCGGCTTCGTGGTGTTCTCCGTGCTGGGCTTCATGGCGGCGGAGCAAGGCGTGGACATCAGCAAAGTAGCAGAGAGCGGTGAGACGAGTGTAGCTCTGCAGCTCCGATGGTGAGAGAGCCGTGTGCATGAACCCTAACGCTCCTGTGTCCTGGATCTGCAGGTCCGGGTCTGGCCTTCATAGCGTACCCCAAGGCCGTGACCTTGATGCCTCTAGCGCCGCTCTGGGCGGCGCTCTTCTTCTTCATGCTGCTCATCCTGGGCCTCGACAGCCAGGTAACACGGGTCACATGTTCATGCTGCCGTCACGTCCTGTCGCTCTTAAAGGTCCCATGTGGCAGGGTTGGCACGGGTGCTGGAAATCCTTGAAAACATAATATAAACCCACAAACAAGAGTTCCCTGTAGTTTTATAGTTAAACAAATCAAATAAAGACTTTTTATTAAAATAAAATTATTTTATTGGCAAAATGGCTTAAAATATGACCAATAACCTTAACAACGCTGAATGTCGACCCCGGGGTCAAACCCATGACGTCCACTTTGTTGCGTTGCAGTTTGTCCTTTCGTGCCCCCGTCCATTGTTGTCCTCCATTGTTGTCGCCCAGTCAATGAGCTTCTGTCTGAATCACACAGAGAGAGTCTGTCTCCCTCCATTCACCTCCTCTCACCGTCCGGTCTCCATCCACCTCCCTCCCTCTCTCTCTCTCTCCCTCTCTCTCTCTCTTCTGGTAAATGCTGTAAAAATAGCCACTCAGCTGTTTCTCCGTCTCGGCGTCTGCAGAGATGCAGGAAGCAAACGGATCTATTCAACTCACTTCTATCTTCATACATTTACATTATATTCTGGAATCTTAATTCCTGCGTACATTTTGACCAATTTGTTGGTTTACACTTGAATCTAATTCCTGTTAGTTTTGAAGTTTTTTTGCTGATTTATTATTTTAAAAATGAATAATAATTCAGAAAATGTGTATCTGTGTAATTAAGTAGTTATTGTGATACAAAGTTAGAAAAAACTATGTTTAAATCGAGCATATTACGTATTTATGTACATAGTGAAGCCGGGGAGGAAAGTAATATTCCAATAATAAATACGTTCCATGTTAAAGTCATACATTAACAAGGAGAAAACGTGGTATTTTTAGTGATTAAAGTGGCAAATTTATGAGAAAAAAATCACAAATTTGCAGGATTATAACGTCAGAAATGTACGAGAAGAAAACTTGTAAATTCTCTGAGATTAAAGTGCAACACGGGGTTATGAATAAAAAAAATGTATATCGGTGAGTAACGGCTCCTTGTTGTCTCTGCTGCTCTCAGTTCGTCGGCGTGGAGGGTCTGATCACGGGGATCATGGACATGCTACCGCCCAAGTCCGCCCTGGGGTCCCTGCGGCGGGAAGTGGTCGCCGCCATCTGCTGCGTCATCTGCTTCCTGATCGACATCTCCATGGTTACCGAGGTACGCTAGCCAATAACCTTGAGTTTCACAGCTCAGACCCGGGGTCAGCATTTTACCACGACAAACTGGAAAGAGGTTTTTTATTTTGTTACACGCCGGGATGGAAGTGTGTCACACATGAAGTATTAACGGGATGATGCAGACTCTCTCTCTCTCTCTCTCTCTCTCTCTCTCTCTCTCTCTCTCTCAGGGTGGGATGTACGTCTTCCAGCTGTTTGACTACTACTCTGCCAGCGGCATCACTCTGCTGTGGCAGGCCTTCTGGGAGTGTGTGGTGATCGCGTGGGTCTACGGTGAGACGAACGCCGCACAACACACCTGAACTGTTGCTAAGCCCCGCCCCCCACCTAAAATCATATAAACTGTTTTATAAATGTTTTTATTGTTCTGGTTACAATAATCATCGTAAGAATAGTGTCTTATCAGGGCCGGCCCAAGCCTTTTGGGGGCCCTACGCAGAATTTGATTTGGGGCCCCCTGGTGGCCAGTGGTCTCTTATTCCACGGGCCGGCTGTGTTATAGATGAGTCTGAAATATACATTGCGACGCTACGATTGGCCTGGCTGCATTCGAGGGGGCGTGGCTTAGCGAAGTTCTCAATCACAACCGCAAACGGCACAATTCAAATGCATCATCATCACGGCCGCGACTCTGTGGTTCCCCGCCAGGCGCCGACCGCTTCATGGACGACGTGGCCCGTATGATCGGCTACCAGCCGCTGCCCTACATGAAGTGGTGCTGGTCCTACATCACGCCGTTCATCTGCGTGGTAAGCGTCTCTTTCCTTCTCCGTACGTCTCTTCGCCCGCCGGCGGCAGACAGTTCTGACGTGGTCGTGTGTCACACAGGCGGTGTTCCTGTTCCACGTGGTGAACTACAAGCCGCTGACCTACAACACGGTGTACACGTACCCGCTGTGGGGCGAGGCACTGGGCTGGGCGCTGGCGCTGTCCTCCATGCTCTGCATCCCCGTCACCGTCCTCTACAAGCTGCTGCGCTGCAAAGGCTCTCTGCGGGAGGTCAGTACGCCGGTTTCTGTTAGTGTCGCCATGGATACGACCCCCCCCTCCCTTTATTTGGTTTGCTGATCCCCTTTGTTACTCATTACACTGAATGACCCCTGTGTGACCTTTTTGAAATCTTTTATTTATTCATTAACAGTGACAATTATCAAACAGCATGGAAAACATAGAACACACAGGGTCGGTACGGGTGCTGGAAATCCTGGAAAACACTTGAATTTTAGTGTGGTGTTTTCAAGGTTTGAACAGTGCCTGGATTTAGAATAAAGTGCTTGAAATGTATGTGATGACATCTATGATAGACAGAGAAAAGAAGATCTCCATATTTGAGGGACTGAAAACAGCATTTTCTGACATTTCTTTATGAAAAATGACTTTTGATGATGAACAGATGATGAAAATAGTTGGTGATTATATTTCTGTGGATCTGTTAGTGGAATTAGTTTTCCTTTCATTTGTGGTCCTCCTGTAAAAAGCTGTCTCCAAACATCATGTTGGTTGTTGAAATCCTTGAAAAGTGCTTGAATTTGACTTTACAAAATAACAGCAGAAATCCCAGGGGATCAGAAATCATGCATTTGTTTGTAAAAATGTTATATAGGGTAAAAATAGTGGTTTATAAATTGAAAATTTAGATTTCTGTATATGAAATGTTGCAAGTAATAGTATCAAATGTATTATATAGTATTGGTTAGATTTGGTAGAGGAATAAGACAAAAAAAACAAACAATACATATTAATATGTCAATATATTGAGAAATAAATGTACAAATCTTGACTAAAGATGACATGAATCTTCAGGATGCATTTGACAAAATGAGCACTTGGAGGTATAAAAACGATGAGTCATGTTAAAAGTGTGACCTTGTTTGTCCGTGCAGCGGTGGCAGCACCTCACCACGCCGGTCTGGGGACGCCACCACCTGGAGTACCTGGCCCCGGAGAGCGAGGCCAAGCTGCTGCCCCCTGCAGGAACCAAGAGCACGCTGCTGTTTGAAAGTGTCATCTGACCAAAACCCCACACAGAAAACACACAGAGCCAAGGTCGCACACACACGTACACACACTAACACACTAAAAAGAAAATACACGCACACCTCGAGGGGCTGGGTACTGTGTCAGGGTTTTAGATTCGGATACCAAAAATGAAACAAAAGAAATGAACTAAACACTCATTCTACCTCCTCAAAAAACTCTAATTTAACACTTTCCAGTTTATTTCAATATATTTCCAAATATCTAAATCAACATGAAGCGTCGTCACAATAAGCTCCACCACGGAGCACTTCCTGAAAAAGAAGTTAACGTCACTTTTTAAAGCTGTGCTTTAAAGCTGAGCGTATAAACGGCTATTTTTTGAATGGAGTCTGGTGCAGAGCTCGCTCCACACGAACTACTACAACGACACAAAGAGGATCCATACTTCTAACTGAATATATTCACTTCCTGTCTGCTCACCCTCCGTGTGTGTGTTTGTGGAGAATCTCCACAGCGGAGCAAAGCGATGGTTATCCATCTTTAAGCAGCGGAGCGTGAACGTTTCTCATGTTGCTCCGTAAAAATCACAGAAAATTCGGCACCGTTTTTCTCCTCAAATTTGATTGGACACCGACATGATTGGGCATAACGATACCCAGCCCCCCCCCCCCCCCCCAAACAACATCGTCCTAAAGACGGACGGACCAAAGACGAGGTGGGAGAAGAAGAAGAAGTAGAAGAAAGACGCTCGTCCAGTCGCATCACACGCTGATCATCATCTGCTCTGCTTTCTGACTCTACCTCGCTCACTCCCCCCTCTCTCTCCCCCCCCCCCCCCTCGCTGCTTTCGTGCCGTCCCGTCTCGTGAGTGTGATGTGTCCGGCGTAGTTTTGCGGTATCTTCCCTCTTCTGTCGCCTCATCCGTCCAAGCACGCCATGACCTCCGACCTCACACCTGCTGCCCATACGCCCTGATCTGAATGTGTGTGTGTGTGTGTGTGTGTGTGTGTGTGTGTGTGTGTGTGTGTGCGTGCGTGTGTGTGTGTGTGTGCAGCGGCGTCGTCCTCATTTACATGTGTACTTGTGTCTTCAACTGTATTCGCTCACTTAACTGTACAAAAACATCTTCCATTTGTAAAATAATCCAAAAAGAGACACAACGCATCGCCACCTCCTGCTGTGTGTTATGAACTAACTTAAGTATCCGGTGTATCGTGGGTCTGTGAATCAGTGTTAACAATATTTCTGGGGTGGGGGGGGGGGATAATGATGATGATGATGATGATGATGATGATCAGTATTTCCACCTTGTGAGGAGAAGGAGAGAAGAGTGAAGTGTGCAGCGTGGTGGCGAGGCGGAAAGAGACCTGGAAGAAGCAATAAATGAGCAGATAAAGATGGACGCCGTGTTATGACTCTTTATTTTACTTTTGCTCATAAAACTTGGTACAAAAATTGCTTTGAAATATGTATATATATATATATATAAAAATAAAGTGGCAAATTTGCCACTTTATAAATATATACAGTATATGATATTGCTTGGTTCCACTAGCATCGGTGGTAAGCTACCGCTAACATCTTAGCCCAACCGGCCAGATCAATAAGCACCTATTAGATGACAATTTGTCCTCGTATGAATAAAACCAACAATAAGCATCAACATCATCACCCTAAGGACCTTAACGAGGCGTTGTCACACGGATTCATTAGAAACATAAATGCGTACATTCATGGGACGTTAGCTAGCATAGATGCTAGTAATATTGTAATAAACTAAAACATTCGCCACTTTAAAACGTGCAAATTTTACACTTTAGAGACTTGCATATTTGATCCTTTTTCTCTGAATATTGCCCCCCTCTCGGCTCGTTTCTTGTTTGTTTTTCCCTAGATGGCCCTAATTCGCCGTCGTCGTAATCAGGTAGAACAATGGCGAGCAGGAAATGTGTGTGTGTGTTCTGTAATTTACAACACTTGACATTGCTCACAAGTGTTTAATCAAGACAGTGTTTGAGGTCACATGTCGGTGGTCCATGATCACTCCAGAGAATTAATAAGATCATTGACCTCGACAGCTCAACGTACAAACACGCAAAAAATACATGTTTCTGAAAGTAAAAATGATCATTTTCGGGAGCAAATGAGCAGTTTGATCCACATTAAAGCCGATGCGGTGGGTCTGCCGGGTCCAAGAGCAGATGGCAACAGCGGATCCCAGAAATAGAAAGAGAGCTCTCGATGTCGGAGGAATCAGACGTGTGACTATAAATACTCCCACGTTGTGTTGAAAAAGCTGCTCGGTTTCTTTCTTTTTTGGCGTGACGGTGGAGAATCCGTCCCAGAGGGAAATATGTACAACTTATTGATTTGCTGTGGAAGACATGAGAATATAGATTGGTTGGGGGGGGGGGGCAACCTTCCAGCCAACCTTCCATTCAGTCAGGCTTTTAGATCCAGACTCCTATTAGTCCAGTGTTACATTCTCCCACTCAACCCCCTCCTCCTCCCTCTCTCCCCCCCTCCTCCTCCTCCTCCTCCTCCTCTCTCTCTCTCTCTCTCTCTCTCTCTCTCTCTCTCTCTCTCTCTCTCTCTCTCTCTGCAGTGATGTCATTAGACGATATCATAAAAAAAAAGCCTGTTGCCCCAGTAACGGCTCCCTATATCTCCATGGCAACCGGCCGCCATGTCAAGTCAAGGTGGTGCATTCCCCCCCCACTACTGAAGAGGGGAGGAGACGATGACGACTGAATAGTGAGCAATGCAACAGCCGGCCAGAAGGAGGAGAGTTGGAGCAGTCTGCCCCCTGCTGGTTACATCTGAGTGCTGCAGGAAACATCCTGGAAAAGAAATAAAATAAAAAATTAAGATTCAATGAGGGCAGGAACGTACGACAGCGGATCAGGGCCACTGTAGAAAAAAAACAGAGCTGAGAAAGGGGGGCAATATCTAGAGACAAAAAGTAGCAAATGTGTGAGTTTATTACGATGCTAACAACCGGCATCTATGCTAGCTAACTTCCCATGAATGTACATTTATGTTTCTAATGAATCATCCCAACGTGTGACAACACCTCGTTAAGGTCCTTAGGGTGATGATGTTGATGCTTATTGTTGGTTTTATTTATATGATGCCAAATTGTCATTTTATGGGTGTTTATTGATCGGGGCGGTTGGGCTCAGATGCTAGCGGTAGCTTTCACTTGTCATAGCCGATATATACAAGCTGCTTGGTTCAACAAAGACCGGCTGTTTGCCGTTGCTATGAAAACAAGTGAAAGCTGCCGCTAGCATCTTAGCCCAACCGCCCTGATCAATAAACATCGTTGTCACATGTTGTGATGTATTAATTGGAAAAATAAATGCCTACATTCTTGGGAAGTTAGCTAGCATGAACGGTTGTTAGCATCGTAATTAACTCGTAAATTTGCCACTTTTTTTTCTCTCTGGATATTGCCCCCCTCTCTTGGCTCCATTTTGTTTTTTTCCCTCCAGGGGCCCTAATTCGCCGTCTTAGGAACGGCTCATGACACGTGATTAACATCGGTGGTGATGAACTCACTAGTAAAACGTCGGTCTGCCCGCGGCTCTGCAGGACGTGAAGCACGGCGTCGTGAACCGTGACGAACAGCCGGCTCTTCGGGACGGACGGCGAGAAGAAATCCGCCGTCTCCAGCTGCTCCACCACGCACGCTGATCCACACGGGAGGGAAAGAAGCATGCGTGAGCGTCGGAAACGGATATTTGTGCGAACATCGCAGCGCCGCCGAGGCCGAGACCTTGACCTTGACGTTGCTGCGTTATCGGACTTTAAGTTTCTGTTTGGTCTGCCACTCACCTTGGCAGCCCGCCAGATAGACGTCCACGTGGATCTCCCCGAAGTCCCTGAATATCTGCAAGAAAAGGTCAAGATATCACTCTGGTTGTGTTTGTCCTCTTTTGAAAAAGGCAGGCGGTCACATGTTTAGAGGGAAAGTGTGCAGTCGGGGCAAAACAGTTTAGTATCGCAATATTTACGCTATCGCAACTATTAATATTGCAAATACAAATCAAACCTTTTGGGAACAATTGTTTTTTCATTCTACTAGATGGCGCTGTTCTTTTCTCTCGCCTGGTCGTCGCTGAAGCGGCAGGATTCTCAGGAAGTTTAAAAAAATGAATGTGAGAGAAGTCAGAACTGAATCTTAGTGGGTAAAACAGATGTTGACACACTGCATCATTTGCTGCCAAAAAGGTAATAAATCGCAATTCTCAGCATATCGCAAAAATCACAATATCATAATCAGTGTTGTGATAATGTATCATGGGGCCTAGTGTAGGATTTATGGGTATTTATTGTCAGTAAGTAGGTTTTGCTTTTTTTTGTTACCTGAAGGCTCCCTGACACGCTTGGAAAGGGAGGGGTATTCAATTGGTTGCAATCTGCAACCTCGCTACGAGATGTGACTAAAATTAATTAAAGAGTAATCAAGTCCCGCCTCTTCCAGTGTTCCCCATTGGAATTTATTTTGGACAAAAATATGTAGTCTAGTAATGGATCCCGTTTGAATTGTACCAACGTACACATACATACGTTTTGTCGATTTGAAAGATAATTTTGCTGGTCAATAAATTGATAAATAATGAATAAAACTGTTGACCATGAAACTGTAAAAATAGAGAATTAGCAATACAACACGGCCCAAAAGTCGCGTCTCTCTGAAGCTACGATGTCTGTGTGTTCAGTACCAGGATGTAACGTTACTCACGCTAACAAGTTTCTCTCCTTCTTTCTCTTCCTGCTGATAAAAAAAGTTATCAACTATATCAACTAAGATAACGTTAGTGATGGAATGTAGCTAGCTAGCTAGCGAGTCGAGCGGCTGAGACGTGGTTTACTAACGGTTTCACACTAAACTATGTGATGTATATGTTATGTTATATGTTTCTTGACAATTATCTATCAAATTGACAAAATATTGTATGTGTAATTCACCTTCTGATCCCGAATTACACATACAATCTTTTGTTAATTTTAAACATAATTTCACACACCAGAAAAAGTTGCATTTTGTGGTATAAAAATAAGTAATTCACCCTTCTGTCAAAACATTTGTCTCTCCCCGTTGACTACCGTTCATATTCTTAAATATTGTGCCAACACAGGAAGTGGGCGGGGCTTCGCCACTCTATAAACACACGTACGTTTTTCAATGTCTTCACTGTGACTGTGTCCACGAAGCTGGTTGTGGAAATGTCCAAGATGATGCTGTGCGTTGCGTCCGAACCGTGGGTTCCCTCTTCGTCCTGGTCCTCACACCGCGGTACCCGGGGGACGATGCTGTCGTCACCGTGGCAACCCACATCTGAGTCCGAGTCCCACGCGTCGTCGTGGTGGTAAGCCAAGTTGACTTTACCCGGGTCTTCAGTGGAGATTTCCGTCAGGTTTAAGACGACGCCGTCGCCTTGAGTCCGTCCCTTCGTCCTCTTCTTCGTCTCGGATGCCGCCACCGCGTCGGAGGCCATTTTCTGCAAGAAGGTTGGAAAAAGTGAAAAAAACAACAATTAGCAATGTATCAAATGTCGAATCCATGATTTGTGTCATTCAGGGTGTCGTACTTGTTTCTTTGCCTCTTTTCTCTGTTTCTCCTCTTCGCGTTTCTTTTTTGCGTCCCGTTTCTTCTTCGCCGTCAGCAGCTTCCCGATCTCAATGCCGCTCTGCACAAAGAGACGAGCGCCGCGTGAGACGGAGGGGAAAGTACGACGGCGTATCAGGGCCACAGTAGGAAAAAAACGGAGCCGCAAGAGGGGGTAATATTACGACAAAAAAAGCAAATTCGCGAGTTTATACATTTGCAAATTTGCTCATTTATAAATTAGCAAATTTGCTACTTTAAAAACTCGCAAATTTGCTAATTTAAAAACTTTTTTCTCCGAATATTGTCCCCCTCTCTCGACTTTTTTTTCTTCCTACAGTGGCCCTGATACGCCATCGTAGAAAAGTGAGACGACGGACACAGTCGCAAAAAAAAGACGCACATCGGGGGCCACGCACCTTCTCCTGCAGGGCCTCGGAGTACATCTCAGCGTTGGTGTAGTAGACGGTGGTCGACGAACGGAAGATTTTGATTCCGGGAATCTGTCTGGCCTGCAGGGACACATCACGAGGAAGAGGAGTTCAGAAACCCTGATCGGCTCTCATTTCCCCACTCTGGATCTCCCCCAGGTGTTGTTTGTCTAAATGGACTACTTCTTCCTTTAATGAGTGAACGTCGGACTGATTTTATCCACAGAGTGTTCCGGTAAAACCTAAAACAACATATTTTCTCATTTCCCATTAGTTGTACGTAATAATAATTACTTCTGTTTGCCTCAATTTTAAGACGTCTGACTCTTAGATTTCTGTTGGATGGGAACCAAAGAGCGTGTATACGTGGTCGTTGTCATGGTGACGTCATCCATCGGTATGTGGACTACGGTTTTGATGCTGTGTATATTTCTAGGGCTCTTATTGTGAAAGGTAAGAACAGAAGTTTTTTCTCATCCCGTCAGCCTTCCACCAATCAGTTTCCAGCCTGCCCTCATGTTTCCCCACCTATGTCTATGTTTGTTGCCTGGTGGGTTTCTTGTTGTACTGGCTTTAGTATAAACCAGAGATCTTCAATAGTGGGTCTGATACCCCTAGGGGGTCCGCAGAGTTCCTACAGGGGGGTCCCCGATATAATTTGATCCCAAACATTTTTTCTTACAAAAGAAATTGTGACGTAGAAATGACAAAGTAGAAGTAAAATAAGAATTATTATTTTAATGTCTTATCATTGTAGTCATACATCTTTACAAAGTACTGTTATACATTATAAAATACATGTAACAGATGGGAATGCAATATTATATACTATACTATGTATATTATATTATACTATATGGGTTAAAAGTGGTAAGTGGTATAATATGATTTTATAATACGGGTGAACTGTTCCTTTACCTTTCTGCATTTCCTATTTAATCTGTTTAACAGACTCTTACCTGCTTGTAGGTGTCCGTGTCCAAATACAGGTCGGTGCCCAATATGTGGCCCAAGATGGAGTAGCGGGGTCTGAAATATATATTATATTATTATTATTATTATTGCAGCTCCATGACGACCTCAAGCTGATAATAGTTGGTGGTCTGTAGTTACACTTGGGTCCTGAAGATGACGGTGAGCATGGAGAAGCCAATGGAGACGGCCAGACCTAGGTCCAGGTTCAGCAGGAGGGTGCTCACGAACGTCACCAGCCACACCAGCTGCAGGCAGCATGAACACAGACGGGGTCAGCAGGGTCAAAGAGCTAGACTGTTCACGCAGTCGCCGCCATCCAGGGACTGACTACTTCCTCGTAACGTTGCGACTCAGACGCTGCAAAAATGCTAACCGGACGAGTTTTAAAACGGCCGAAACGAACGGTCCAGTGGTGGTCAACACGGTTAATAGCTTACAGCTGCAGACACCAGTGTTTGGGTTTAACTGGTGACCGTGTTAACTGGTGACTCTCAGCCGGGATGCGTCCGTGGTTGCTTGTTGGGACGGCAGCTGGAAAAAAAAGCACACCAAACAATTCTAAAATACACCTGCGTTTATTATCAACGGCAAACGTTTACGTGAGTTACCAAAGCTGAAAGTCACCAGTTAGCACGGTCACCCGTTTAACTGGAACACCTGTTGCTCTGAAAAAATCCTGTCTGGATTCTGAAGAAGTTAAATCTGTTGGGATATCAGTTCTGACCGAAGACGTAACGGTCAGACATCCAGATGCTGCTGAACGGTTTTAATTCAACGTTTAAAGCTTCTAAACTCGTCTGGATACAGAAAACCTAAAACGATCCTCGATGACCGGCAGTGAACGGGTCTATAGTTTGGTAGTTTTCAAGTATCAGAAAGGAACAGAATATTTAGCTGATGAGGATGAAGGAGTCTGCAGTCGTACCAGATCCACCTTGTTGGTCCTCCAGAGCAGAGGAACGTCCATCAGCTGCTTAAACATTCCCTTCAAGTTCACGAACACGATGGTGGATAAAACGGCCTGAGGAGCACAAACACAGGTGTGTTGGCATGGAGGCACAAGCCCCGCCCCCTCCTGGTGTTATTATCATTATACTAATTATTGTCACGGGCAAAATATGTATGGAAGTCAACGGTGAGAGACATACTTTTTTTTATCCTGTTTTTGAATTGTATCATGAATGAACACGTAAGATCACCAACGCGGCCGTTAGCTCATCTCGTAGTTTATTCCACAAATCGCACCCTGATCGTACATTATTTATGTCTCAATGAAAGGGGGATACATTTTTTTATAATTTGTCTCTCGTTGTTGACTACCGTTTATATTTTAGCCAACAAGGGGGCGGGGCTTAAAATGTGTGTGCAGAGAGAGAGATGCTGAGGAGAGCGAGCGAGCATCACCTTGGGGAGATCTGAGAACAGAGAGCCGATCTTCAACACGGTGACGAGCACGATGACGGACGAAATCACCCCGGCAACCTGACGAGACACGACACAACGTTGAAGATGTTTGTCCAAAGACAATGTGACAGAAGTGTGTGTGTGTGTGTGTGTGTGTGTGTGTACTTGTGTCTTGCCGCCGGTGCTCTCCTGGACGAGGCTGCGAGACAAAGAGGAAGTGACGGAGTAACACTGAAAGAAGCCGCCGACGGTGTTGCTGAGCCCCAACGCCACCAGCTCCTGCAGACGGAGACACATGAACTTTCAAAACCCCAAACAAACAAGACACAACATTTGGAGAGTGCCCTGTCAATCAGGTAAGCCCCGCCCCCTAAAGCATCCCCTGCTTTCTGGTCTGGTGGACTCTAAATGGACCATAATGTACTAAATGAACGTCATGCTGGATTGAAGAAGACTTGAAACTAGAGATTGAGACCATAAACTCATGTTTACAATGTTTACTGAGATAATACATCAAGAGAGAAGTAGGACCATTTTCACATAGACTTCTATACAACCAGAGAGGAGTCGCCCCCTGGTGGCCAGCAGAGAGAATGCAGCTTTAAAATTGGTTTTACTTCTCGGATTTTCCGAGATTGCCGGAGAGAAAAGCTATGTGATTTTGGAATGCGGCCTGAATCTCAGCACTATCAGGGAGGAGGAGGAGGAGGACCAGGAGGAGGACTATGTGTTTATTGAAAGGTCAGGAGAACAATCTTGCACAAAGGCCCGTTTGATAAAAACCTGTTTGTTGTTGTTTCTTAGTCAGCAGTTAATATTCAAATGGTGCACGCGTGTGAAAACTGATTGTCGGGTTTCCGTTGGAGAGTTACGTGGCGACATTTTTTCTTTAAAACAATGAGTCAAAATGTGTGTAAGCGATCACTGCTTGAACATTAATGAGGTAGCAAGCCGGCTCTTAGTGGCTCTTAACGGGCGGACCGGCTCTTAGTGGACCGGTCTGGCTCTTAGTGCACCAGACCGGCTCTGAGCAGACTGGCTCTTAGTGGAACCGACCGGCTCTTAGTGGACCGGTCTGGCTCTGAGCGGACTGGCTCTTAGTGGAACCGACCTGCTCTTAGCAGACTGGCTCTTAGTGGAACCGACCTGCTCTTAGCAGACTGGCTCTTAGTGGAACCGACCTGCTCTTAGCAGACTGGCTCTTAGTGGAACCGACCTGCTCTTAGCAGACTGGCTCTTAGCAGACTGGCTCTTAGTGGAACCGACCGGCTCTTAGCAGACTGGCTCTTAGTGGAACCGACCGGCTCTTAGCAGACTGGCTCTGAGCGGACTGGCTCTTAGTGGAACCGACCGGCTCTTAGTGGACCGGTCTGGCTCTGAGCGGACTGGCTCTTAGTGGACCGGTCTGGCTCTGAGCGGACTGGCTCTTAGTGGAACGGTCTGGCTCTTAGTGGAACCGACTGGCTCTTAGCAGACTGGCTCTTAGTGGAGCTCCCTGCAGAGTCACATGGCTGCAGCGGTGATGTGTGAACGAGGATCCCACCGCTGTGTGTCGGCACGGAAACAAAGCAGAGGTTGTTCCGGGTTCCTCTCTCTCTGTCTCTCTCTCTCTCTCTCTCTCTCTCTCTCTCTCTCTCTCTCTCTCTCTCCATGTCTGGGTTCCAGTGATGACACAACCCGATGGATTTAGCAAACGGAGGGCGGTGCAGTTCAATCCCAGGTCACTCTTCAGCATGAAGCGTGAATCATCAGAGGAGGAACTCTTCATGGACCTTTTCTTCAGAAGCTAATCTTTGTGCAGATTAACCGTTAAATACATTTACTGGAGTTCCAACATTTACAGGTGACTTTATAATTGAATTACCGGCTTAACACGCTGTTTTATATGTGAGGCACAAATGCAATAGGCAGGGAGGAAGGAAGGAAGGGAGGAGGGAGGGAGGGAGAGAAGAGAGATGGAAGGAAGGGAGGGAGGAAGGAGAGAAGGGAGGGAGGACAAAAGGAAGGGAGGAGGGAGAGAAGAGAGATGGAAGGAAGGGAGGAAGGAGAGAAGGGAGGGAGGACAAAAGGAAGGGAGGAGGGAGAGAAGAGAGATGGAAGGGAGGGAGGAGGGAGAGAAGAGAGAAGGAAGGAAGGGGGAGGGAGGGAGGGAGAGAAGAGAGATGGAAGGAAGGGGGAGGGAGGGAGGGAGGGAGAGAAGAGAGATGGAAGGAAGGAAGGAAGGAAGGAGGGAAGGGGGAGGGATAGAGGACAGAAGGAAGGAATCATGTGCTCACAGATAAAGGGCCTGTAGACTTAGTAATGACTCCTGTACATATAAGTAATGATACCAAATATATGTGAAGTCCAGGTTAGTTGTGTATCTGCTGTTGAGGTAGTAGTAGTAGTAGTTGTAGTAGTAGTATTGAGGTGGTAGTATTATAGAATATAGTGCACATAAGTATTATTATAATACTGGTAGTATCCAGATCTCTTCCAGGGTCATGACTTGAATACTTTCCCACTAAGGTGACGTCCTGGTTCACGTCTAGAACCAGACTGACGCCGTTTAATGGTGTGTGATGTCACGCTGTGATGTCACGTCCTCCTCACCTGGTTGCTGTCCACCTTGTAGCCGTGTTTGAGGGCGAAGGTTTTGCCCAGAGAGATGTTGATGGCGTAGCCCACGATGGCCACGGCGAAGGCGTCGCCTATCACCTCGGAGAACCATGTGACGTCTGGAGCCTGAGGGGCCTTGAGCCTGGAGGAGCGGAGGGAACAAACACCGACGCCTCACAGGTTTATCTCTACTGTTCTGTTACAACGCCGACACACAGGCAGAGCCTCAGGACCTCAGCCTGACCTCGACATGGGAGCAAAAGTAACCGACAAATCTGTCGACTGATACGTGTCGCTGACTAAGAGAAACGGTGAGAATGATGCTAGACGCAGGGAGGAGGGAGGGAGGGAGGAGAGAAGGAAGGAAGGAGAGAAGGAAGGAGGAGAGAAGGAGGGATGGAGGAAGGGAGGAGAGAAGGAAGGAAGGAAGTGAGAAGGAAGGAGAGAAGGAGGGAGGAGAGAAGGGAGGGAGGGAGGAGGGAAGGAGAGAAGGAAGGAGATAAGGAGGTAGGGTAGGGAGGAAGGGGAGGAAGGAAGGAGAGAAGGAAACAAGGAAGGATATGCATATTTATACAGTAGATAGAATTAAAATACGTAAATGACGAGATTTGAAACTAAATCACTGACGTTACCAAATACACATTCGTTTTCAGCTGGAAAAACGTTGTTCAGGGGTTTAGTTATTCTTTTTAAGATACGTGGAAATACATCTCTCACTCATTCATAAACTACAAAAACAATAAAAACATAAACTATAAAATCATAAACTATAAAAACATACAGTCAGCTGTTTTTCAGCTTTATTGTCCAACATTAATCTGTTACCGCCTCCTCTCTGTTGACACATTTCTGGACATGGAAAAATGACCCCCTTATGAGCTTTTTCCAGGAAAAGAAGCACTTTAAAAAAAAAATCTCACACACACACACACACACACTTCTGTCACATTGTTTGTCTTTGCCGTCTCACTCTCTTATCACACCACACAAACGGGTCACTTTTGTTACCGTGTGATCTTGTGAACAGTGTTGCAAAAACAGCTGTTCTTATACACACATACACACACACACACACACACACACACACACACACACACACACACACACACACACACACACAAACTCACCCGCTGGGAATCTCTCCAACCACATCAATGCTGTATTTACTCGTTAGTCCACAGAAGTGGGTGATGACTGTCGCTGCTATGATCTGTTGGAAGGAGAGAAAAAGAAGAAGCTACATTAAATGACAAGGTCATCAGTCCAGGTATGATCTTGTGGTTCAAGACGCCCCCTGCTGGACTGTTGAAGGATCACCCCAGGACTCACCACGATGATTTCTATGGGGATGGGCAGAGGCAGCTTGTGTCTGTAGCAGGCGTTGACTTCTTTGACCACGATGAGAACGGCGAGAGCAACCAGGCTGACGACCAGCTCTGGCAATTTGGTCTCTGGCAACAGCCGGCAAATATCCACCAGGGTCTGTGGGGGGGGAGGATATACAATGTATGGGGATTAGTCGTGGTGCTGAGGGTCCAAATCTTCACATTCTAGTATGATGAATCCTAAATTTTGTGTCCTAAATAATATGTGACTATTGCAGTCGAACGTTGCTATTGGCTGATCTGGAGCCAGGTGATGATGGCGTGTATGGCAGCTTTCGTCACCAACGACATTTTTTAGCTTTGAAAGGTGCTGAACTGTTTCCTACGACGGTGTATTAAAGCCACTGTAGGAGAAAAAAAGAAAAAATGAGCCGAGAGAGGGGGGAAATATCCAGAGAAAAAAGGCGCAATTTTGTAGTTTATAAAGTAGCGGTAGCTTTCACTTGTTGACATAGCAACAGCAAACATCCGGTCAAGCAACTTGTTTAATTCCTCTACGATAAGTGAAAGCTACCGCTAGCATCTTAGTCCAACTAGCATCTTAGCCAACTAGCATCTTAACCCAACTAGCATCTTAGCCCAACTCAAACGTCATTAGCTTCAGCTAGCTGTATTGCGGCTACGACACGTAGCCGTATACTCACGTAAATGAGGGAGAAAGGGCCGCTGAAACGAGCCGGCGTGACTCCAAACAGATACTTGAGCTGGGACACGCACACATGGCAGGCCGATCCCGTGGTGTAGCCGCGGACCAGCGGCTCCGACAGGTAGGTGACCACGAAGCCGAACCTCACCACGCCCAACAGGATCTACGAGCGGGAAAAGAGAGTCACCAGAAGAAGCAGGGGAAACGTGGCTTGTTAAGGGCTTGTTGAGACCGGGAAACCCCACCTGAAATATCCCCGCCAGGACCGTGAGGGAACACGCTATCTGCACTCGGCTTGCGTCCCGGGCGTCCAGGTCCACGCTTCCCGTCCCGTTGGTACCGTTTACCATGAATTTGGCGTCTGGCGCCAGCCTCTCCGTCACGCTGCCAACCATGATGCTGATCACCGCGAACGTACCTGAAACAAAAGCCCAAAACCACCTTTAATTCATGCTCTTTCGTTTGAAATGACTGCCACGTTCATACTCACCAATGGAGATGTGTCTGGAGGTACCGAAGATGAAGTAGACCAGCACCGGGTACAGGGACGTGTAGAGGCCGAACACCGGGCGTAGGGAGGCCAGGAGGGCGTACGCCATGCCTAGTGAACGCAAAATATGGAGTCATGGGAAATATGGCAGGTCATTTTCTGGAATTTTTACTTTTACAAATTACAGACATGGCTGATTCGCATGGGATTAACATCACAGACGTCCTCCGCAAGGAATCCAGATTACTAGAGGTCTGCCTGGGGAACACCAGTCCGCTGCAAACAGGCCTTTAGTTACACATTTTGTCTGTACGCCATTTTTTAGCAAGTGGAGCATCCTTGTTATTTCCCCTTTTTTCATTTAAGGAAACCTAATTTCATCACATCATACACATGCATGACATGATTTGACCTTTGCAAAACCGGTCTCCGTGGAAACGGTGACGTCATGGCTCCGTGTTAGCAACAGAAGATTACCGAGCTAACCCGGCCAAACAAAATTTGCGTTATTTTTTCTCTCTCGCATACTCGCCGATGTTTGTCTCTTTGTGTGCAGGATGTAAACTTTTTTTTTTATTGGGGTTCCAGAAGGACTTCCTAGTAGAACGTTGCACTGCCACCTACTGGCCTGGCATGCACACTGCAGCGGTTTAGCTTTGTTTTCAAAACTAAGTTGTCTAAAAGCAGAACCTTTTAACACGCAAAGGAAAAAGTGCATTTCCCAAAATGTGGAACTTTTCTTTAAAGCGATGAGTGTGGGAGGTGTGCGGTGGATATAAAGTGTTACAAACCCTGCGGCAGATGCATGATGCCCACGCTGCAGCCGGAGATCAGGTCCCCGATGGCGTTCTGTCTGACGGAGTAGTGAGGCAGCCAGCTCAGGACGGGGATCCAGCTCAGCACCGCCAGCTTCAACCGGGGCCCCGAACACCTGCAACAGCACCAGTTAGACCACCACGATATACCACGAATCACCCAAATATCAATCTAGTTTTTTCCTTTCGTAGAACAGGTTTAACATGTTCCAACTTGGAAGTTTTATTTTTATGGCTGCATTTTCTCAGTTATGTAGTGATACAAAGAGAATTTTCAACCTGACTTCTGGAAATATATTAACACAGTTAACAAGATGATGTCTCATTTGCATATTTATACATTTCAGAAAACGTGTGATGCAAAAAACAAACTGTCTTAATGTCAGTAATTAACTGGGGACGTTTCATGGTGGTATTTATTAAGTTAAGTTTCTTCCTGTAGTGTCCCCCCCTTAATTAATTTGTCAACATTTTTATCTTCAAACGGTTCGTCGTGTTGTGATTGCTTAACGATGTTTTCACAGTCTTAAATATATGACAGGTCAGAGGTCATCGTGAAGCGTCCGGCTGAATAAAACTGAACTTTGCTCGTCCGCTGCCATTAAAGGCCTCCCATTAAACGACTAGTCAGCCCCCCCTTTTTTTCTTTTTTTTTTTTTTACTAATCAAGGCCGTTCTGCTCGGAGATAGCAGCGACGCGGTCAAACAGAACTCATTCATGGCTCGCTGAGTCACCTTTAACATGCTGAGTCAGCAGTTATAGGTGCAGTAAAAGCCACATATAACGGACCAGGGTGCAACACTTTATCAGGGTGCAAAATGTTATTTTTATTTGTGTGCTCCCTCCTCCTTTACCTCAGCGACTCCTTCAGCCGTTCCCCCAGGGTCGGTTTGCTGGACCACGTCCCCCTTTCTGCCACTTGATTCAGACCGGGCTCGTCCAGAACCATCCTCTGCACAAAGTAGTCCCCAGCCGTGCGGTCGCTCTTCTCCATGTTTCCACGTCTGCTGGACTAAAAAAAACAAACAAAACCTCCTCAGATCCTGTGCGTCCTCCCTTTTATGAAGGTCTTCCTCGGACCGAAGCGGTCTACAGTTTACTTGAACTGCTGTTAGGACGAGAAGTCAGCCGGTGTGCGGTGAGCGTGGAGCGTCCTGGTGAGCTCTGGACTGATTGACAGTGTTTGTTTTGGATAGTGGGAGTGACTGTTCCTTATTAGAGAACAACCAGCGGCCCACATGTCCCCGTCCTGCATGCACACACCTGCAGGCCAGCCTTCCAGGGATTAACTGCAGCCGAAGACCTCAAAGCTCAGAAACACAGAGGAGCCCCGTGGAAACAATGCCGCTGCATGGTATTCTGGATGGTTTGTGTGTTTACGCCAGATTGGAGGGACAAACACCTTATCTTTATGGCTGCCTATATTCCCTCATTGAGGAGATAAAAGCAACAATTCTCTCATTGTCAGCAGGAAACATCGCGCTGCCGGCGTTTCCCAATATGGCTTTATGGAATTTGCCAATCCAAGATGAATGCCATGTGACACAAGCAACGTTAAGTATCAGAACTCACATAAAAGTACTCAACCAAAAGCTGAAGTGCCTTAAAGCTGCATTCTCTCCGCTGGCCATCAGGGGGCGACGTCTCTCTGATCGTATAGAAGTCTATGAGAAAATGACCCAAGATGGTGACGATTAAAATGCGGAACTCAAGGCTTTTAAAAGGCGGCCCACTTAACCTATTTATTGTCATAGACACAGAATAAGACATGAAATAAGAACATTCTCATTTCAAGGACAAACTCAAATAGAAACACAGTTTAATACACAATATGTGTATTATGTCTCTCTATAGGGCTGCACGGTGGTGTAGTGGGTAGCACTCTCGCCTCACAGCAAGAGGGTCCTGGGTTCGATTCCCGGGTCGGCCCGGGTTCCTTCTGTGTGGAGTTTGCATGTTCTCCCCGTGTAAGCGTGGGTTCTCTCCGCGTTCTCCGGCTTCCTCCCACAGTCCAAAAGACATGCAAGATGGGGATAGGTTAATTGGTGACTCTAAATTGCCCATAGGTGTGAATGTGAGCGTGAATGGTTGTCTGTCTCTACATGTTGGCCCTGTGATAGACTGGCGTCCTGTCCAGGGTGTACCCTGCCTTCGCCCAATGATAGCTGGGATCGGCTCCAGCCCCCCCGTGACCCTGAATACAGGATAAGCGGTAGAAAATGGATGGATGGATGTCTCTCTATAGGTTCTATATTTAAATATAGTCACTAATCACTGTACTTTCGGGCTGCACGGTCGCCTCACAGCTAGAGGGTCCCAGGTTCGATTCCCGGGTCAGGTTCCTTCTGTGTGGAAATTGCATGTTCTCCCTGTGGGTTCTCTCCGGGTTCCTCCCACCTGACAGACCTGTCTGTCTCTACATGTCTCCCTGTGATAGACTGGTTACCTGTCTGTCTCTACATGTCAGCCCTGTGATAGACTGGTTACCTGTCTGTCTCTACATGTCTCCCTGTGATAGACTGGTTACCTGTCTGTCTCTACATGTCGGCCCTGTGATAGACTGGTTACCTGTCTGTCTCTACATGTCTCCCTGTGATAGACTGGTTACCTGTCTGTCTCTACATGTCTCCCTGTGATAGACTGGTTACCTGTCTGTCTCTACATGTCTCCCTGTGATAGACTGGTTACCTGTCTGTCTCTACATGTCTCCCTGTGATAGACTGGTTACCTGTCTGTCTCTACATGTCAGCCCTGTGATAGACTGGTTACCTGTCTGTCTCTACATGTCAGCCCTGTGATAGACTGGTTACCTGTCTGTCTCTACATGTCAGCCCTGTGATAGACTGGTTACCTGTCTTTTCAACACAAGTATCTGAACGTCTTGTACTTGTCATTCCTAATATTATATGATTGTATATTATTGTGTATTTTTTTTTTCATTTGTTTATTTTATGTATTTTATTCATTTTATGTATTTAATTTATTTTATTTAATTTGTTTGTTTTAATGTTTTTTTTCAATGCTTTTAATGTTTTATGTAAAATTACAAAGCGAGGTTGCTTCCCTGATTGTTTGTGAGCTTCTGCTGGTTTTCATGTTTTTCTGATGGCAACACGAGTATTTGAAGTCAAAGAACTAATGAACAACGGGAGTGAAATGAGTAACAGTGATGGTTGAGTATTAGACGTGGCAGGAAATGTTCTCGCACACATTAACCCGCCGGCCGTCTACATGTGCTGTTCAACGCTGACGGGAAAACTGTGTGAGATGTTACCAAATACTTCATTAACTAGAATCTTCAGGATTTTACCTTTCCTACATGTTAAAAAAAACTAAAACATTTACCCCTCACATTTTCACAACAGGCTTTAGTTTAATGCATTTGAGGGGAATTATTGATTTTTATTTAATCATTCATATGACACCAGATTCATTATGTAAAAAAAAAAAAAACATCCAGCAGAAATTTCCTTCATTATACTTTGAGAACAATTCAGAGCCAGTACTTTTCACTTGTACTTGAGTAAAGAAGTAGAATCAGTACTTTTACCAGAGTATCTTTGAACACAAGTATCTGTACTTCTACTTGAGGATGTCTCCTTTGACTCCTCTGGTGAAGTTAAACTTTGTTATCAGTAATGATCCAGAAAATATACTGAAAACCTTCCTAGACTCCTATTTGTTGATTTTATAAACACAGATATGTGGATTTACATGATTAATCTTCTGAATACTCATAAGAGCACAAAATGTGTATCAATCCGTCGCTGAAAATAGTCCCAAACAAATGCACCACTTACTCCTCTTTGAGTAACATTTGCTTAAAACTATATCGGCCATCTGTTTTAAGGGAATCGCTGATCCTTTTTTATTTTAAATTAAAGATTTTGGACAGTTTTCTTTAAAGATTTCCACCTTCAGTAGAAACCAGGGGGTTAAAAATAAAACCACACTGCTTTGCTCGTGCTCTTGTGTAATACTGTACGCTCACCTGTGCGTGCAATGTGGTTAGAAAACAATTAGCCTGGAATAACACTGTACTGGGAATTTATGCCGGTCCAATAACTTGTCCAGGAGGCAGTCACGCCCCCGATCACCTGTTGGACCTGTTGGACCTGCAACAGAGTCTACAAAATTACTGTTATGTTCTTTGTACGTATGATGTTATTCACATGAGTAACTAAACACACACCATTGTTTTTAGGTGAAAATATTGATATATGATGTACATATAGTATCTGCTGACCCCGCTCCGTCATTTTACATGGACTACATTACATGAACTTGAGTTGCTGTTGTTCCCAATCATTCCACTTTGTTATAATCCCACTGACAGTTGACTGTGGAATATTTAGGAGTGAGGATATATATATATATATATTGGTATTTAGTATTGTTGTTGGTGGATTCCTTACATTTAAAGTATTTAAATTCTCCACATTGTGTTACAAACATGCGTAGCGACTGCCCGAAATCCAGCTATTTAAATTGAATGTTGCAAAACGAAAACAGTTGTGCATTCTTGTATTATCTTGGAGCTACAAGCTCTCCAGACAAAATGACACAAAATAAAAACAAGGTCTGCAGACTGAAGAGCCGAGGTGCTTTTCAAAGCAACCATTTTGACATGTCATTGCAGATTGCTGTAAAGATTCATAAAATACTTAATAATAAATGATAATTCAACCCAAAAATCTAAATAGTTATAAATAAAAGGCAACTAAAGCTCAATATTCAATAAATCCCATTGAACCAATCATATGCGAAGGAAAACACATCCTGGACAGGAAGTTGTTAAATTTCAGGAACCAAATCTTCTCACAAATGGTGCATTTATTATTCTGTAGAATTTACGCAGCACGTGCACCTCTGTAAAAAAAATATAAGCACTTATCTCTAGTTATCAGAGGCAGTTCACCGAGACACCAGCACACCTGAAACATTAGATAGCATGCAATAGCAAAACACTGACATGGAACTTTTCATACTTTAATGACGTTTTGCTGGTAATATTTACATTATTTTACTTTTTGTAGTGGATTATTATTATTATTTTATTTTTACAATGTGGTCTTAATACGCTTAGTACAGTAAATTATGCTGTTCTTTGGTGGACTTTATTATTATTATTATTATTATTATTATTATTATTATTATTATTATTATTATTATTATTTTTAAACTTAGTTTTTTATTATTATATATGTTCATAGCGCAATTTCCATGCATTTATTCACACACCAAAAAATACTTTTATTATTTATTAACATTTTTAATTTCTACAATGTGGTGGTACACTTAGTACAGTAAATTATGCTGTGCTTTAGTGGATTTTTTATTTTTATTATTATTTTAAAACGTCGTGTTTTATTATTATATATTGACATAATATAGTGCAATTTCCCTGCATTTATTCACATACAGAAAAAAAAGTTTTAATCATATTAAAAAGTGTTTTTTATTTATTCTACCACCACGTCACGTGTTCGGTGTTTTCCGCTCGAACCGGAAGTGCATCGTTCTGTTTTTAAAACTGCGGAACGTGCTTGTGGCGTCGCAATTCACGTCACGAAAGTTCATAAATGTGGTAAGTTAACGTTACTTTTTTAAGCGTAACAACGATCATAGTATCACCAGCGAGTCTGACGGGAGTGTTGAAGAAAACAAGCCGGACTGTCATCGACGCAAACGGGTCGGGGAAACGGGAAGTCGACCGGTTGAGCTAGCCCGGTTAGCAGCTAGCGCCTTCAGCTAACTTTCTACGAGGGTTACACGGCAGCTGATGCTAACGTTAGCTGCTGTTAGCTTAACGAAGAGTGGTGGTCGGGTCATTTGGGGGGTTAGCTTAGCTACAGTTAGCTCAATGGGAGCTTCAATCGAGTCCGGTTGGTTTGTTTGTCAGCTGTTACCGAAGCCTTATGGCGTTCAACGTGTCGGTTAATGTGTCGGTTAATGGGTCGGTGAACGTGTCTAACCAGGATGCTGTTATCACCGTGTAGCCTCACACACATTCACACGCACACATTCATTTAACGTCGTGTAAGTACTCTGATCCTAGTAGAAATACCCAAGTAAAACTGTAAACAAGTAAAACACACGTTTTACAAACACTTTTTGTTGTATTCATATAATGTATATTGTACTTAATGTAAGTCACTATGGATAAATGTAAATGTATGAGCTCTAATTTGAGGTATTTTCCTTCTAACTGTAATAATTTTAATCATGTGAAGGTTGAAAGGCTGCGTCAACCATTATCGAAGTAATTAGTGTATTTTGGACCTTTTAAATCCAAAAATAACAGATGTTTTCGTCTTTCAGAGAGTCTCCCCGTCTGTTTTGGTTGGCTGGTTGAACAGAGAGCGATGGCCGAACCAGAGCTCCTGCTGGACTCCAGCATCCGGATGTGGGTGGTCCTGCCCATCGTCTTCATCACCTTCTTCGTCGGGATCATCCGTCACTACGTCACCCAGCTGCTCCACAGCGACAAGAAGGTGGACCTGGAGCAGGTTTCTGACAGGTGAGGCAAAGTTTAAATATCAAACGGCTGGATTAAAAAACAATACAAGCGCTCAAGTGTCGTTTCTTATACTACACGGTTCATGTATTCATGTATTTATTGAGGTATTTTATAGCGGTCTTATTGTATTTTAGCCTGTTTTTATCTATTTTCTTGACTTGTAAATGACTGTTTTAATTGTTTGTATTTGTCCTTTTATAATGCGTTTCATTTACACTTTGGCTGTTGATGGTTGATGTTAAACTTTGAATTGCCTTGTTGCTGAAAGTTGCTCTATTAAATGAACTGGCCTCCACGATGGTAACAACAAAAGTAGTTGTTACCAAAAGGTTTAATAGTTTATTTAATCAAAGGTTGATACTTGGCGTCTGTGTTGATACAATAATCACCACAGAATTGGTCTCGCGTGTGTCGTATTGATCTTCTCCTCCACCTCTAGGGGGCAGCAACAAGCCCGTGACCCTGAGGTTCGACCTCTAACAGGTGCAGGTCTTAATGTTTGGTATCGATGCAGCAGAATGAGATCTGTTTTCTCACCCGAGGGTTTGTTTTGTGTCTCTCCTCAGCCAGGTGCTCCTTCGCAGCCGCGTCCTCAGAGAGAATGGGAAGTACATTCCCCGACAGGTGAGTACAAGTACAACACCGTGTTTTCAAAGTGTCCTTTTTTTTAATTGTCTTAATGGTTTTACTGGTCTGGCCCACTGGAGAGGCAAGTGGGCTGAATGTGGCTCATGAACTGAACTGAGTTTTGACACCTCTGACTTCAAATCACATTATAATGAAATATAGCAGCGTTTAGGATGCATCATAGATCATTATAATATATTACAATTATGTGAATTATAAAACTGTGATCACTTCAAAACAAATTGTCAGTGAATGACTGTGTATTAAGATATTTGACCTTTTATAAGTCGCTATAAAATGCTCTAGAACGTTATGAGCATTCCTGTAAGTCATTCTGAATGTTTATAATGTGGTTTTTCATGGAAAGTAAATAAAAACCTGTATTATAGACATTTGAATCGATTCCGCTGAAGTGAAAAATCTCAACGCGTCGTCTCTGTTTCAGTCGTTCGCCATGAGGAAACATTACTTCAACGACGCCGAAACCGGCTTCTTCAAGACGGTCAAGAGGAAGGTCGTCCCCAAGAACCCGATGACAGGTGGGGGTTCACCTCCGTTAGACTCTTCAAACGCAGCGTCACTAATCCAGGCTAGCCTGCTGTTATCAGGCTAAAATAATCCTCACTATTCTCACCAGACTAATTTGCTTCTTTGAAAGCATTTAGAGACCAGAAATTGTTCTGAATAAATAAATAATATAATTATGTGTGTGTGTGTGTGTGATGTGTGTGTGTGTGTGTGTGTGATGTGTGTGTGTGTGTCGCAGACACCAGCATGTTGACGGACATGATGAAGGGAAACCTCACCAACGTCCTGCCGATGATTGTGATTGGTGGATGGATCAACTGGGCGTTCTCCGGATTCGTCATCAGTGAGTTCCGTCACTCTTGAACGCACCGACTTCATTGCACACTTTTTCACACCGTTAGAAGTGGAGCACCGCAGGGCTTTGATGTGGTATCACTGACGCTTCTGACTGGGGAAAACAGAAAATAGTTGAGACGTTATTTAAACAAAGGGGATTTATAGGGGTTCAATTATTGTTTCAAAAAATGTTTGTCGTTCTGATCAGGAGGATGTTGGTTCATAAGATGAACTGAGTGAAAGCTGAAGATATTAATATGTAGGTTGATGACGGTTGGAGCCGTGTTTCCACACCAGGGTTGATTAAGATGTTCGTACGTTTAGAGCTTCTGTTTGTTTGTTTGTTACCGACTGATGATGATGTCATCGTTGTCGTCGTCCAGCCAAGGTGCCGTTTCCTCTGACGCTGAGGTTCAAGCCGATGTTACAGCGAGGGATCGACCTGCTGTCGTTGGACGCCTCCTGGTAAAAGCATTTTATTTCTGTGTTTGATCGTTAATTGAGCTTCATAATGAAGCTGCTGACGGCTTCCTGCTCTTTTTGTGTTAAAGCCATGTTGAAAGGTTTTTACTGCAGACAAATATCAGTTCTCGGTCTCCTAGATGAGTAATAATCTGTATCGCTCTGATTACGTGTCACTATAATGGTGAAGTTGAATAGTTCTGTGTATTTTGGGTGTCTTTGTTTGTTGAATGCCGGACTCTTTGCCGTCCTGCAGGGTGAGTTCGGCGTCCTGGTACTTCCTCAACGTATTCGGACTGAGGAGCATGTACAGCCTGATCCTGGGTCAGGACAACGGTGAGTGTCCGACGGGTCGGCCTTTTAAAAAGAGAGAGGCGCCGCTGACGAGTTACACTCATTAAAGAAAGCTGACTTAATAAAAACTCCTTTTATCTGATGAGTAACTTTATTTAAATGAGGGATTTAATTTTTAGCGGCGATCATTAAATATGACGACAGACAGTTGAAGCTTAATGTTGAAAACCAGTAGGAGCTTTGAATGTTTCAGCTTTAATGGAGAGTTTATGGAACCATAAAATAAGAAGTGTGACGGTTAGAAGTCAGCTGGTGTTCAAAGTCTTTCTGAATCCTTAAAAAAAAAAACAGATTCAGACATGAAGGTCGGTCCCTTTGATTTCATTGGTTAAAGCTGTCATTCACCCGCAGCTGCTGACCAATCACGGATCATGCAGGACCAGATGACGGGCGCTGCCATGGCGATGCCCCCTGACCCCAACAAGGCTTTTAAGGTGAGAAGTCAGGAAATATAATCAATGTGTTGATTTCTTTTAATAAGTTTGATCACCGATGAAAACATTTCCAATAACTCTAAAACCCTTTTAATGTCCAAAAGTCAACATTTACTTCAAAAATAAAATATGATATAAAACTATATATCAGACATTTGAAGCTCCTTCAGAAACCATCCCGTCATAAATTATTGAAACGTTGTATACGATAGAAATGTCGTATAAAATGTCGTTTATGATAGAAATGTCGTATTAAATGTCGTTTATGATAGGTCACAATCGTCTCAATATTCAGATTAAATGTGACGTCAAATGAAAGTTGTGCATTTGTGTTTATGCTTTGTGTGTGTGTGTGTGTGTGTGTGTGTCAGAGCGAGTGGGAGGCGCTGGAGATCGTGGAACACAAGTGGGCTCTGGAGAACGTGGAGGAGGAGCTGATGTCCAGAGACCTGAACTTTGGAACCTTCTTCAGCCAGGACATCAAGTCCACCATGTTCTAGAGAGGACCGAGGAACCCCGCCGGCTCTGGAGCGTCTGTCCGAGGTTCTTTCTCGAGCTCGCTCTCTCTGGAAAACGGGAAATCTGTTTGGAACGTTCTAGAACGTCGGGAGAACCCCCGAAGGTGCTGGAACGCGGTTTAGAATCAGATGAACGGGAACCGATCACTGGAATCGCTACCTCAGGCACTTTATTCACTTTCTGCCTTTTTATGAGCCTCCTAGTAGTCGAGTGTAACGGACCTGCGCTGTGCGTTGCCTTCAGGCGTTAGACGTGTCCGTCAGTGACGAGATGACGAGTCGACGTTTTCCGCTTATCGCTCACGTACGATCGTCTGTAATTTAGGACACGGCAAAATGTTCTTCATTCTTACGTTAAAGTTCCAGAGCTAATGATCGCTAACGATGAGTGTTAATATATATTATTTAAAAACAAGTGTACCTTGAGTTAACGTTGTATTCTGTCAAAATGTCAACTAAATCAAATTTAAGTATGAGCTGTTTCTGTGCGTTCAGGGTTCCAGGATTCGGATTCTCTCGTTGTTCTGAAGGTTCTAGAACAAACACACACACACGTTCTAACCAGACGGGTTCTAGAAGGTTCCCAGATGTTCCAGAGCGCCGGGTCGTGGCGGTAAACCGGCAGCTTGTGCGCCAACGGAGGAACTCTCGTTTCTCTTGGAGGCGTTTTGGAGACGTTGGTGACGTTTTCGGACACTTTGCATGTACTTTTCTACGCTGTGGTCGTCCGGGCAACGCTTGAATAAAATAAAATGTGCCATCTCTACCCAACGACTGCTTCCTCTCGTCTGTCTGATCACACAAAGACGGACAGGTTGTCGTCTCGTTGTGAGCAAAGTCGGTAAGCAGACCGTTTGTTTCCATGGTGACGGGATTGTGATTTCTTGGGGGGTTTTAAACTCAGGTTTTAACATTAAATCCAAGACTTTTTAAGACTAATTTCTGGTGGAAGTATGATGGGTAAATAAGTCTAATTAGAGCATGTTTTTTAAATAAAAACATGCTCTAACATATAAATTATGTTTAAAGGTACAAGTTCACAGACAGGATCCCTTTAATGCGCTAGTTAGCTTATTTAATGCTTTGATTCGCCGTTAACATGATAATCGTTTACTTAAGGGATGTATAAACTTAGATTTTGGTCCTGATGAGCAAAAAATATTATATAATTATTATATTATATATTTCTATTACGGTAGGTGGCTTTAAATTTCCGACTAATTTCAGAAGAAATCCCGCAAAAACGCATCTGGTGTTCGCCGAGACACAGTTCAAACGTGACAAAAGTGTATCAACGAGCTCTCTCTCCTCATTGTGATAATAATCCTTTTATTCATATCAAAAGATTGAAAGTACAATAAAATATTTTCATCTGATATTTGACAGGAAGACCAAAGAAAGAAATCAGCCCAAGCGTCCCTCCTGCTCGACCAGGACAGTAGTAGTAGTAATAATAATATTTCTTACAATACAAAAATACTGTACACAAGCCGGTTTAAAAATCAGACCACAAAGAGAAAACTTCGCCTGCGTCCGTCATTCTGTCCAATCGTTTCAAGCCGGAATACAAATCTTTACCTATAAATATGAAAAATAAGCATCTCAATGTCCTGCACCAGTCGATCAGCAATTCAAATAATTATTAAAAAAAAAAACCCTGACAGCTGAAATTATTCCATTAAAAAAATTAAATACCAGAACCAAAATATACAAAGAAAGTAATTTGTCATCCCTGGCAGCATTGTTGAACATTAAATTATTTCTCGACATTAAATACACCCCTCTGATTACCCACAATCCCCTTCACGCTGCTCCGTAGGCCACTTTAATGAGACTCAAACGTTGACCAAGTCATTTATTCCATCTGCAGATGGTTCAACTATTTAACACTAAAGTATAAGATTATTGATTGAATAACATTTTTAAAAGTGTTTTCAAAGAAATGCAGAATCAAACTACAAGTGTTTATAGATGTATAACTGTAAACCTTTTATTATGATGATTAAACGCACCAATAATTAGAAACCTTTGCTGTCCAATCAATTTAAAACTATCAATTAAAATGCTTTAAAAAAAAAAAAAAAAAATGGATTTATATATTTGCTATTTAAATTAAACAGTAAAAGTCCATTTAGGCTTCATAAGAGCAGCGTTGTGTTTCCTGCAGCAGTCAGTCGGGTCTCCTCCTCCCTTCAGTCTACCTGAGTATCGAGTGTCCATGTGATCTACCGGACGCTAAAAATAAGAATGTTCGTAACGTTTGAGACGTCGCCCGCAGGAACTCGGGGAAAAGAAGTAATCGGAGAAAGTTCAAGTGTTGTTGGAAAATTAAATCAGACACAAAGACGCCCAGAAATCTGATGGGAAGAAAAAAAAAAAACTGCAAAGTAGATTTCAACGGAATATCTAGAAGTTCATTCAGTCCGTTTCCATGGTGACATAGGATGCAGCAGTGGCGGCGGCACCCAGCTCTGCGTCGTCATCCTTGCAGGAAGTGATGTCGTTGGCGGGCTGGGTGGCGGAGGAAGCTCCGGGGCTCGTGTTGGGGGCGGGCAGCGTGGGTTTTCTGATCTTGTCTTGTCGATGGTAGAACAAGACGTAGGCAGCGTTGGTCTGCGAGACACCAGAGACCGGTTTAAACATCTTAAAGGGACAGGACAAAACATCTTAAAGGGACAGGACATAACATCTTAAAGGGACAGGACATAACATCTTAAAGGGACAGGACGTAACATCTTAAAGGGACAGGACATAACATCTTAAAGGGACAGGTCTAAACATCTTAAAGGGACAGGACAAAACATCTTAAAGGGACAGGACATAACATCTTAAAGGGACAGGACATAACATCTTAAAGGGACAGGACATAACATCTTAAAGGGACAGGACAAAACATCTTAAAGGGACAGGACATAACATCTTAAAGGGACAGGACAAAACATCTTAAAGGGACAGGACAAAACATCTTAAAGGGACAGGACAAAACATCTTAAAGGGACAGGACATAACATCTTAAAGGGACAGGACATAACATCTTAAAGGGACAGGACATAACATCTTAAAGGGACAGGTCTAAACATCTTAAAGGGACAGGACAAAACATCTTAAAGGGACAGGACATAACATCTTAAAGGGACAGGACAAAACATCTTAAAGGGACAGGACATAACATCTTAAAGGGACAGGACATAACATCTTAAAGGGACAGTCCAGGTGTTTGTAGTACACCAAAGTACTGCTGTGGAGGTATTTTAGACTCCTAAAATGAAAAATACAATCTCCCAGGTTAAGTTGGCTCGTCCTATCAGCACCCAGATAACCCCTGCATCATCGGTTGGTTCGGATTCACCAAAAGTATGGAGGCAGCGGTCGACCAGCAGCTCCTGCGTTCTGTGAGGTTAAATTAC
>NC_139922.1:25215118-25227618 GCF_963514095.1 Eutrigla gurnardus | reverse complement strand
GATAGTTTTTGTTTTTTGAAATGTATTTTAACGGGCACTAATCGGCTGTTTGAGGAAACATGAATGCTTTCAATCCTACGAAGCAGTGGTCGTTTCAGCCTCTAGTGGCCAAAACGAGTATTACATCAACAAACAATCGAATTTAACCCAAAAAAATAAATTAGTAAATAAATAAATAATCACCTTTCAAAACCTTTACTTAAGTCGTAAACACCGGAGAGAAAACTGTTTACATCAGATTTAGAAAACAGATCACCACAACTGCTTTGCTCACTTGCCTCACAGGGCTTCCGTAGATTTCTTTAATTATATATATATATATATAAATATATATAATAGTTTGTTTTAAGTGGCGTGAGGAAGAAGAAGAGATTATCTATG
This sequence comes from Eutrigla gurnardus, assembly GCF_963514095.1. Classification (NCBI taxonomy): domain Eukaryota; kingdom Metazoa; phylum Chordata; class Actinopteri; order Perciformes; family Triglidae; genus Eutrigla; species Eutrigla gurnardus. The sequence continues at coordinate 25,227,237 of NC_139922.1, read as the reverse complement.
TTCAGAGACAAACGAGGCGTTCACTGACCCTCAAACAGCTCAGTGTTGTCGATCTGGCCGGGGAAGGAAGACGAGTTCTGATCTCCGGTCTCAACAAACTCCTTCCACTGTTCATACCAGCGACGCTCCACCACGTACCTGCAACACACACACACACACCACACACACACACACACACACACACACACACACACACACACACACACACACACACACACACACACACACACACACACACACACACACGTCATGCTCCATCTGGAATGGGAGGTGTTACCCAGCATGCTTTGCTCCACCTCCTCCGGTGTGACCAGTTTGGAGCCGATGACAGACAGAACCAGCCTTCCACTTTATTGCGTTTCCTCTCAAAGACTCTGCTTGTGTGTGAATGTTGATCAGCGGCAGCGATCAATCAACTAAAGAACCTGATCCCTGTTTTTGGATCGAACCAGCTGAGTTTATGAATGATAACATCATCAACCAGCAGCAACGCGATGAAGAACTTTGATCTGTAACAAGCGTTGGCCATAAATATGGGTTTGTCTGGTTATTTCCTCTATCAATCCTTTCTAGATGCATTTCACTTTCACTTTCATTCTCCTGTAATCTAGAGAATGTCCGAACATGCCAAACAACAGTCTGAGGTCATAATAAAAGACCCGGTGGAGGGAACCCCAAGGCCTACAGAGACCTGGTGGAGGGACCCCCAAGGCTTATAGAGACTCAGTGGAGGGACCCCAAAAGCCTATAGAGACCCGGTAGAGGGACCCCCTATTACATATCATATAATGTTCCTTATTAAACCAATAATAGTGTCTAGTGCAGCCTATAGTTCCATGTATAACAGTACTTTGTAATGATGGATGGATAAAATGCTAAGGCATTAAAATAATAATTGTTGACAGATTCATATTTCATTTTTTATCTATTTTGGCATTTCTACATCACAATTTCTCAACATAATATTAAACAAACAGGAAGATTTTTATTTGCTTATTATAGGTTGTATTCGTGTTAAGGTGTATTTTTGGACATTCATATTCAAAATTTCTGGAAGAAAACAAAGTTTGGGATTAAATAATTTGGGGACTCCCTGCAGTAACTCTGCGGAGCCACTAGGGGCCTTAAAGGGTTTTGACGACCGATAATAGCTGCAGATAGAGATGCACAGACACTACAACCTCATCACGAGATGCCTCCACATCCTACACACGGCACCTTTTAATTCTTCCTTTATTCGTGCAAAGTGACCTGATGATTTACTTTATCAAGATGTGCAGGTGAAGTGATTCCAGTATGTTTTAGTGCCATTTAAAGAGTTTTAATGAGAGTTTGTTTATTATCAGGATGGTGTCGTGAATCTTTATTGTTGATGGACACGATAATTATGACATAAAATTATTTTCATACAGTCCCAAGCCTTGCTGCAGATTACTTTCCGTATCACCATGAAGAGAATACCAGTCAAACATTTCACACAACACGACGTCCAAACCTTTGACCACGACAAACGCAACACCTCCACCTCTTCAGCGAGTCACAGCTGTTCAACCTGCTTTATGTAAGACACTTCACTCATCGAGTGCTTTCCTTTTAAACGAGTCCGGCTCTCCATCCTACATCAGACTAGTTTGGATTTCAGCAGAATTCTCCATCTATTATGAACCAAACATGAAGAGAAAACAAACTGCAAAGAAACTAAATGTCATTGCCGAATCCTTTTCATAACAGGAGGTTTGGTGCTTCTTCCTCCAACCATAACGGAGACTCTCAGGATTCAGTTTCATTTCACGTCACAGACACAGTTTTGATTCACTTCCCTCAGAGTCTGAGTCCTCCCTTGGTCTTGGTCTCTTAAAGACCTATTTCCTCTGGTCTGGGTCTCGTTATTATTTTATCACAGCTGGACAGAAAACCTCCTTTGCTTTCGGATTTTAAGTCTTAATCCGCGATCACACTTCTATTTCCCCTCGAGTCAAGAAGAAACATGGAAACCTTCTTCAGCTATGAACCAAGTTGAATATCCAGGGTTCCTCCACATTTTCCAAAGTCAAATTCAGGCACCTTTCAAGCATTTCAAGGTGCATTTCCATGCTTTTCCAGCACCTTCCAGCTGTGGTAAACTACATATTTGTATCAATCCAATGGTCAGTATTCAGTCTACTTATTCTGTCACTTGTTCATCACATTAAATGAGATGTTATTGTCCTCTAAACAACCAACATGATGTTTGGAGACAGCTTTTTACAGAAGGACCACAAATGAAAGGAAAACTAATTCCACTAACAGATCCACAGAAATATAATCACCAACTATTTTCATCATCTGTTCATCATCAAAAGTCATTTTTCATAAAGAAATGTCAGAAAATGCTGTTTTCAGTCCAGAAAATATGGAGATCCTCATTCCTTTCTCTATTACATCATATGTCAGCATATAGAACAGACATTCCAAGCACTTTATTCTAAGTCCAAGCTAAAATTCAAGGGTTTTCAAGGATTTCCAGCACCCGTACCAACCCTGAATGCTGGACTTTTAGTAACAGAGGAGTATTTTCACAGAGTGGTATTAGTACCTGTACTACAGTACAGTATTGACATATTGTATATAAACTAGGATTATTAAAACGCAGCTCTGGTGGAAAAACAAAAGTGGAAGTTTACAAGTCGACCCTGAACTCCCCATCGCAGCTGGTTGACAGGCTAGCGTAAGCGTTAGCATCCCCGCGGCTAACGGTCAGGTCCAACGTCTGCCTCCGCTACTAGCGCGAGCTACGGCAACGGCGGCGGCTAGAACCGAACACCGAGCCGTTAAACGGCCCCAACGGCATCACAGCGACGGCGACACGGGTGCTCTCTGTCGCCGAACGCGTTAATAACCGTTAGGTAACGTTTTCCGTGTTATGCTAACAGCTAGCCCTGTCACCGACTCTGTGTGTGTGTGTGTGTGTGTGTGTGTGTGTGTGCGGGCGGACTCTCACCAACTGTCCCCAGCGCGGAGCTCACACTCCCGCAGCAGAGACTCGATCTCCCGCCGCTGGGTCTCCAGGCCCGGGGGCTCGGCCGCGCAGCAGCGGCTGTTGGCCGTCATGGCGTTCACTCAGTGGCGCATGAAAGATGTCGGAACTGTCAGAAATATTAAACGGAGCGAGCAGAAGAAGACGAAAGGCAGAAGTCAACCGCCGCATTGATCAACCGATAAACAGGGGAAGCTACACGGAGGACGGAGCTGTGTGTTTGCGGAAGTAGGAAGTGGTTCTTCGGACTCGAGCGATGACGACTTCCGGGAGGCTTCATCCGTCGATAAAGAAAATAAAACAAAAATAAATACATCTAAATGAAACTAATTAATCTGTGTACCCTATATAACATTTGTACAAACTAATTTATGATTTCTGGCTATATTATCTTTGATTATTGTTAATGTTAATGAATAAATAAAAGGTTAAAAAAAAATTGTCTATGTATATTCATGGTATCTACACTAGGATGTGCCATTCAGTCAAGAAACAACAACTGAAAATGAGTATATATTATTAACCATTTTATTAATGGCGAATCTTTGTTTTAGACTCTCAACCAGTAAACTTCAGTAAACGTAATCAAATAACCCTGTGAATATACTCCAAATATCTGAATAACTGAACGATTTGTAATATAAAATATCAAAATGTTGTGCTTATATTTTTCTTTCTTTTTTTATTGAACAACAAATAATACTCCTTGTGTAGCAGTGAAAAAACCCATAAAACAATATAATAAAATGGAAATAAATCAAAATACATAAATTGTTATTAATCAACAATACAACAAATAAATAATAAATAATTAAAAATAAAGTTAGTGCATTCAACCAAAATTAGGTTGGACAAGCGAACAGCTCAGAGTTCCAATTCATTTTCTAATTCTAGTAAATTCTGACACAGAAGACATACTAGTGATCAATTCATCACAATAAAATTAATTAATTACAATAAACACCTGCAATGCCAGAGGATATCATATATATGCATACAAATACATTAAAGCAGGTGCACAAGTTCATTGTCTTGATTAATCTTCTTATTTTTGGAGGAAATAGATTTTATTTGAACATATTTTGCTAATATGATTATTAGGTTTATCATAAAATATCATATACATTTTGTATACTATTTTATTGTCATTTAATTTGTTTTAATAATATTAATGTGGCCTTGAGAATAGAATAAGTTGTGTCGTGACGTCTTTTATTTCTGTTGTTGTTGTTGTTGTTGTAAATATCGCGAGATTTTATAAATGAGTCGCTCTCGGCCAATCAGCGCCGGCGCCAATAAACGTCCGGGCCAATGAGGCGTCAGTTTGCTGTCACGTTGTTGTCAGGGAGGGAAAAAGTAGCGCGCGGGGCTGACGGACGGAGAGCAGAAGAAGAAGACGAGAAAGAAGACGCAGCTCCATCATGGACGTGGATATGACGGAGACCGAGCAGACACCGACAGAGAGCGGCCAGAAGACGGACACGGGGGCCGGAGAGGCTTCGGGGAAAAGCTCCGGGAACACGTACGAGCTGCCGTGGGTGGAGAAATACCGGCCGCTCAGGCTGAACCAGATCGTGGGGAACGAGGAGACGGTGAGCCGGCTGGAGGTGTTCGCCAGGGAGGGGAACGTCCCCAACATCATCATCGCAGGTCGGAGGGCTCCGAGTTCACTGCGTTCTAGTTGTACTAATACCTTCTAGTTGTATTACTACCTTCTAGTTGTATTTGAACTTTCTAGTTGTATTTATACTCTCTAGTTGTATTGCTACCTTCTAGTTGTATTTGTACTTTCTAGTTGTATTTGTACTTTCTAGTGATCTTTATACTCTCTAGTTGTATTTATACTCCATAGTTGTATTTATACTCAGTAGTTTTATTTCTACTTTGTAGTTGTATTTATACTTTATAGTCACTGCGTGGAAGTACTCCGATCTTCTACTGTACTTTTACTGTTACTAGTAACGAGTATTCAAAATCGTTCTCAAGTAAAAGTGCAAAAGTAGTAGGATTTAAAACTACAAAAAGTAAAAGTATTCATTATGCATAATAATAATAATATATATATGACTGAATTATGACTGTTGATGCTTCAGTATGACAGGTGAAGCTATAACTAACTTATAAACATTGATTTATACTTTGTTATTGTCACATTTTGGTCAACAAATCAAACGACTGTTCTAATAAATGTAAAAGTAACTTTTCCCGGTCATCGTGTCTGACTGATCCAGGTCCTCCAGGAACAGGGAAGACCACCAGCATCCTGTGTCTGGCCCGAGCGCTGCTGGGAGCCTCCATGAAAGACGCCGTGCTGGAGCTCAACGCTTCCAACGAGAGGTGAGAAACACGATGGGGAGGAACCGACGACGCTAATTCTCCCGGTGAAGGCTGAGCGGCGAGGCTCGGGAGGCGGTTTAACGAGTGTCGGGTGTTTGGTTCAACGAGTGTCGGGTGTTTGGTTCTGCGTCTGCAGGGGGATCGAGGTGGTGAGGAACAAGATCAAGATGTTCGCTCAGCAGAAAGTCACGCTGCCCAAAGGACGACACAAGATCATCATCCTGGACGAGGCCGACAGGTGAGACGACCAGAGGGTTAGTACCGGGACCCTAGTACTGGGAGGGTTAGTACCGGGACCCTAGTACCGGGAGTGTTAGTACGGGGACCCTCGTGCCAGGACCCTGCAGAGCATCCCGGATTCGATCTGAGGGTCTCAAAGGGATCAGAGAAACTTCTGTTACCCAAAATCAGTCTCTTATGTGAGCTCCCCCCCCCCCCCCCCCAGCATGACGGACGGCGCCCAGCAGGCGCTGAGGAGGATCATGGAGATCTACTCGAAGACGACGCGCTTCGCCCTGGCCTGCAACGCCTCGGACAAGATCATCGAGCCGATCCAGTCTCGCTGCGCGGTGCTGCGCTACTCCAAACTGACAGACGGTCAGATCCTGGCCCGGCTGCAGGATGTGGTGGAGAAGGAGAGCCTGTCGGTGTCTGACGACGGGCTGGAGGCCGTCATCTTCACCGCCCAGGGAGACATGAGACAGGTGAGATGTGAGACCGGGGAGACCCGACCGTCTGGCGCTCAAAGGGCCCGTGGGTGGTCTTCGCTGACTTCCTTTTTCTCCCCCTCCCCCCCCCTTCAAGGCGCTGAACAACTTGCAGTCCACCAACTCCGGCTTCGGCTACGTCAACAGCGAGAACGTCTTCAAGGTGTGCGACGAGCCCCACCCGCTGCTGGTGAAAGGCATGCTGGGACACTGCGTGGCCGGGAACATAGACGAGGCCTACAAAGTGGTGGAGCACCTATGGGCGCTGGGCTACTCTCCGGAGGACATCATCGGGAACATATTCAGGGTCTGCAAGACCTACCAGATGGCCGAGTACCTCAAACTGGACTTCATCAAGGTGAGGCAGTCTCTGCTTTCTCCATAGATGCTAGCTGCATTTAAAACGCCTGTTCTCTGAATGGAGTCTGGTTGACGGGTCTTCTGGTTCTGTCCTGCAGGAGATCGGGTACACTCACATGAGGGTGGCTGAAGGTGTGAACTCGCTGCTGCAGATGGCCGGTCTGCTGGGTCGACTCTGCAGCAAGACGGCGCCCCCTGCTGCCAGCTGAAACCAGCGGACCCCCGGGACCACCTTTCTAGAAACCTGCTGCTGCCTCCTCTTCTGTGTTTGGTGCTGAAGCAGCTGGACTGTTCATCCTCTGTTCATCTGTTGCACTTTTTCAGACCCGACATCACAGCAGATTTTGTTTTACTCTGCGGAAGTAAAATAATGTGTAAAAACTAGACAATAAATCATCTTTTCATTGATTAATTTAGTTCTTTTTTTGGTTTATTAATCAAACTGACTGATTAATTATCCTTCCTTTCTTCGGAGTATTTGTACATGTGTTTTTATTGCTACGTCTACTAAAGTAAATGATCCACGTCAGACCAACGTTCCAGATTAACAAGCTTTATTTCATTGCAAACCTTGTTTACATTTAAAGTCGGGAAACAACAAACCTCAGTGACGGCGACTTCAGTACAAATCTCAAAAGTAATAGTTGTAATAAATATTAAGAACAGTAACAGACGGCAGAGTTACAGTTAAGTGAAAGTGTGTGTGTGTATATATATATATATATAGAAGAACCGAAGTATCTGACTTTGTGTGAACCGGTTTGTGGGTCGACCTTGTTCCTTCAGAAAGCCCTCGTTGGGTTTACAGAATCCACAATATACGATGGCATATTAGGTAAATAAATACATACATTATTACTGGGGAGGAGGGTAATATTCAGAGAAAATATAAGAATTTCCAGGATTTAAAAAAAAGTGAATATTTTACTTGAATTAAGAAAAACTTTGAGGGTTTTTTTTCTTGCAAATTTCTGACTTTAATCTATTTTTTTTTCTTGTAATGTAATTTTTAAATACCATGACCCTGATAAAATAAAAGTCGACATGAAGGATTTCAGTGCTGGTCTGGGAGCTGCTTTTCAGTCCTCCAGCAGGGGGCAGCAGCACACCAGTGAGCAGAACTTTAAAACAGCTGTAATCAAGATGCCTGTAACCAAGGCAACATGTCGAGACGGTTAAAGTGCAATTCTTCAAATCGGCGTGACTGAAAGTCAGATCGTCGTCAAACAGGAAGCCGGATAATAATCAATAATCAATCACCCCGCGGTCCAGAGAACCAGGACGACGCCACGTGGAAGAAGTTCGAGTGTTCCGTTTTCACGCGGAGGTGTTTCCTGACGGCTCCACGACATCGGTTACTCACTAGACTGAAACCACGGTACGGACGGCATGCCAACGGTCCACGACGAGCATGCTGTCGACAGAGGGCCCGAACTAAACCACGTACAGGAACCCGGGAGGGAACGGGTCAGGATCCCCGTCGAAGGAAGACGTTAAGAGGATAAAAGTTCACCTCAGAATTACCTTCTTCTATCGAGTACCAGCTGAAAAAATCTGCCCAGTCGCAGTAAAAAAAAACAACGATTTATCTGGAGAAAAATCTGTTCTGAATCCTGTTTATGACTTAAAGGTGCTATTGACAACATTGATAACATCCAGCCACTAGATGTCGCACTCGTACTCCTCCCTTCCATTGCGTTCACGTCACAACACAGCTGGTGCTCGAAGCGCATGCACCCTCAACGGGGTGCCAGTTCTTAGCACTTGGGACTGGTACCGAAATGCCGCCCGCTAACCATCAAACTCAGCCATTTTTCTGTTTTTTCCACACTAACTGGCAACCCCAAAGACTCTTGACCCCTGACTACGCAGAGATACCACATGATACCAACCCCGTCACACATCTCCACAGAGGTAAACAAAACATTCATTACGGACCGACAACATTTTTTAAAATGATTAGTTCACAATAAAAAAAAAATGTTTTTCACAAGAAGTGATACTTTGATTCTGCACCTTTCTAAAAGCTCTGTTGATGTTTTTTTTTATTATTAATTATTCGTTTCCATAAAAATGTTATCAATATGACCTTTAAGATCAGGTGGGAAAAAACCTTTTAGGCAGGTGAAATGTTGTTGTAATACTCATTTTGTCCACAAGAGGCGCAATACACTACAAGTGTTGGCACATTTTAATTTCTTTATGTGCTCAATAAGGAGCATAGATTGTGTTTCAGCAAGTTATGTAAATTAAAATGAACCTGAAATTATACGAGGTAGCGGTGCACTACAGCCCCTTGTGGACAAAATGAGTATTACACCAACAAAACATTTTTACCCGACGACAAAAAATCACCAAAAAAAATGAAGGAAGATTATCAGGGCAAAAAAAAAATCTCCCTGGCCTTCAGGGCTTCCGTAGAGTGGAATAACTGATATTACAAAACATTTTTAAGTCAAGGTACAACTACAGTTTTTATGATGAAATATCCCCTGAAAGATAGTAATATTTTATGAGTATGGAAAGAGTAAAGTTCCAGAAGCGAGATTCACAGCAACGCCACCACCACCATCAACAACATAACAAAATAATAATGAGTATATTCAGAGTAATAATAAAAAGAAGGGACCAAACCGAAGAAAGAGAAATGAAGAAATAACACCTGTGTGTAAATGTGAACCCGCTGACCTCCATGACCAGTAACATCTACGGTGTCGCCGCGGCGAGCCGCATGGCTCCGGGGAGGAGGAAGTCAAAGCACGGACCGACGTGGGTAACGGAGCCAACGTGGCCGACACCAAACTGTGTACGACAGCGGTCAAATCTAAAAGATATTTAAGGGTTGTTTCTCTACTTCATACGATGTTAGATGTGACTTTCTCCTTCGGGAAGAACGTTTAGGACTACGACGTTTGTCCGACATGGAGGAAAGGTCCATCTGAGGAGGAGAGTAAAGAGAGGAAACAGCAGGAACAGTCCTACGCGCTCATTTCAATGGTTTGTTCCGCTGTGTGTCCGCGGGTGGAGGAGTTGGCGCCCTCTGGCAGCGTGTTGGTGGTACTGCGGCTCCGGACGCCGTCCGTGGAGCCGACGCTGGAGGCCGAGTGAGTCCTGGAGCGGACCAGCCGGGTCATACCAGCTGTGGGCACTGGGGAAAAAACAGAAAACATCAGCATGGAGGTGTGTGTGTGTGTGTGTGTGTATGAGTGTTGGGGGAGGGGGGTTTGAATCCTCCACATTGAAGCAGCTGGATTCAAATCTGATGACGGTGAGTCGGAGGTTCCGTTCACATTGAAGCTCCAAATATTCTCATTTTTTGTTCAGCCACCAGACTCCATTCACAAAAACAGTCATTTTACCCTCTCAGAGCCGCTTTGTGTCGCCTTACTAACACCAACACACCAACAGTTGGAGTCGGCGGTGGGACAGCAGCTCCTGTGTGCCGAGAGGTTAAAACGACTGTTTTTGTGAATGGAGTCTGGTGGCTCTGAAGACAACGGCTCCAGTTCCCCCCATCAGAATTCTGCTAGTTTTTTAGTGCGAACGTTGTCGTTAGCCGGAGTATTAATCTGAGGCGTCAAGTGTTTCCATCTTACATCGTTGACATTGGTTCGGCGTTATTATGGGATGCGAGTTTAAATCCCACAGGAGACGTGATCGGCTCTCTATCGGGATGTGAGCGTGTCTGCAGTGTGAACGGAGAGGACGTGTGTGTGTTGGCATGCAGCAGAAAGCTGATCACTTTCACTGCAGGGGAGAAATATCGATCAGTGTGATCAGTGTGATCAGCTGATCACCAGCATGCACACGCACACACACACACACGCACACACACACACACACACACACACACACACACACGCAAAGACAAGCAAGGCGAAGGAGTAACAAGAGAGCAAAGAATCAAAGATGGAAATGTAGACTGGTGATGTGTATGTGTGTTGGGGGGGGGATTCTGGTTGAAATCCTGATACCTGATTGGCTGCTCAGCCGGTTTAATACAACATGAGGGACTGGAGGAAACAAAGACAAAGAGAGAAGAAGAAGAGCAGAAAGGAAGCAGGACGGGCTGAGAGACACACAAACACTAAACACTACTACTTACAGTCAGTGACGCAGGGCTGCACACACACACACACACACACACACACACACGCACACACACACACACACACACACACACACACACACACACACACACACACGCACACACACACACAAACACACACACACACGCACACACACACACACACACGCACACGCACACACGCACACACACTCACGCACACACACTCACGCACACACACACACACACACACACACACACACACACACACACACACAGACACACGCGCACACGCACGCACACACGCACACACACACGCACAGACACGCACACACACACACACACACACACACACACACACACACACACAGACCAACAGGAAGTTTCAAACACGTGTGGGATAAAAACACTCTGCCATTCATTAGTTAAAGTGTTTTTTTCGGAAACTCTCGTATGTTCTATAATATAGGAGCGGCACGATGTTTCAGCAGCGATGCTGTGATGTGTGCGTTAGTGGGATGTGTGATGTTGGCAAATAAAGTCAAACACGTCACACTACTAAGTATTTTAGCTGCTTGACGCAAAGGAAAACTCCCATGATCCTCGTGTTCATGACTAATCCAGTATTAGTGATTAATGAGCGGCGGTCTAGGTCTAGTTTCATAATAATAATAATAATACATTTTATTTATAGAGTGCTTTTCATAGTACTCAAAGTCACGTTAAAACGATGAACTCTATTTATTGTTTATAGGACTCTTAATTTAGCTTTCAAACTGATGCATTTAAATTAAAAATGTACAAAATGTAGGAAGAAAATTCCTGTATCTTTTTATATGGTAAAATATACTGCAAAAAAATAAATATTGCAACGTGAGTTTTGTACCAACATCATGCACTGGTAGGTCTGACAGCCAGAGAGAAAGCAGCATAGAGGATACTCACTGTAGCCCATCCCCTGCACAAAATACTTGAAGGCCTCCGCTAGTTTTCCAGGCTGAGGAGAGAAAAACACGCTGCAGTCAGAACAATATCATTATTTATTTTATTAAATAAACTATGTTTGACTGACAGATAAACGTTTCTCTGCTTCTTCTAGAAATACAGCTGTTCTCTATTTAAATAGAAGTACACATACTTGTGTTCAAAAATAGTAGAAGTAGAAGTACTGATTCCACTTCTTTACTCCAGTAAAAGTATAGGCTCTAAAATGCACTCAAAGCAGAAAGTAAAAGTATTTCTATGAGGACAAGTCTAACTGAATCTGGTATTTGATTGTTGTTTTTACTTATGTCTCACATGCTGCCTTTGTTTTTATATCATTTATCTATTGTTAATACTGAGATGTTACATTGTTGGCATTCTGTGAACAGCAAAAGAAGAATTTCATTGTACAGGGAAACACGTTTATTTACTGTGCATATGACAATAAACCCTTTGAACCTCTTGAATCATATAAATAAAAAATGATAATCAATAATTCCCCTCAATTGCATTAAAACTAAAGTAACGAGTCTGTTTCTAAAATCTGAGGAGTATAAAGTACAGATATTTGTTTTAACATGCAGGAAAAGTCAGTACAAGATACCTGAAGGAAGTATTTGTACTTTGTTACCTTCCTCCTCTGAGACCT
>NC_139922.1:25190118-25210118 GCF_963514095.1 Eutrigla gurnardus | reverse complement strand
TCCACGTCGTGCTCCTGAACACACGACAAACAGATAAACGTCATCCTGTCCACACCGACAACAGACACAGCAGCTGAAACCCAACATCTTCACATCGCATCTGGATGAGCCCAGAATAAACTATTTAGCTGTGATTTAATATCAATAACCAGATGAAAAGGATGCTGAAATAACTCCATAATGATGGTGATCAGGAAAGAGGGTCATGCTTTGTTAGGTCTGTCTGCAAGACCGCAATATAACTACTTTTAAAATGCTGGTTTAATGAATGGAGTCTGGTTGATGGGTGCTGGGCTACGCTAACAGTCTCTGGGGGACCACAGACCGCTACGATACGTTTTGTCTCCATTTCTGATTCATTGATGACAGAAGAAGAATCTCAACGTCCGTTTTGAAAATGAAAAAATAGATCGATTTTTAGAAGTTATGAATCCTAGAAGATAAGAATCTTGATTCTTAAATGAATCACATGTATGAATGGGTCTTAATCCTCACACAACACTGTATATCAGTAGGGTTATATCACTGTACATGCTGGTATCGAGTTAAACTGCAGGATGAAGATCCACAGAACACAAACCAGGACTGTAGGTGCTTTAAATCCATAAACATTTTAATTCCTGTATCTCTGGAGAAAGTTACTGGAATCTTTACAAATCTTGAACAATGGATGGAGTTAAATCTGAGGACATTATGCACATTAAGACAGAGATTAGATCTTTCTTTTTCCCTTCTCTTTATATTGAAAATGGTACCAAAACAAAAAGTGTGCGATTTTAATATTGTTTACCTCAATGCATTACTTCTTCCTGATTTTAAGAAGTTGTGCCTGTTGATTCTAAGGTCTTTGTTGGGAACATTAAACCCGTGAACATACAGCAGAAGCAGATTACGAACAGGCGAGCAGCTACAACAGCTGAACTGCGAGCTAACGGCTAACGTATGGAGGTCAACAGGACCGAGCAGAGCAGAACTAGCTGACCGAGGATAAAAAAGGCTAGCTAGGCTGGCAAAGCGTAACTCGGAAGAGCAGGCTAGCTTATCTGGCTAACTGGCTAACTCACCACCCCAACTCCTAAAGAACAGGAGATCTGGTGCAAATCCAGAGAGTCTGACATCCTGACAGAGGAAGAGGAGGAGATAGAGGAGGAGGAAGAGATTTAGAGAGGATTCATAAAAGACAGAGAAGGAAAGAGAACAATATGAAAGAGGTCAGCCGGGACAGAAGAAAGAGATTGAGGTCAGCTGTTTGTCCTTTAGTCTTCTGCCAAGTGAAGGCGGTGGGGGGGCGGCGTGATTAGAGCAATAATCTCAGCTCTCATTGGCTGACAGCAGTAAGGTCTTAAGGTCTAAACACCCAACCACTTGTTGCCCTTCCTCCATCCATCACTAGTGAGTTGACACTAAAGTGAACTGATGTTGAAGAGGAGGAGCAGCGGCAGCAGAGCTCTGTGCTCTAATTTAAAATGACGCTCTGACAGGAGTCATCCATGCAAACTGACCCGCTGCTGATCGATATCTGCGTGTGGAGCCGATGGTTATCCAACTAACCAGCCTGATGTTTCACAGCTTGTGTGCCACAGTTTCACCCCTCACATCGCCGTGTTTCAGCCGTTTACATGCAAACATGTGATGTGATGAGACGATCGATCTGAATAAGACGGTCGGTTTGATGTGAGTGTGGTTAATGTTATCAGACCTCTTTGTTGAATATAGTTATTTTAGCTTTTAACTTTATATTTCTTGTTTTGATTGTTAGCTATAGTCATGAAGTGAGGAGGAGGAGGAGTTAAGGTGTGTTGACTGAGTAAAGGTGAGAACTCACCTGACAGTCGAAGTCCTGGAGGTTCCTCCCATTCTGAGGACACACAGAGACTCATGAGTGCATCCATGACATGAATCTGATTCTTAGTCACTTTATGAACAAAGGCATGTTTTTATTCAGTATTCGTGGGTATAACTAGGTGTCTCCTGCTCCGCCTGCCCTTCCCCTCACCTGTCCAGTCAGCAGTGGCTTGATCTCGGTCAGCTGGACGTCGTGAAGCTCTTCCATCGTAGGACTGCGTTGCTACCAATCAACCTGATAGGACACGCCTTCCAGACGGATTAAAACAGAGACAGGGGGGGGGGGCAGACAGGGACAGGGTCAGTTAGGCAACAGCTATTAAAAGGTTTGGGTTCTGCTAATGTGATGGGGAACGGTTCACGGGTTTCCTGTTGAAGGTGCAGATCTGAAACGGTGCTATTGACCCGATGGACTGTAGCTGCTGTTGGAACGAATGTCACCACCACGCACATCAATCACACGGAGCTCGTTAAAGGGACTTTAACGAGTTTAAGTTCCCCTGTTTCCCCCCACCTGGACCCTGGTTCCCTCGCAACCAGTGAAGGAAGTGACCATATTTGGACTGCAGGAGGGGGGGGGGGGGGGGGGGGGGTATTCTGTGCAACGTTATCCATCAGAGAAACACGAGACACGTTTGTACTGTGTAGCAAGTCCAGCACAGATTGGGCTTTAGGTTGGAAGGACCAAGACTTGAACTCATGTTGTAAAAAAAAGACCTCATCAATTCAGCCAGTTGACACCCTGGTCACACCAACAACAGTCTATTTGAGTCAAAAATACTAAAAAAGAAAGATATTAGCTTTTATCATCTTGCTCTGCCACCTGTCTCTCTGTCTATAATCTGTCTCTCTGTCTGGGTGTCTACCTGAGTTAAATTGTTATCCAACCGTGTGAATCTAATGGGGACAGCCAGTGATCGGTCTTTGGCAGGCGGTCATCCAGTTGTGTGTGTGTGTGTGTGTGTGTGTGTGTGTGTGTGTGTGTGTGTGTTGTGTAACAGTGTTTCAGCAGAGTGTTTTGGATAGATGCTGAGCTGATGGCTCTGATCCAGACTGACCGAGTGAAACTCCAGCTACCAGTCAGATCAGAGAAAACATGACACTTTAAAATCCAACATTATCCGACTGCACACAATTGTATTTCATCATTCATAAAAAGTATTTTTTTGTTTGTTGTTGCTGTTGTTGTGTTAGCGGCGAAGCTAAAAAGCAGAGCAGATGAAGTGAACTTTAACTAAACTGTTAAAAGTCAACATGCACACGATGATTAGGAAGCTGGATGAGACTCAGTACCTGGATATTAACTGAAACATTTGTTTTTGTTCTGAAGCATG
Source organism: Eutrigla gurnardus (assembly GCF_963514095.1). Classification (NCBI taxonomy): domain Eukaryota; kingdom Metazoa; phylum Chordata; class Actinopteri; order Perciformes; family Triglidae; genus Eutrigla; species Eutrigla gurnardus. Next base: position 25,206,939 of record NC_139922.1, on the reverse strand, counting down.
CTGAGCAACTTTATAATTCAACATACAAAAAAGGCTTCAAGAAAATGTTTGCATCTGTATGTTTTACAAATTTTAGTCTCCTGTGATTTATGTCACTGGCTCTTTTGTTATTGTCTTATTTGTATTTGTCTAAAAAGTGAGTTTGTCTTTCTTTCTTCTTCTTTTTCTAGATTTTGATTTTTTATTTCAAACGTGTCATACGGAAAAATATTACACAACTAGAAAGCATAGAGATATATGAATAACATTTATTTATTTATTTTTTGACATGTCAGAAAAGGAGTGGGAAGAAGAATACACACTAATCCCACTATCTTACAAAATACAATTATTCCTCATGTATTTCTATCAGGTATATATGATAGTTTCTTGCATATTCCTTTGAATTTACTCAAAAAATATGGACGTATTGAGATATTTTAGTATCCAAACTATAAATTCATTCATAATTCAAAAATAAATAAATAAATATAACAAATAAGTAAATAAACCAGAGTGAAGAAATCGAACAAAGAGGAAATTAAGAAAGAATAAATAACAATTGAAATAAATAAACAAACAATGATAATTAGACCCCTTCATCTCCTGTACCCTGTGAGAATCATTTCTTTCTATTTCCTTTTGAACTGTTCCTTCTGATAACATATTTAGTCTTTGAGCACATGGGAACGCTTTTCTATACATTTCATTATATTTTAGGAGAAATCATGTCATTTTGTGAATACAATATATTCCTCTTTTGAAAAACAACAAAAAAAACCTTGACTTTGACTATTGATATTTTCATTTGATCTAAAAATGTTGGATACTTTCCAAAGTGTGATTTCTAGGCTTTTTGTTTTTTATGCATTTCCTGTGAAAAAGGAATGGACTGGACTACAGCTGCATGTCTGTAACCCTGCAGAACGACAATAAATGATCCTTCAACCTTCATGGTCTCGCTCCAGACTACCTTGGTGAACTATTACTGCATTACTCCCCCTGCTAGACCCCTCAGGTCCTCGCAGCAGGGCCTCTTTCAGGGCTGAAAAATGCATTTCAGCTCTCCTGGTTGTTTTAAGTCTCTGCTGGAGACCTCGAGTCATGTACACCATTTTAGATCTGTGATCTCTGCTGATACGCATGAGGAAGGTGTGATGTTTGTGAAGCACTTTGTAACCCCATTAAATAAAAATGCTACCTCGTCGGCCTGAGACCAGTCGGATTCTGCATTTTCCCTGATGATAATAATAAATATAGTCTTTGTCAAATAAACAAATAAAATAAATATATTACAATTGACATTTTTCAATTAATTTAAGTGAAAAAGATAAATTGATAATTATATCATCAATTGTGTATATATATATATATATATATATATATATATATATATATATACAAACACTGATATGCATATGACAAATATCGATTGATTAGCTCCGCGTGAGATCTTTGTTTGTTTTAAATGCAGATGAACCAGTGCACTGATGCGTTTGCTCTGCTGTCCGCCCACACACGCACACAGACGCGCGCGCGCGCGCACACTAGAAAACACACGCTCACGTACACAAAAAACACACACGCGCACACACACAGAGAGACCAGGACCCAGGGATCCGCGAGCAGATGCGCTAGCGTTAAACGCTCTCCTAATTAATGAGCCCGGATGCTAATGTTAGCTCCACAGACAGACAGGCAGCTCAGCCTTAGCAACCGTTACTAGGGGAGACGTTTCAACTAGTGACACAGACACACTCACGCACTCTCTCTCTCTCTCACGCACACGCTCTCTCTCACACACACACACACACACACACACACACACACACACACACACACACACACACACACACACACACACACACACCTGTAACCGAACACACTGCCGCCATAGAAGCGCAGCCTCGCAAGGACGGAACAATAACCTTTCGAGCTAACTAGCTAGTTAGCGTCAACAGCGATAATCACCCTAATGAACTACTGAGCTTCGTTAAACGTCACTCGGTTAGTAACGTCACTGTAAAAAAAAAAAAAAAAAAAAACCTTAACCGTTACAACTACAGCCGGCTTAGCGAGCTGTAAGCGCCGTGAGCTACTCACCGTTAGCCGTTAGCTCGGGGGGGTAAGCGACCGAAGTTTGGTCCGACGAGGTTCGTCTCGCGCGTTAACGTTAACTGATGACCGTTGAGTTGCGCTGGTCGCGAGCGAGGCTCCTCTCTCTCCGTGACTGAGCTCTCCGTCTGTCAGCGGCACGTGGGCGGTCAGGGGGGCGGGGCTTACGTCAACGTAAACAACAGGTCGTTCATTCAACGGGCGGTCACGAGGTCGCCACAATATGATATTAATAAATAATAATATAAAAAATAAACTAGAATATCTATAACATACGATGGAACATAAAATGAATAATATTATTTTTTTTACTTTAGTCAAACTTAGACAGTGGTGGAAGAAGTACTCAGATCCTTTACTGAAGTAAAAGTACTAATACCACACTGTGAAAATACTCCACAAATACTACGTTAGGCTTTCAAAACCTTCCTTAAAACAAATTTTGAAGCCATCAAGTTTCAGATTTTTTTGTTTTATAATAAACACTTTATTGCATAATTGAGTGATTTAAAACACTTAAATTTCTTTCTTCACAAAAATATCCATTTGTTCCAATAATGTCTGTGCTTACACAGTTGAAGTACTAATACCACGATGTGAAAATACTCCACAGTTACTCAAAGTACTGCTTTCGAAACCTTCCTTAAAACAGGTTTTGAAGCCCTCAAGTTTCAGATTTGCTTTGTTTTATGATAAGTACTTTATTGATTCATCCATCCATCGTCTACTGCTTATCCTGTATTCAGGGTCACATAACACACATCCAGTGAGAACCTTGTATCTCCTATTTTGTGAGAATAAGTAAACACCTCCTCCTTCAGTTCATCAGAAGTACAATATTTACCCCTGAGATGTGGATGTGGAGTTGAAGTAGAACAACTCCCCGAATCTCCTCTCAGACTTTCCCACAGAGAGCCGCTGCGTTCCTACGGTGGCCCAGAATGGACAAAGACAAGGCTTTCGTGTGGTTCTCCTACACTTTCCGGCACCCGGGAGAAGTTTCAGTTGGTTGCAATCTGTAACCTCTCCACTAGATGCCACCAGACTGCACTGCTCTGACTCTGTCGACATCGTTATGTGTCCTATAGGTCGCTGTGAGAGGACGACGCATGTTTTTTTTAGACCAGCAGGAAGTTAGCGTCGCCATGGTTCCCTCGACAACCCCCCCCCCCCCCAAACAAAATCTGGATTTTTTCTACTGGATGACTGTAACACACATTATAGTGGCATAAGGGAGAGTCCTGGTGGTCTGGGAACAGACAGCGAGACCATCTGGCCGACTGGACCTGAGTAGAACACAACAACACCAACACCGTGTGTATGTATGTGTATGCATATATAAACATGTATATATATATATATATATATATATATGTTTATATATATATATATGTTTATATATATATATATATATATACACATATATACACACACACATACACACAGCCATTAACAGTTGAAAATCAAAACATGAAACTCTCAGTTCTTCTAAATCGAGGCTGAAGACGGCATCTTTAATTATTCCTGTATTTTATACCGTCTTATTCTATTTTCACTTGTTTATTTTCTGTTCTCTTGGCTTTTCAATTATCATTTTTTTTAAATTGTATTTGAATGTTTCTTTTACACTTTGGATTGCCTTGGTGATTAAATGTGCTTCTAAATGTTCTTTTAAATGTGATAATCTGGTCTTGCCTACATTCTACATTTGCACACATGAGGTGCTTTCAGGCTAATTCTTATATTTGGAGACTAGAATTGTTTACATATATTAAAAAGGAAATAAAAAAACACACACATAGCTTGGAATTCATCACCTCACCAGAAATACACATCCGGCACCAGAAATCTAAAGTGTTGGGGCAATAAAAACAAAGTAAAATAAGTTCTAACCAAAGCGAGCCTTCTCAGTGTTTCTAAAAAGTCGTGGTGCCATTGAACACAACATGTCATCATCCACACAGATGGGAGTTTCACCATTTTAATCAAAGTTAGAAATCCTCAGAAAACCTTTTTCTTCACGCTTCAAACAAACAAACAAAAAACTTTTGAGCTCGAAGCTTGATGAAGTTGCTCTGCGTTCAGGCTGCTTCCTGTCAACTCAGAAAAATGGATGGTATAACATGAACAAAGTTGTAGAGGAGCTCCTGAACGCATCGTTTGGAGCTGCAGTGAACTGAACTGAAAATCAAAGTTTTACAATAAATGAAGAGAAGCAACAGAAGCGGAAGCTCGTCGTCGTCGGGATCCTAAACGTGTACCAAGCGGTCTATGAAAATAAATCTACAGCTTTATACAGTCAGTTCCTTATACAAGCGTATGAAACATTCACTTTGACATATTTACACTTTTGGGGGGGAAAGCGCTGCTGCTTCTTTTAACTGGCCTCAATATGAAATACTAGCGACAGCAGTGCTGCTCACCTGTGATGAAAACACACGAAGATGAAAACATTAAAGATTTTCAAACCTTCAGCTTCTTTAGCTTAAAGACGATGAAACGTCCAAAACACTGAACAACCTGTTAAAATTTTCTTTTTTAAACAAAAGTTTTGTTTTTCATAAATGTCAGATATTTTGCAGAAATAGATTAAAAGCACTGATATATAAATCCTGAAAAGCAGAATAATTCTCCTAAAAGCTGATGAACTAAATAGAGAGAAAAGAAGAGAGAAACCCTCAACATCTTTTTCTAAAATCACTTTTCTTTTGTCATTACGTGTTCAATGAAGTCGCATTTCTTGCTTTTTGTGCATCATGTGACGCCGGGTTGACACATATGCGTGAACGCCAGACGCTCCGAAGTGACGTGGGTAAAAGATGGCGGATTGGTCAAACAAACACAGGGCTTTCATCCAGGAGACCGATGTTTGTGTCGAAGTGTTGCATTCGTTTTTTAAGTTGTGACGAGTTTTATGTACAAACGTTTCGACGGCGTGTTAAAGCCACTGTAGGAGAAAAAAACAAAAACGGAGCCGAGAGGGGCAATATTCAGAGAAAAAAACGTTCAAATTTGCGAGTTTGCCGGTTGTTAGCATCGTAATAAAGTAGCAAATCTGCAACTTTATTACGATGCTAACAACCGGCATCTATGCTAGCTAACTTCCCATGAATGTACGCATTTATGTTTTGAATGAAACCATCACAACATGGGACAACGCCTCGTTAAGGTCCTTAGGGTGATGATGTTGATGGCGGTTGGGCTAAGATGCTAGCGGTAGCTTTCACCTGTTGTCATAGCCGATTTAAACAAGTTGCTTGGTTCCACTAACAGCGGATGTTTGCCGTTGCTATGACAACATTTTTTCTTCTTGGCTCAGTTGTTTTGTGTGTTTTTTCCTACAGTGGCCCTAATACAGCGTCGTAGTTACGTTGTTTATGTATTTATCTCCATGCCGACCAGGAAGTTTAGCCTCAACACGAGTGGCGTGACATTCGTACGGGTCGGTGATTTCAGCTTTATAGTCCGTCCAGTACGACATTGGGAAATCGATTCATCTACTCAATATTTTCACGCCAACGTCGGCGAACGAAGACACGGACATCGTTAGCGTTGACCAATAGCAACTTGACCTTTTGCGCGAAACGTAGAGCCCAAAATAAAAGAAGCTAACGTAGCTTAGCGGAGTAGCCATCTCTATAGTAGAAATACATACTTTAAATGTTCTATGCTAACTCTTTTTTTTTAGCGACCTTAACAAGCCAGTGTCGGATGAAGTGAATTAAAAGGCAAACAGAGATCCTGACTCATGTTCAGGTTAGAAGGCAGACAAATTAATTTTGCTGCCGTGAACCGAAAATGAAAATGTTGTTTCTGTCTGTTGTCAGTTTAAAATGGATACAAGTACAAACTCTTTGGGAAACAAATAAAAACATCATTGTGGAAATGTTTTAACTCAACTCTTCAAAAATGTGTCCAAATCCTTTCCATGTGTTTGCTAGCGCTTTGCTAGCTATTACTCTCTCACGTTGGCTAACGGCTGCTAACAAACCATCCAAACAGACAACCCGACAACATGTGGATGACAGCCGTTGAAGAAAAAAACAAACAAATCCAAAATCAATCAATCAGTAATCAAACCTGTTGCTGCTGTGCGGATGGAGTCCTGCCGGGGGCCGTTTGGGAAATGTGTAACCTTTGTGAAATCTAAGTAAACAATATTCAGTCCGTAAAGAAAGAAAAAAACGTCATCATCCCCGTCGTGTTGCAGTGCAGCTTTTCTCCACCAGGAGGGGACTCATAGGGAGCTGACTCGCTCTACGACTCGCTCTCCTACACGTCCATCTAGTCCCGTTGCTAGTGCCGTTGCTAGTCCCGTCAGTCCCTCTGCTCCGTCAGGCTGCCAGACATACTTGCAGGGTCAAAAGGTCAAAGTTACAGGAGAGAAGAGCGTCAGCGCCACACCGACAGGTGTCTCACAGTGCACAGGTCACACAGCAGTCGCCTGATTCGCTGCTTGAGCTGCGGGAGGCGGGACAAAGGGTCTGGGGGCTCGAGCTCGCCTGAGTGGTCCAACCAGGACTCCAACACTGAAGAGAGACAGACAGACAGACAGAGAGACACAGTGAGACAGGAGACAGACAGAGAGAGAGAGAGAGAGAGACAGAGAGAGACACAGACAGGAGACAGAGAGGACATTATATTTAGAATATTTCCACAACTTTACGTTTCCGTCAGAGTTGTGAATGTGAAGTGGTTCTCTACCACCAGACTCCATTGACAGAACTGTGTGTGTGTGTGTGTGTGTTACCGTCCAGCTCTCGCTCTATCAGGTCCATCCTGGTGCCGATCTGGTGGTGCAGAGCCTCGACGTGCTCCAGCAGGTTCAGCTGACACTCGGCCTCAGACGCCAGACGCCGCTCCGCCGGGTGCGTCTGAGCGCGTGCGTGCTCGCGGCAGCGCGTGTCCACGTGCACGCTCGTGGGGATTTCATCTGTGGTGGCATCGACTGGTTTATCGTTGACGACGTCTTCGCTCTTTATTTCCTACAAAACCACCAGAGACAGAACATTTATCGGCGATAACTAATAACAGGAATCAACCAAACAGGAAGTGGGTATTTTTCAAGGTATGAGGGATTTCTGAGTCCATCAGAGCAGCAGCAGGAAGGAGTGATATTTTACATGAAAACACAGCATCCTCTGAGGCTCTCTCCATAGCCCTCACACTCACAGAGCAGCAGCAGTAAAAATAGATCCACGTTGACGAGGATTTGCCCAGAGCCTCAAACTGGTCTTCGGTGGTCTCATAGCAACAACCGCATCCCGCTCGACGCCGCAAGTACGAGGTGCAGCTTCTCCTAAAGGTCTCAGAGTCTCCATGAGACAAGCTTCGGTTTCTTCCCCGCGCCTCAACTTGAGTCCACATAAACTGCCTAGTCATGCATATGTATATATATATACACATACATGTATATATGTAGATATATATAATTATTTTTTATTTAAAAAACATTACGTATATGAGTTGTGCTGTATAATATTCTCCCATTTCGATTGCAATAAAAATTTGAATGAAAAAAAGAAAAAGAAAAAAAAGAAAAGATGTTGATGATGAGAGAAACGCGGTCAGAGTTCCTACCTGGTGTTCAGCCGCCTGCCTGTCCTCGGCTTTTTCCCATGATGCCCCGGGCTTCTGGTAGCAGTGCTCGCTGCTGACGTAACAGACGGGGGTCTCCCCTCTCAGGCCGGCCGTCAACCTGGACCCCTCCTCTCGTCGCCACGGCAACCTCCACAGCTGCAGATCGGGGTGGCACGGATTGCTGCGTGGGACAGGCGGACCCGGGGGACACGTCAGTTCTCTCCGGCACTCCGTCACACGACGGACGCCATGTCACGTGACGCGGCCGTACTCACCGTAGCAGGCTGACTTTGAGCTGCAGCCCGCTGAGGACCTGATTGAGGCCGTGCGTGTGCGCCAACAGGCCGTTGGTGTGCGAGATCTTGGTGGCGTTGATCTCCGAGTAGTTCTCCTTCACGCACGACAGGCCGAACATGTGACCGGATATCAGCAGATCGGGTTCTGATAGGAAACGCTGAGCACGCCTCCAACCTGAAGACACACACACACACACACACACACACACACACACACACACACACAAACTAATTACTATTTACTATGTGAGACATTAAGTATTTATTTATGAACATATTTTTTGACATCTTAAGGAGGAAAAACTATGGAGTATTGGAGTAATGTTGTTCTCTTCCATTGTACGTTTTAAATGTTTAAAGCTTTTTCATTCCCTGGAATCAACAGTAAGGAAACAAACTAACTGTCATCAATGGATGGAAGACTCTGAAATAATCTTCCGATCGGCCTTTAAAAGACAACAAAAATGTTAATATTTAGAAGGAACATCAGAGATCAGTGACCGGCGGCCAATCAGCTGCACCCGTTACCTGATCAAAATCCGTCAATAGAAGCAAAGCCAACAGAAAATAAAAAGACATTTATAACACAAAACATTGAAACTGGATGGATATATTCCTTCTAAATGTTTCCTGGGGGGGGGGAGTGCAGTTTAAAAGTCAAACTCAAGCACTTTTCAAGCATGTCCAGGTGCATTTCCATGCTTTTCCAGCACCTTCCAGCTGTGGTAAACTACATATTTGTATCAATCCAATGGTCAGTATTCAGTCTACTTATTATGTCACTTGTTCATCACATTAAATGAGATGTTATTGTCCTCTAAACAACCAACATGATGTTTGGAGACAGCTTTTTACAGAAGGACCACAAATGAAAGGAAAACTAATTCCACTAACAGATCCACAGAAATATAATCACCAACTATTTTCATCATCTGTTCATCATCAAAAGTCATTTTTCATCACCAACCCTGAGATTATTCAAAAGAAAGTCTCCATCTTTCTGAGCTCAGCTTCCTGTTCCACCAGAGACACTGACCTCTGGTGGCGTCTGCCGGTCACTACAACACGCATCAAAATAGCGTCACAGAGAAGAGCAAAACACACACACACACACACACACACACACACACACACACACACACACACACACACACACACACACACACACACACACACACACACACACACACACACACACACACACACACACACACACACACACACACACACACACACACACACACACACACACACACACACATGGTCGATCTCCTACCTGCAGTGTGTCTGCAGTAGTAGCAGGTGTAGTTGTGAGGGACGTTGTCTTCATATAAACCCATACAGGTGCCATGCTGCCAACACAGACACGACTCACACTACAGACAAACACAGACAAACCAGGATTACAGACAGAGGTTTGTTTTTAAGACAGAAAAAACAAATAATAATAATAATATGAAAAAAGAAAAGAGAAGAGAAAAAAATAAAAAAAGATCAATACAACAACACACACACTACGACGGCGTATCAGGGCCACTGTAGGAAAAAAAATAAAAATAAAAATAAAAACGGAGCCGAGAGAGGGGGGCAATATTCAGAGAAAAAAGTGGCAAATTTGCGAGTTTATTACGATTTATTACAAGCGGCATCTATCCTAGCTAACTTCCCATGAATGTACATTTATGTTTCTAATGAATCATCCCAATGTGTGACAACGCCTCGTTAAGGTCCTTAGGGTGATGATGTTGATGCTTATTGTTGCGGTTGGGCTAAGATGCTAGCAGTAGCTTTCACTGTTGTCATAGCAACGGCAAACATCTGGTCAATCAACTTGTTTACTTCCTCTATGACAAGTGAAAGCTACCGCTAGCATCTCAGCCCAACCACCCCGATCAATAAAACACCTCACAACATCATCACCCTGAGGACTTAACGAGGCGTTGTCACACGTTGGGATGGATTCATTAGAAACATAAACGTTACATTCATGGGAAGTTAGCTAGCATAGATTGCCGCCCTCTCTCGGCTCCGCTTTTTTATTTATTTTTCCCTACAGTGACCCTCAACACATTACAACCACTAGGTTTTGTGTGTGTGTGTGTGTGTGTGTGTTTCACCTGGATCATGAAGTCGTTCTCCTCGTCCACCTCGCACACACACCTCACCACCTCGAACTCGTCCGTCTCCATGGCAACGGGCCAATGGGGCGTGTCCTCCCCGCTCTCCGCCGTCAGCGTGGACCAGTCGCTGCCGTCGTCAGCTGAAAGGGAGCGTGGGCGAGGTTTAGAGGCCACTTCGTTACCACATTCAAAGACTGTTAGAGGTTTTGAGCAGCTGGACCTGGACTGGGAGCGGTCCACGTTGACAGGGCGCCCCCACCTGGCGGGTGCTGGTGCTCCACCGGCAGCGTCAAGGCGACGGGGGGTCGGTCTGAGCTCTCGTCGTCGCTGCTGCACAGTCCTGAAGAGGAGGAGGAAACACTTACTGCACGTAAACGGGTGCGTTTATTTTAGTCAAAACAAAACATCCAGAACACATTTGCTTCTTTGTCCAACGGCGACTCTCACCCGACTGACTTTTCTTCTTCTTCTTCTTCTTTTTCTTCTTCTTTAGTTTGACTCTCAGGAAGTTCTTCCTCTCCTTCCTGTCCTGCTCTCCTGGTTTCTCCTCCTTCTCCTCCTCATCCTCTACTTCCTTCTTCACTTCTGCTCACAAAAGGAAGTAAAGTCGATAAATATGACGGAATAGACACGTTTAAATGTTGCTGTTTAACGTTAACACCTGTGTGTGTGTGTGTGTGTCCTGGTTGTGTGCGTGTGTGCCTACCTGTCCCCGTGGCGCTGTGCTCTCTATCGTCATGGTGACAGATGCTGTTCTGGTCCTCACTCCTGCTGTCTGACACGAGGTCGCTCCCTTTAGAAGAACAACGCTTCCTCCTGCAACACCAGACACGTCAGCATGCCATCCAGCGTTTGGCTGTTTCCTCTACATTATAGGATCCAACCCACCTGGGTGCCTCCAGCTGCTGGTCCAGGTGCTGGTCCAGGTGCTGATCCAGCTGCTGTTCCAGGTGCTGGTCCGAGTGGTAGTACTTGATGTGGTAGTGCAGCAGACTCGCCTTCCTGAACGACTTGGAGCAGCCGGCTGCGGGACACTTGAAGGGGTTGTGGTCCAACTCGATGGACAGGATCGGAGGGGGCTGGTTCTTGATCACCCTGTACACTGAGGGGGACAGAAGGGGGGCGGGTTGTTCAGGTCTGAGGAGGGAGGCAAAACCTTCTGTGATCCCACAGAGGTCTAGGTAGTGTGTGTGCGTGTGCATGTGTGTGTGTGTGTGAGTTCACTTACGGGGTTCTCTGCTGAACTTGTGTGTGGTGGGCAGGTGAGCCTGACGCTCCAACAGGACGTCTGACGAACACAAAAAGATAAAACATCAGGTGGAGCAGCTTCAATGTTGGATCAGTCCAAGTGTGTGTGTGTGTGTGTGTGTGTGTGTGTGTGTGTGTGTGGGGGGGGGTCTCATCTCAGGCTACATGACATCACTTGTGTGAACTTCAAGTTCCGTTTTAACCGATAAATCTTCTCCTGTCGCTCAGATTCAAAACTCTGAACCTGTCGACAGGTTGGCTTCACTTCCTGTCTGTCCCTCTGCTCGCCTTTGTGTGTGTGTGTGTGTGTGTGTGTGTGCGTGTGTGTGTGTGTGTGTGCGCGTGTGTGTGTTAGTGGTCGACCGATATAGGGGCGGCCGATGGCTGATCTTTAATGACATTATCATGTTTTACGTTGCATCTCATCTGTGAACGTGATAAATAAAGAACCTTGAAATAATAATTCATTCATTAATAATTAATAATGACAACACATGAGACACAAAAGTGCAATAGGGGGCATCAGGTACATTTTAATAATTACTCCCACCGCTCCGTATGAAGGTTGATGATGGAAGTGGGAGGTAAACTTCATCTTCATCATGTCACTTACCGTCATCTGTTTTCTTCTTTGCTGGTGGACCGGAGGACGAAGGCTCTGCCTTCCTCTTCTCCTCCTCCTCCTCCTCCTCTGCTCCTTCCTTCTCCTCCACCTCTCTCTCCCCACCGGCCTCCTCCTCCTCGCTCTCCCCTTCCTCCCATCCCTCGCTTCCCACAGCACTCTTCTCAGATCTGGACTTCTGGAACAGACAGACAAACAAACAACTTGAGATGAAAGGCGCTGCGATTGGTCAGATGAGGACCAATGGGCGTGTCTTACTTCTTGGAAGGGTTTGACCTTGGTGGGCTTCACATTCAGAACCACGCCGTCATAGAAACGCACTGTGTAGGAGTCTGAGACACACACACACACACACACACACACACACACACACACACACACACACACACACACACACACACACACACACACACACACACACACACACACACACACACACACACACACACACACACACAATCATTATACAGAAAAGCACTTTGATCTGATCAATCAGCTGATCGGCTCTACTTTGGGTGTGAAATGTGAAGCCTCACCGTCCTTGTTGACTCGGAGGATTTTGGCCGGATAGAAACGACAGTCTGTCCAACAGGCCAGGACCTTCGTCCCCGAGACGAACGTCTGAGACAGAGGAGGAGGATGAGGAGGAGGAGGAGGAGAAGAAGTTGAAGAAGTTGATTGAAGAAGAACGAACGAAACAAGTAGGAGGAAGGCAAACAGAGATGCAGGATTAAAAAAAATTTCAGGACCGGTTTAAATGGAACCAGGACCCGATGAAACCTTCAGGACCGGTTTAAATGGAACCAGGACCTGATGAAACCTTCAGGACCGGTTTAAATGGAACCTGGCGGCGTGTCGTACCGGCTGGGAGCACGCTGGATTCAGGCCCTGTCTCCTCAGGCCGACCCGCTCCAGCGGACGCAGGTACGGCGACGTCCAATGAAACCACTCGTTGTGGCGCCGGCTCCACTGGCGGTAGTGGACCTGGATCCGCTCCGAGTCGTAGTCGATCTTCTCGATGGTGGCTGCGTACCTGTCGGGAAAACACGAGGACACGAAAACATGTTATCACCCTCTAAAGATTTGACCAGAGTTCCATTTAAACGCAAAGGAATTCAAGTTTCAACAAAACACAACTTAAAAAGGGTCCACAGGGAATTTTCAGGTTTTATTTTTTGGTGAAAAAGTAAACTATAATGAATTTGATCGTGAAAAAACAAACAAAAAACAATCACATTTCACTTCATTAGAAACTAGCTGACATTTTGACATGATTCAAATTCAAATACTAAAATTTAAGTTTTACAGTTTTCATATTTAAGCTGATGCCAATTTGAAAAAGTTAATTTCACAGTAAACTTCACCATGCTCTTCTGTTCTTAATATCGCTGTATAATACTAAATGAACATCATGCTGGATTGAAACTAGACATTGAGACATAAACTCATGTTAACAATGTTTACTGAGATAATTCATCAAGAGAGAAGTAGGACCATTTTCTCATAGACTTCTATACAACCAGAGAGGAGTTGCCCCCTGGTGGCCAGCAGAGAGAATACAGCTTTGAGGTAATTTGTGCATCTGTGTGTGTGTGTGTGTGTGTGTGATCCACACCAGTTTTTGTGGCGGTCTCGGGCTTCCAGCGGAGCTCCGACCTCAAAGGTGATTCCCGACCTGTCCGGCGGAGTCTTCATCTGGCAGAAACGGAGAAAAAAGGATTCCTCCGGTAAACATGCTTTTAATAACTCATGGGAGTTTACAGACATACCACAGACATACCACAGACACACTGTACGGTTTGTTTGAGGCTGAATCAGCCTCCAGGCTGACTCCGTTCAAAAGTAAGCACCAGCAGCAGTCGTACTCTTGTGCTTTTCATTTAGACGTAGGGACCGATGTGAGCTTTGCGAGGAGCAGAGAAGTAGAACATGCTTATGTTCTTGACTGTACTTTGCTTTATTGTTTACTATTTATTGTTGTAAATATTGTGCGCACTAGTGAATTCCTTACATGTGAAAACATATTTGTCAATAAACTGATTCTGAAAACTGACCTCTGCATTTATGCCACAGTAGTAGCTTGTTCTGAAAAATGAAATGAAGATTTATTTAAATCAATGAAATGTCAGACGACTGTTATAAAATGAATTGATCATAAAAGAAACCCAAATCCAATTTCACTTAATTAGATTTTAGCCTACATGTTGACATAATTGAAAAATTAATCAAGTTTTACAATTTAATTTTCACATTTAGGATTCTGCTCATTTTTAAAAAAGCACAACGGTTGCAGCAAAAATATTTTTACTTCACTTCCGTCATAGATTTAACGTTAATGTGGATTATGAATCACACTAGACGTGCGCTTTAAGACGTCACCAGTCGAACAGCGAAACGATAATATAGCTTTATATATATATGTTTATATATATTTGTTATGTTATGGCATGTTATACTAGAACTTTTTTTTATCACCAAATTGTTTTTATTTTTTATTAATGTATTGTCAAAAGTAAATTTTATGTTAAGTACATGTCTGATCTGCTGTATATGTGAAATTATTAAATAAAGTTTGTTAAAAAATGACTGATCCGCTAGCTTCCTCTGGGGGAAAGAAGCCGATTGGCTCACAGTTCCTGGAAAGTACGCCTGTTCGGACTTCTCATTGGTTGTCTCCGCCGTCACTCAATAAATCCCGCCCCCTCAGATATTTGACAGTGGCTAAACAGCTAATGCTAATCTGCGTTAGCTCCGAAGAGGAACAAGAAACGACGCGGGACGAAAATGCGAAATGTGTAAAACAAGTAGACGTTAATAAAATACAGCCGCTTTGTTAAGGAGACAACCGAACGTGTGACGTTGCTTGTTAAAGCTTTTCCAGTTAAACAGAGTAGCTCTCCCCCCCTTCATTGACTGTGGCTATATGAGCTAACCGAGCTAGCAGCTAGCCTCCGCTGAGGTTATCGCGCTGAGCCTGAGAAGTGAGAATGACAGCGGCCCGGCGAGCCGCCGCCGAGCCGACACCTTCACACGGCCGTCCCCGCCATCTAAACGCCGTCACGATCCATTAAACGAGCACAACGACGGTCACGAAAGCCTGTTTACCTCTTGCGCTACTTCTGGACTGCACTCTTCATTATACTGTGATGGCCCCAGAGCGCATGCGCCACTTTGATACCTTCAGCTGTTTTGGAGTGTTGAGCGAGTTTAAAGTATGGAAGACCCATTTCCGCCAATGCGATGAACGAGAGATCCGGTAGGTCACTAAATAGAGGGGTTTTCTCGAAATTGTGACTTTATTATCTCTAAATAATAACTTAGTATCTCTAAATAATAACTTAGTATCTCTAAATATTAACTACGTATCTAAATAATAACTTAGAATCTCTAAATAATAACTTAGAATCTCTAAATAATAACTTAGTATCTCTAAATATTAACTACGTATCTAAATAATAACTTAGAATCTCTAAATAATAACTTAGCATCTCTAAATATTAACTACGTATCTAAATAATAACTTAGCATCTCTAAATAATAACTTAGTATCTCTAAATAATAACTTAGCATCTCTAAATATTAACTACGTATCTAAATAATAACTTAGAATCTCTAAATAATAACTTAGCATCTCTAAATATTAACTACGTATCTAAATAATAACTTAGAATCTCTAAATAATAACTTAGAATCTCTAAATAATAACTTAGCATCTCTAAATATTAACTACGTATCTAAATAATAACTTAGAATCTCTAAATAATAACTTAGCATCTCTAAATAGTAACTACGTATCTAAATAATAACTTAGAATCTCTAAATAATAACTTAGAATCTCTAAATAATAACTTAGCATCTCTAAATATTAACTACGTATCTAAATAATAACTTAGCATCTCTAAATAATAACTTAGTATCTCTAAATATTAACTACGTATCTAAATAATAACTTAGAATCTCTAAATAATAACTTAGCATCTCTAAATATTAACTACGTATCTAAATAATAACTTAGAATCTCTAAATAATAACTTAGAATCTCTAAATATTAACTACGTATCTAAATAATAACTTAGAATCTCTAAATAATAACTTAGAATCTCTAAATATTAACTACGTATCTAAATAATAACTTAGAATCTCTAAATAATAACTTAGAATCTCTAAATATTAACTACGTATCTAAATAATAACTTAGAATCTCTAAATAATAACTTAGAATCTCTAAATAATAACTTAGCATCTCTAAATATTAACTACGTATCTAAATAATAACTTAGAATCTCTAAATAATAACTTAATATCTCTAAATATTAACTACGTATCTAAATAATAACTTAGAATCTCTAAATAATAACTTAGAATCTCTAAATAATAACTTAATATCTCTAAATATTAACTATGCATCTCAAAATAATAACTTAGTATGTCTAAATAATAACTTAGTATCTCTAAGTATTAACTAAGTATGTCTAATTAATAACTTAGTATCTCTAAATAATAACTCAGTATATATAAATAATGAGTTAGGGTTATTTATTTTAAGACCCACCAGAGGGATTTAAGGACCTCTGATCAATTTATGCATAACCCCCCAGCGATATAATTTATTTTGACATGACCCTGCAATCGACATGGCCAAATTAATTAATTAATTTATCAACTCGATACGTCACAGAGTGACGAATGGTCAGTTATTAATATTTCACATCAATAACATCGTGTGACGAACATCTGCTCCATTCTCGCCGACTGTGTGAATGCGCAAGTCATATTAATAGTATTAATAGTCATATAATATGATTGCCCCGTCATAAGGACACTAGTAGATCTGACTGATTACTTCAATGAGTTCAGTGGT
>NC_139922.1:25080118-25185118 GCF_963514095.1 Eutrigla gurnardus | reverse complement strand
TACTGCACCTTGTTTTGAGATAGTGATGCAACTGACCCAGGATCGGGGCATCGCAAACACGCAGTGCTGCTCCTCCTCCTTCAAAACAAACAGCTGAGTTTACAAAGTTGACACCATGTTTCAGTGTTGATGCAGGAGTTTTCATGTAACTATTCCCACCTCAGTCAGCTAAAAGGAAGTCCCTCATGAATAAAGTCAGCGCTCTCCTCAGCCACCCTTTTTATTCTGCTTTTTTTTTCTCCCTGTGATGTGCTGATGTCACCAGAAGAATAATTATGCATTACACACACATGTACGTAGACACACCTCCTCATCGTTGGTGCTCATCATCGTTCTCTCCTTTTTCTTCCAGACATCGAGAATCAGTGTTTTTTTGCTGGTTGCATCGAACAGGAGCGGCTCCCACGTCTTCAAGTCCTCCAGGTCATACATCATACCCTACACACACACACACACACACACACACACACACACACGCTTTCAGACTCTCAGGTGTCCAGTGAGTCCAGCAGTGTGATATTGGAGCGGTGGTGGACTC
The DNA here is from genome assembly GCF_963514095.1 of Eutrigla gurnardus. NCBI lineage: Eukaryota > Metazoa > Chordata > Actinopteri > Perciformes > Triglidae > Eutrigla > Eutrigla gurnardus. Next base: position 25,184,580 of record NC_139922.1, on the reverse strand, counting down.
ACGCTGCAGCCGTCCCTGCAGTCCTGCATGTTGACGTAGTAGTTCCGGTTGTTCCACACGCTCTCGACGCCCAGGAAGTGGTCATCGTCAGTGGAGTGGGCTTTCCCACTCAGCGGGTCGATGAAGAAGTCCTGCTGGACGCCCTGACTCCCCGACAGCACAAGCACCCAACAGTACACCCGCAGTCCTCGCAGGGGGTGAGCAGGTCGCTGCTCACTCTCCTGTTCATACAGGGGAGAACGGAGAGGTCAGAGGTCAGCGGGGCAGAGACGGATGGCTTTAAAATCCAACTCCGAGCTTCATGTGAGGGATCTTCCTCCGGTAACACAAAGTTTCACTCAGAAAATGGATGCATGTTAATGGTCAGTTTATCTGCTGTGTCCTGCTGTCGCTCTCAAACTGACTGATTACAGGGACAACATTAATAAAAGGAAAATGAACTGCAAACCTGCTCGTCGTGACCAAGATGACTCTGATCAACACGGGAATAAATGACAATATAACAGGTGAGTGTCTGCCAGTACCAAACTGTTTATGTTCTGTGATCACAGATAATGTTATCAGTTATTCATTTGTTGCTCATTGATTGTTTCTGATTGATTGTGGCAACGTGTTTGTTATGAGGAGGATTTTTCTGTTCTTTCTCCGGTTTTAAATGTGATATATTTGCAAACAGAACTGCTCGGCAGGCCGGAGTTGAAGCTTTGAGGTCCCGTTTGGTATTTGACAACGTGAGTAGCTTCATGTGTGAGCAGCATTTTTATTTTAGTCTTGTTTTCGGTGTTTCTGTGAATCTATTAATGACCGTCTTATGAATTGTAATGATTTAGTTACTGTGGCACCAGAGAGAAATGATTGATATTTGAATGTAATGTCAACTGTTTGCCTGAGAACAAGGTCTATGAATGATGTACAGCTCACACGATGACTCTCTTACAGAAGATCAGTGGATGTGACCCCTGGACTGGAGTCCTTGAGTTACCTTCTGTTATGTCCAGCAGTACTTCAGTATTCTGTCCCTACGCTTAAACCACAGCAGAAACAATGTCACCTCCTGTAGTTTTAGCTTCTGAAGCAACGCAGCCTCTGCATCCTGTTTCTTCTTCTGCTGCCTCTCCAGCTCCCACGGGGGTATCACCCTGTATTTATTCACCGGCGGCTCCTGCTCTGAGATCCCACTCTGCTCATACAAACACAAAGCAAACACATCTGTGTCCACTAGTCGGTGATCGGTGGGACTGAAGAAACTCTGGGACGTGAACCAGCTTTTATACAGTACAGTGATGATGATGCAGTGATGCAGGCCGGAGCCGAGAACGCCGCTCACCTTGACCTCGGCGTCCAGCAGGGGGCACTCCTGCAGAGGGCACTCCTGCAGGCTCTGGTCCAGCAGACACAGCTCTTTGACGGCGTAGCCGCTGACACAATAAGCGTTGTAGTCGGCGCCGAGCAGCAGGCTGCACAGCAGCGTGGCCGACTCCAAACACGTGGCTCTTTGAGTCCGCAGCACCGTGCTGGAGGAGAACAGGCACCGGGGCTGGAGACACACACCGGAGGTGCATGTGTGTGTTAGACATGCTTATGATATACATATACATATTTTTACATCAAGGGTTTTCTTCATCCACCAGAAACAGTCCAGCACTACTGCTGCACCGCTATGAGAGGAAAAAAATCAAGTTTCACTCATTATGTCGAGTTCACAATATGTGATTCCCAAATCAGAGATGATTCGGCGTTAGAGATGCTACACCTGCATCCGATTTGCAAAGAGAGTCTCATATTTCTCACCAGGTCCACGGGCGGCTCCAAAGGCTGCAGAGACAGGAAGTCAGCCACAAAGGAGGCACAGCCCTCCCAGGTGAAGAATTCCGGGTGGGCTGCTGGTGTGGGCCGAAGAGTCGTGGACACAAGCTTCTGAACATCAGAGGAATGGACAGAGGTACATATATACTATATAGGTTAGGTATGTTTGAAGGTCTACGGAGGACAAAGTAAAAATTCTGTCGACCCATTTTCATGTCTGACCCAAAGTGTTTATGATTTAAGAAGGAGAAAAAAACAGTTTTGCCTGGATAACCTTTTGAGGTTCTTTCATTTTGTTTTATCTGTGAAACGAGTGTGTTTGTTGGTGTATTGCTCATTTTCACCACTTCTAATTTCTCCATGCACTCTCAACACAGGGTACATGTGTATATTGTGTGTGAGGAAGTTATGTAAATTTAAACCCACCTGGGAGAAAAGTGAATTGCAACAACAAGCACCAAAAAAACCAACTAAGAACCCAGACAATAATTTCCCACCTGTTCTTAAGTCATAGACACAGAAGAGAAAAACCATTGAGATCAGGCTTCCTTGCCCCTCCGGGCGTCTGTACATTTCTCTTCTTGAAAGAGAATAAGAGAGAAGGAAGATGATGTGAGTTGGGCTGGACCGTTGGCGTTACCTTGACACCATGTTCGTTGACGGGGCAGAGCAGCAAGGGTTTGCGGTCGGGACACAAGTGTGAAAACTGATGCTGGAAGTTGTCGGCGATGACCAACAGTCGGGTCTCGTTGGGGGAGTTCACCCTGTAGGACTCGGGACTCGGCTCCTCTGTGTTTTCAAAGTCCAGCCTGCTGAAGGAAAGCAGGCGAAAACGGTCACTTAAAACAACATGAAGGTCTTACATCCATCGTCTCACACACGTTGATGTGTTAGATGAAAAACCATGTTTAAGGAGATCTATATATTTGGCCTGAAAAACCGTGTAATTCAAATATCTGTACCTTGAGGAGCCTATATCCATATTATTCTGCTTTAATAATGTTACTGTACAATAAACCATACCACTTATTTAACTGTATACTACCGTCTACACTGAACTTGTGTCATATACTATTACTGTCGATACTGCTTGCTTTGCACTTTCTGCTTTTCTTTGCACTTCTGGTTAGACGCTCACTGCATTCCGTTGTTAGAGTTGAATCTAATCTAATCTAATCTACAGGCGTTTTCACGCAGAGATCTCGCCACAATCCCAGGAAGAAGACGCCTCAATGTGCCTCAATACTGAACGCCACAACGGTGTCTCCTTCTACAGAAGCATCCCGGCGTCGTGGAACCAGAGTGTGTGACAGAACGCCGTTGGTGGCACTGTGACTGTGTACTAAACAGCAATGAAAAGGCCTTGAAGGGACTATCATCAAACCATCTGGCGGGTTTCAAGTTAGGAATAAGCCACCATTTTCATTATCGATCAATCTGACATAGTTTGTTCTCGGTCAACTGTTCGGTTTGTAAAACTGCCAGAAAGTAGTGAAAAGCGGTCATCACCTTCTCTCACAAAAGCAGAAAATATTCACTTTACAATCATAAAAGAATATTCAGAAATTCATTATCGAAATAGTTTCAACCCTGAATGTATGAACAGACGTGTCCAGTGCTTCGATTCTCCCGGCCTCCTTCAGTGTGTGTAAAAGTCTGAGATGCTCACAGAAGCTCCTGAGGAGATGAAACATGGGGAGGTCCCTCCGGCTTCATCGGCTCCTCCTCCTCCTCCTCTCGTGTCTCTCCACCTCTGACTTGCTCCTCACTGTCTGACTCCGCTCGAGCCTCCATCCTCTATAAAACATACCGAATGTGAAGTTTGTACAAACACACAGAACAGCCGGTGAGGAACACAGACGTTGAAGCTCACGATGAATCGTTGCCATCACCGACAGAGAACTTTCATATCTGTTTGTAGAGCCACGATGGGAATAAATACATCAGGGATTCAGAGCACAAATTATTCATAGCTGTTGTAGAAATCAACGGTCCAAAGACCAGTTCTAGAGGAAAATTCAGGAACAAGTCTGTCTTTGTTCTTGTCATTTTAGGGTGTACTTGATGACAAAGATTGTTTGGTCAACATGCCAGAGAACACCGAGTGTCAATATTGCAATTACTATAACAAGGCAGTATAGAAATTATGGTAAACATGAGTGGACAGTAAAAATACTTCACATTAATTCTATTTATTTTGTTGGCAACACGTAACAATACAAATTAAAAATGAAATGTAACGGAAATATAATAGTGATAATGAACATAAATAAATATTAAATGTGTGAAAAGGAGGGAAACTAGATCCTCCTCCATCACTCCACTCACTTCATGTCTCACATCAACTCTTGTGACCGGAAGCTTTTATTCCTTTTCAACGGAGCTCAGTGACGTAAAGTCTGGTTCTCTGACGGACGTCACGTTAACGTGGTCAAGCATAGCGTCGTGACGTTAAACACACGGTTTCCAGGGGAGGACCAGATGAGTCAAATAAAAAAGGAGTTGAAATACGGAGGAGACAGCTTCACAAACAAAGGTATTCACTAAAGAGGATCTCGCGTACTAGTTTGCGGGCACGCGCTTTCCAGACGTATTTTGAGTACATTTCAGAGCAAGTACATATCACTTGTACTCGAGTTGATAGAGTACTTTTACCGGAATATTTTTGAACACAAGTATCCGTACTTCTACTTTTTTTTTACCAGTATTTTTAAACACTATCTGTACTTCTACTTTTGTCTGGCTGTGCTTGAGTATTTCTACTTTGTGTACATTGTGAATACAGGACTTTTACCTTCGGGTGAGTATTTTTAAACTGTGGTATAAAAATTACAGTTGGCGTTAACAACTGTCAACGTGGTGGAATTTGAACTAAGCTAGCTAACGTTATAATAAAGAACCGTTAGCTTGAACTTAAAATAAGGTAAAAGAGTGAAACGCGGCAGAAACTCTTCAAAGACGGACTTAAATATACATGAAAGTATATTTATTAAAATTAAGTGTTTAAAGTTGTACTCACTCAGTCCTACGGAAAAAAACGGGGCTTTGTTTGGAGGATCTTTTCTGTTGCGCTAGCAAAACGGTAGAGTAGTGAGACTTCTCCGTGTCCATGGTAACAGCGCGACGTGATGACGGCTAACGTGATGACGTACGAACACGATGCCTTCACGGGCTCTCAGACAACGACCTTTACTAAACACCGTAGATCAGGAGCCGTTAACGGTTTAAAATACAGAAAGGACCGTTCTGGTTGACTGAAACAACAGTAGAATGGAAAGTGTTCAATATTAAATACATTTAAATATTAAAACATACAAAATACTTCACTTAAACCATAATATGTGAAAAAATAAAAGACATATTTCAAACTCATTCCTGTTATTTCATCATTTATTTTCACAATTACATTAATTTTACTGGGTATTATTTTTAATTCACAATTAACATGTTTTACTCAAAATGCAAAAGTCCTTTTTTAATAAACCAGATATTAAGTTCATGATCACAAATTTAGTGAATATTTTCATCCTGGAAGATGTTACAGCAACATATTTCAAACATCATATTCCTGTTATTTCATAATTTATTTTCATATTTACATTAATTTATTGGATATGATTTTTATTTCACAATTCATTTTTTTCCCATTGACACTTCCCAAGTCACAGGAATCATTTTAGGGAATATGTGAGAAGCAGGAGCTGGGAAATCAACTCAAAGGATGAATTGGTTTCCAAAATGTGCCAGTTGTTGCAGCTCTATTTTCTGATGGAAGACGACGTCAGCACTTCACCATTACAACTCTGTCTTCCTCTTTGTCTTCACCTTCTCCTTGTGGAAGAATTTTCCATCCGGCTGCTTCTTCAAGCTCAGTTTGACGTCATTCAGCCCCCGGTCCTTCAGCCTCTGTTTGAGCTGAGACACAGAAACACCCACAGAGAGATATGACATTCTGCATTGTTATTCAGATTCTACTCGCTTTCTTTTATTCCCCCTAAGATGGAGGCCGATGGTTGCTTCCCCCTATTTCTGCTCTTGTAAATGTTCTGGCTTTTCTCTGACTACTGGATCATGTTTGGATGTTTTGCATTTGTTGGCAGATCGTTACGTTTCTGTGTGTTCATTGTTCATCAGGTTTGCAGAGTGGCAACACTAGACCCTTTATTTCTGCACAAACAGTATTTGCAGAGCTTCCTACACAACGCTCAAGTCGTGTCAACTTTGACATTTGATGATATGCTTTTTAGATGTTATTAATCACGGCCTCAGTAAGCCTTCTCATGGTTCCTCCAGACCTCTTTCTGTCCTCCTCGCCCTGATTCTTGGCATTTTCTGTCGGTGCATGAAAGATGTGTAATTAAACTGTAATGCTGTCTGGGCGTCAGGCTGCTGCTGTAGTGTCTGCTGAATGAACAAGAGAAAAATACTAGAAATATACATGTTTACTGTTGTAATAAAATACAAATGTTTTCATAGTATGATACAAAAAGCTCTTCATTTACTTCCAAACTCTTTGGATGGTTTCTTGAACTGCATCAACTCTGGGGATCAATATGGTTTTTATGTCATGTGATTTTAATTTGCTTTAAAGGGTCGTCAGGTTTGGGGTTTTTTTGGCCTAAAAGTAGGAAACGTGATTTACCTGCTTCAAGATGGCCTCCATCACAGCGGGGTCATTCATATCCAGATCAGGGTTGTCGTTCTGCACTCTCAGTCTTATTATTCTTTTTATTGTAGCTGTAAAAAAGAAAATGATAAACTCTCATATAATGACTAGAATTTCATCCGTTTAAAGGATGACAGAGAAAATGTGGTCACAACAACACAAACACATCATCTATGGCGCGCTAACTGTCCTCACAATTCAGGGAAATGATCAACATCATGACTCTTCACTTTTATTGTTCAAAACTTGATGTTTTCTATGTTTTTTGTTATTATTATTATTATTATTATTATTATTATTATAATTTGGGACGTTTGATGCTAAAGTAAAGTTAAATCTGGTCTCTCACGTGGACTGTAGCAGATGAAGGGTCTCTTGATGTCGCAGGTTGAGGGGGACCACTTTCCACCGTCATTGAAGTCTGCATAAACACAAGTCTCATTTAGACTATAAGGATCCACGTCTTTCCAGTTCCTGAACGAAGAGATACTTCCACCCGACCACTTCCAGTCTTCTCTGAAAAGGCCGATCCAGAGTGCTCGGTTTGTGGGTACAAACTCCTTTACCTTCTGGTTGTCTGTTGGGTTTCTCACACTGGCCAGGTCTGTGTAGTGTTCTCTGCAGTAGTTCTGGGCCTCAGTCCACGACATGCTGTCATTAATGAGGATGAACGTCACATTCGGCTCTGGAAACAGACCACAGTGAAGGGCTGAGTAGAGGCAACATAACATACAGCCTCCCCTCCATGCCACAGCTGTGGAGGTATTCATGCCTTTCACATGTTGCACTAATAAAATTGTCATTTTAACAGCCGGAGTAAATGAAAACAACACACAGGTGAGGAGACATGAGGGCTGAACACTGATTGGTGGGAACAAAGGGAACGGAGCAAGGCTGACAGAATAAAATACACAGGTGATACAAAAGGTGATACAGCGGCCGCATCCTCCGGAGGCTGGATTTGAAGACCACATGCATCCCAGCAGCGGAGACAAGGCTGTCCCATATCAAAGACTCCTTCAAATGCAGCTGAGAAACGTGGCCTTCTTTTCCCCGCAGAGACACTTGTCCCTGAGTCCACCTTGGCTGTTGGTTCTGTATCACCATCATGTAAAGCACTAAAAGCAGTTCGAGTGATTGATTGATACTCAAACCAAAATATGAAAACAAAGAGGCAAAGAGAAGCAGAGCAGGGGAACTTTCTGAGTTAACATTCTCACCTCTGACAGACATGCAGACTGAGTACAGTTTCGGATGACAGTTGTCGTTCTGCCAATCTCCATTAGAATACATCCATGTGCAGTGTTCCTTCTTGTACCAGTTGTTCGGTTCTCCCTGACCCCATCGTCTGAACTCAGTCTCCCCAGGTTTGTAGAAACTTGCGTCTGAGTGAGACCATCTCCAGACTGAGGGAAGGTACAGTCCTATCCAGGCTGTCTGAAAGTAATATTTCATGGCGATACAAAGAATCAGAGCTGTCTGGTGAAACATATGGAGGGAAGTTTATCATAAAAATGCTTCACACTTCTGCTGCCATTAGTTACTACGTGTGATCAGACAATAAAACGTTCAGACCGCTCGTCACTGAAATAACAAAACTCACCCTGCCCGATGTTGAGAAGACCGGGTTGTTTAAATCCACCGTGCTGTTCAGGATCTCCACATCCTCCCCGCTGCTGATGGTGGCCAGGTCGGTGTGTTTCTCTCTGCAGTAACTCTGTGCTTCAGTCATGGTCTTCAGCTCGTAAACAACATGGTACCCACGTTCAGCAGCTGATGAGATGGCACTCAGCCCTGCAGAGATCACATCTAATATCAATGACTTCACTCAATACAGGAAATAACCGTTGTACATTAAAGAAGGGGATGTGGCTCAGAGGTAGAGCGGGTCGTCCCTCTAATCTGAAGATTGAACGGGTAACAGACTGAATGTTGTGTAAAGAAGACTAGAAAAGCTCTCTAGAAATGCAGGTCCAGGTCCATTTAATATTAGACAACTCATGCTGCCTTCACCTGGTTTCAGAATTATGGTAAATACGAGTTGCAGACTCTGAAATGGCACATGAACGCCCCTCAAGTATAATGAGGAGTTGATACCCGAGTCCCAGAGTCGGTGGAGAAGAGGACTCAGTGATGATGGTGCGTCCTTGTCTAGTTTGAACTTGATACAGACCAACACTATTCATCCTTCTATCCATAACACCAATTCATCTCAACAACGAAGCACTTAACCACATTCTTGTAATTCCAACTTCAGAAGTTGGATCTTCTAGTAGAGCGTGAAGGCAGCGTGAACTAGCGTCACAATACACAATGTTAAAAATGTGAACCCAAAGAAGAGCATGTGAAACTCCTGCCTGACACGACGATGATGCTCAGAAGAACGGTCTCCATCCTCGTGTCCTCCAGGTTCCTCTGCTTCAGTCGGTGACTGGAGATGTAATATAAGCTCATGTAACCTGACTCTCAGAACAACTATTTGCTTATCAGGAAGATCACTGCATTTGTTACGCCCTCCTGAATGGGCTGTTTTGCTCAGGAGATGGAGCTAAACACTGTCCTGCTGCACTGACTACTTTACTTGAGTATTTTCATGTACTAACTACTCCACTACAATCATTTAATAACTTAAGTTACTGGCGGATTCAGATCAATGAGCTCATCATTCAACAAGCAAATGTTTACTTATGTAAAGTAATGGATATACAGCTGAAATATTTAGCTCAAAGTAATTAAATTCATCCCATGAAGACACAGTTTATATAATTACAACTGTGTTATGTTTTATTGTAAGTGATCATCAAGTTACGCATGCTTCACAGGGGGATCAATACACACTTAAAAAGGCCGTATATGTGGACATTAAACATGAATTTGTGTTGTGAACCATTTATTTATTTATATTTATTAAATGTTTCTATTCACTAAAAAGGGGGAGTTGAACAGAAGTTACATCTATGTATATTTATTACTTCTCATTATGCAAATACATAACTGTATTGCTGTTGGAATAACTGTTTATCCATTTTACAATTATTGCACAACTGTCTACCATAAATAATTAATATACACACACATTTTATATATATATATACATACTTTATTGATCCCAAGCTGGGAAATTTAAGTATAGCAGCAGCATTACACACAGTAACAACACAGTAAGAATAAAAACAAAAAACACAATCAGTAAAGAAACAACATATAACAAGAGCAATATAAAAAATATAACAGTAGAATTAAAGTGCTAAGTGAAAAAAGAAAAAATCAGGTGCAGTGAACAGATAAACATATAATATATATATATATAAATATACAGCCAGATCTGTATTATATATGAGCCAATATTCACTGTTCTTGTTTTATTTGGTGGATTTCGTTAACATCTTATTTACGTTCGCTTACGTTGCAAAAGAAATGCAAGCAAAAACGCTTTGCTCTTGAACGCAACTCAGGTTGGTTTTCTCGTCAGCGTAGCCAGCAACGCATGCGCACATCATTCACTCCCGGACAGCCAACTACCGCAACAGAAAGCCGCCTGTACCGGGTTCTCTTTCTTTTCGTGTGGTTTTTAATTTGCCGTCATCCGTGTTCATCTGCGGCTCGCTCCCGGGTGTCCTCGTGTTTGTCCATGCGCGTTCCCGTGTGCGTGACGCTGTTGGTTTGGCTGCTGAGCGATGCGGCGGCGCGCCACTTCACTGAGGCGGAGATGGCGGCTGTCAGGTAACGAGTACTGTGTACATCCTCTACTGCACTACAAGTACTAATACCACCCCGTGTACATCCTCTACTGCATTAAAAGTACTAATACCACACCGTGTACATCCTCTACTGCACTAAAAGTACTAATACCACACCGTGTACATCCTCTACTGCACTAAATGTACTAATACCACACCGTGTACATCTTCTACTGCATTAAAAGTACTAATACCACACCGTGTACATCCTCTACTGCACTACAAGTACTAATACCACACCGTGTACATCTTCTACTGCATTAAAAGTACTAATACCACACCGTGTACAGACCCTACTGCACTACAAGTACTAATACCACACCGTGTACATCCTCTACTGCACTACAAGAACTAATACCACACCGTGTACATCCTCTACTGCACTAAAAGTACTAACACCACACCGTGTACATCCTCTACTCCACTACAAGTACTAACACCACACCGTGTACATCCTCTACTGCACTACAAGTACTAATACAACACCGTGTACATCCTCTACTGCACTACAAGTACTAATACCACACCGTGTACATCCTCTGCTGCACTACAAGTACTAATACCACACCGTGTACATCCTCTACTGCACTAAAAGTACTAACACCACACCGTGTACATCCTCTGCTGCACTACAAGTACTAACACCACACCGTGTATATCCTCTACTGCACTACAAGTACTAATACAACACCGTGTACATCCTCTACTGCACTACAAGTACTAATACCACACCATATACATCCTCTGCTGCACTACAAGTACTAATACCACACCGTGTACATCCTCTACTGCACTACAAGTACTAATACCACACCGTGTACATCCTCTACTGCACTACAAGTACTAATACCACACCGTGTACATCCTCTACTGCACTACAAGTACTAATACCACACCGTGTACATCCTCTACTGCACTAAAAGTACTAACACCACACCGTGTACATCCTCTACTCCACTACAAGTACTAACACCACACCGTGTACATCCTCTACTGCACTACAAGTACTAACACCACACCGTGTACATCTTCTACTGCATTAAAAGTACTAATACCACACCGTGTACATCCTCTACTGCACTACAAGTACTAACACCACACCGTGTACATCCTCTACTGCACTACAAGTACTAATACCACACCGTGTACATCCTCTACTCCACTACAAGTACTAACACCACACCGTGTACATCCTCTACTGCACTACAAGTACTAATACCACACCGTGTACATCCTCTACTGCACTACAAGTACTAATACCACACCGTGTACATCCTCTACTGCACTAAAAGTACTAATACCACACCGTGTACATCCTCTACTGCACTACAAGTATTAATACCACACCGTGTACATCCTCTACTGCACTACTAATACCACACCGTTTACATCCTCTACTGCACTACAAGTACTAATACCACACCGTGTACATCCTCTACTGCACTACAAGTACTAATACCACACCGTGCACATCCTCTACTGCACTACAAGTACTAATACCACACCGTGTACATCCTCTACTGCACTACAAGTACTAATACCACACCATGTACATCCTCTACTGCACTAAATGTACTAATACCACACCGTGTACATCTTCTACTGCATTAAAAGTACTAATACCACACCGTGTACATCCTCTACTGCACTACAAGTACTAATACCACACCGTGTACAGACCCTACTGCACTACAAGTACTAATACCACACCGTGTACATCCTCTACTGCACTACAAGTACTAATACCACACCGTGTACATCCTCTACTGCACTAAAAGTACTAACACCACACCGTGTACATCCTCTACTCCACTACAAGTACTAACACCACACCGTGTACATCCTCTACTGCACTACAAGTACTAATACAACACCGTGTACATCCTCTACTGCACTACAAGTACTAATACCACACCGTGTACATCCTCTACTGCACTACAAGTACTAATACCACACCGCGTACATCCTCTACTGCACTAAAAGTACTACTACCACACCGTGTACTTCCTCTACTGCACTAAAAGTACTAATACCACACTGTGTTTTTCTAATGGAGTCTGGTGGCTTTGAAAGAAGCGATTTAACACATAACGTACCTCATTAAACATTTTAAACATTATGTGCCTCACATCTAACATTAGCGGCTAATGCTGCTAAAAGACATCTTACCTTTACGTGTTTCCCCAAATTCAACGCAGCGACATCAATAAGCTCGGCAGAGTTTACACTGACTGAATTATGACATCGTCGCCTTTGCCTTGTGTCTTTTTTATTGCGTTTATATGCAAATACATGTTAAAGATGTATCCAGGATTTACATCCTAATTATCAGTCTCTGCCTCTTTTCACGTGATGCAGTTGATTGTTGTCTCGTCAAGTCAGTTTCTTTGTAGATCATTTTAAAAACAAAATGAATGCCTTGGTGATGGATGGATACAAATATAACTGATAACTTCAGTTCAAACTTCTACTAAGTATAAGCTCCTTTAGCTGCTGTCTGTTATGAGCTTCTCTAGGAGTGACTCATAATAATCATAACAACAGTCTTTCTGTTAATGAAATAAAACCTTTGACTGTGAAGCTTTTATTTTTATTTTATTCTTCATAATGCACCATTTTGGACATTTTTTTTCAGAAGTCTGGAATGTAGATCAGGTTGAATTTAATGATGATGAAGCATGAAAATAGTGGAAATAACTTAGTATTATGCTCAGTGATGGCAAACAATTATATACTGAGACTGTCACGGATTAACCCCTTATCCCCATGAAAGAGACCTGCCATCAAACTATAAAGAATTAAATAACACAAATTTTACATAGTTTAAGAACACTACAAATAGAAGGGAGTTCTTTCTTGCCCCTGTCACGCTCCAAATAAAATTGAATTGAAAATGAAATTGAATAGTGTCTTACTTTAATTTTCATCCAAGAAATTGTGGAAGCAGTGACATAATTTTGTCACGGTCCTTTTGGTCAAGTTTGTGACACAATACTGACACAACAAATGATATGTTGGAATGGCTCCCAACAGGGGATCTGTCTTTGGTCCGATGGCCATGTGAGGATGTTGTTGACACGCTTCATGAACTTCACAAAAACGTCACCATGTTCATCTGCAGTATTGTGTAGTACAAACTACAACGAACTAACACACCAGTTTCCAGCCTTCTATCACTATTGGAACAGAAGTTATGGGCCTCCAAAAATGCCAAAAAATGAAATGCGAAATTCTAATGTGTCAAAAAGGGGTGTGGCACTTGAAATTCAAATGGACGTCACGGGCAAACTGTTTGAGATATTGAAACTTCAGATTCCTTTGTTTGGTAACATAAGGCATATTTTCACCGCTTTTCAGCAAAATCTGAGAGGTGTCATGTACATGGGTGGCTGAGTTGGCATGGAATGACCCATGTCTGTCTTTGTTCTTGTCATTTTAGGGTGTACTTGATGACAAAGATTGTTTGGTCAACATGCCAGAGAACACCGAGTGTCAATATTGCAATTACAATAAGAAGGCAGTGTAGAAATTATGGTAAACATGAGTGGACAGTAGGGGTGTGACGAGATCTCGTGCCACGAGATCTCGCGAGATTAAAGTCGACGATATTTCTCGTTGCGTTAAAAATCCGTCTCGCAAGATTTGTGAGCTATACATAGCTGAGGTTTTACAGACAGCTGTTACTGACTGGGAGCTTAAAAAACCCAACCACGGCATCGCTTATTGTTACCGACAATGCACGTAATATGGACGTGGCCGTGCCCGACTTGGGATTGAAATCGCACATCTGTTTTGCGCACACTATAAATCTTGCAACCCAAGCTGGCCTCGGTGTTCCCCGCGTCGCTCGTTTACTCGGGCGGGTGAGACGTGTGACTGCTTTTTTTCATCGTAGTTCAGCGGCTACCGCGGTGAAAATGTCCAAGCAGAAACGGCTACAATTACCATCACACAAGTTAATCACGGGCACGTTGGATATGCTGGCTCGTTACCTTGAGTAGCAAGCTGCCATAGCAGCATCACCAGCCCAGAGATAAGACAAAACTCCCGAAGCATTGATACACTTGACAGCTGCGATGTCAGAGATGCTGAAGATGCTGTAGTTGCAGCATGTTGTTCATGACATACTTGGTCGGGCTCCGTTTGCACTATTTGCACTCTGTATTGACAAAGTAGAACTTTGATTTGGTTTTGCACATATTTACACTTGGAAAAAAGAAAATATTTTATTTTATTTTAACTTTTATAAATGTTAGTTTTAGTTTAAATTTGTGAAAGAAGAAGTTTATTAAAAGATCATGCTTACATCATGCATGTAAAGAGTTATAATAAAATATTTAAAAATGCATGTGCAACTCTGTTAAATTAAAGTCTGTTGGTCCAGTCATATATTTTCTCATTGTAGTTTTCTTAAAATCTCGTCTCGTCTCGTCTCGTGAGCGGAGTGTATCGTCACACCCCTAGTGGACAGTGAAAATACTTCACATTATTTCTATTTATTTTGTTGGCAACACGTAACAATACAAATTAAAAATGAAATGTAACGGAAATATAATTGTGATAATGAACATGAATAAATATTAAATGTGTAAAAAGGAGGGAAACTAGATCCTCCTCCATCACTTGTTGTGAAAAAAATAGTAAGCTTGAATATAGGAGGAGAGTCTATGGGTTGTATCAATAACAGCGCTTTATTAGCACAAATATCAGGAAAACATATTCCGGCAGTTAAACGTGCACGGACCTAGTAGTCAACTCAACATAGGGTTGAATTCACTCAAAAGGCGCTTTACAACAGAGTGCGCAGCGTATTTCAAGAGACTCTGCATGAGTCTGATTGGCTCATTCTATAGATGCAGGCGGAGCGTAATTTTAGCATGCCGCGGCCTGGTTGGAGCGCTGGGTATCTCCACCCACACTGGCTCATACGGTCCATCCCTCCGGGTGCTGTCATCTATGTATTGTGTGTGTATGTTGTCGAGATGCATATCATGTGCTTGTCATGTGCTCCTTCCTGGTGCGGCTACACAATGTGTCCGTTCATTGTGTGTTGTCGGGTGTATATCATGAGCTTGTCATGTGCTCCTTCCGGGTGCAGCTACACAATGTGTCCGTTCATTGTATGTTGTCGGGATGTATATCATGAGCTTGTCATGTGTGTGTGTGTGACCCAAATGTGATCCTCTCTTGTGTTTCCTGTTTTCAACGTATGGCGTACAGATGGAATGCCCTGACACAGTTTCTGACCCTCACAATAGTTTTCCACTAGCCTGAACATCTGAGTCTATGTGTAGTAATTTAATACATGTGTGATTAGCTTATGTATTTACATTTTTCTCCACAAATCCCCCTTTTCACACCAACTAGGTGTGAACATTTTGCTTAAAGGTACTCTTTTCCTTCCTCGTCTTCCATGTCCAGGCTCCCATCCTCAAGTTCCTCATTATCTAGTAGGGGCATCATATATTTTGGTGGGTCTTTTTCTTTAGTCAGTGCAGTTTGCACTAACCTGGAAACCATGGTTCTCAGACATGGAATGCAGCAGCACCCACAGGTGACTAGTATGGCCAGGAAGATAGCTATTGAGGCTGCTAAAGATATTATTACCGCTTTCCATTTTCCAAACACTAGTTCCATCCATTTGGTGAACGAGTCATCGACCCCTGATGCTTCGTGCATTTCTTTGGAGAGTGCCCTTAGGTTTCTAATGCTCGAGTGACTGAGCCATCTGGGGCCGTGTTATTGGGGATTATGGTACAGCAAAGTTTTCCAAACATGGCACAGACACCCCCTTTTTCAGCTAGGAGCATGTCTAGCGCCATTCTATTTTGCATAGCGATGATCGATGTGGGTGCGAGCTGCTCCGCCAGCCCTTCCACTGCATCCCTAGTGGCATTAGCGAGGCGCAAAATATTATAGTGGATATAGTTAATGCGGTCTACGTTTTTATTGGGGAGTATCCAGAGAAAGATTGATTCGAACCCTGCCCCTACTTGATTGGCCAATTTATACTCGTCTGGCACGCCTCGAGGGATACCTATAGCGTCCACGTATGTGGTCCCTCCAAATGGGTCTTGCAAGCTTGTGTCCCTTTTAGCAAGTATATGTCTTCTTCTTCGCCGGACGAGGGCGTTAGATCCTGAGGGGTTTTTTATCACTCGACTGCCTATTAACGTAAGGGGCATCCCTAGTCTGACCATGGCGCAGGTGCCTATGGTGGTGTCGGCCTCTACTCGAGAATAGAGACGCAACCCTCCACAATAGTAAAACAGTCCCGCTCGGGCCCATGGTCCTATCACATCCCCAGATGTTGTCCTATTACACCAATCGGAGGGTATGTTTCCCACATTAACTTTTGGTTTGCTGCTGGCGAAGTTGAAACACTGATACCTGGGATCTTTTCCTTTTATGGCGGTAAAATAGCCGGCCCTAGTTTTATTATCAATGGGTGGGAAGACTGATGCCAGGGATTGGCATCCTGAGGGTGTGGCTTTTCTGGTTAAGTTCATCATACATTCATAACCTACTTTGTCTTTGTCTGGATATAAGGGGGCAGGTTCGACGAACATGGCAGGACGCGCAGCCGCGCATGCTACACATCCCGTCATGTTCTGGCGCTTAGCATTATCCGTAATCCACCTTAACCAAATGTTACTTTCTCCGAAGCCTGTAGCCATTTTTACGACGTCTAAAGGAGTTAATTCTGTGTAATCCTGGGTCATCACTATCGGACTGGTAGTGGGCGGCTTTAGGGCAGTGGAATTAGCTGTGGTCGTATTCGTTGCACTACCTTTACTAGTGGGGGCGTATTTGGGCGGGTATATGTTTACTTGTATTCCTCGTATCTGGTCTTTTCCGGTGACGTCTACTCCTAATGCGATCCATATGCGATTTTTTCCCGTGGAGCTTGCCTTAATGTTATTGATAGAGAGAGTGAGCGGATTGCCGGTTGGACTGAAATCTCTTTGGAACGAAATGTGGTCCCAAAACTCGCTGTGTGTGTGTCTGGTAAAACCGGACCAGGTCCCAGTGTACTTTGTTACTAGATACCACTCGGGACAAAATGGCTGTGAATCCACCGAGAACCCAAACCCACCTTGGTAAGCATTCCCAGTGGCCTCGCAGCTCTCCACTATTCGTGGACTATTACACAGATAGACATCGTAGCCCCGCCAACTTGCTTGGGATTCCCCGCAGTCTATCACGGAGCACAGGTCGAATGTGAACATTGTGGTATCCCCGGCAGTATAATTTAAAACTATTTTAGCACCGCACGCGACTTCGGGGATCTGGAAAGTTTTCGTTTGTTCCCTTTTGGGACGTGTTAGGTAAATGTTGGTGGAATTGTCTCGCTCTTTGTTTATTAGTTCGAGTCCTAGTAGAAGGAGTATTACCGCCACCCCGGTTACACCCATGATCATGGTGCACATCGTTTTCCCCCATGGGAGATAGTCTGCATATCTCCACCTCCGTCTTTCCTCCGATGCAACAGACGGATCTCCGGAGAGTCTCCTAAAACTCCTCGGAGTCGTCATTTTGGGCCAAATCTGTTCTCACTTCCTGGAGTGAGCGAGTAGGTGGTGATGCTGGGGCACAATGTGTCAGGTGGTGCCAGGGAGCTCCTGCTTTTCCCTTGACCTGGACCGAGTGTGAAGTAACCTCCTTCACTTCGTACGGACCAGTCCACCTGGGGTCCGTCCACTTTCTTTTGTGAACCTTGACCCTGACCCAGTCTCCTACTTTGACTATCGTCCCCTGCTCTTCGGGATCCTTCTCCTGTGCCTTCTGCACCTGTATTGAGAGGGCTGAGACAAGAGATATTAGTTCTCTCATGTAGTCGGATTTCTCTATCTGACACACATCTAAAGGAGGTATATGTCCTCCATCACGTGGCGGGCCAGGCATTGGCCTTCCCGTCAACAACTCATGGGGCGACAGGTGCGTGCCTCCCCCTTTTGAGGTTCTCATGGCCATGAGAGCCAAAGGGAGGGCCTCCAACCATGTCATCTTACTGCCCGCACATACCTTGGCTATTTTAGCCTTCAATGTTTGATTCGCGCGTTCCACCAGTCCCTGGGACTGTGGATGGTAGACCGAACCAAAACTGTGTGCAATCCCCAGGAATGCCTCCACTTCACTCAGCATCTGATTATTAAAATGTGTCCCGTTGTCTGATCTGATACGTTTCGGTACCCCATATCTGGGTATTAGCTCTGTTTGCAACCACTTTATTACTGTCTTCCCGTCTTCTCTATTTGTGGGGATTGCTTCTACCCATCTTGAAAATCTGTCTACCATTACCAAGATGTACCTCTTTCCCTGTACTACGTTCTCCTGTCCCATATCTGTATAATCTATACTAATATCTTGGAATGGTGCGAGAGGTACGGGGTAGGATCCCATGGGCGTTTTGAATGGTTTTCTTGGGTTGTGGTTTCCACAGACGACGCATTCTTCGCAGTATAGTTTTGCCATGCTGTCTAGGTGTGGGTGCCACCAGAGTACTGAAATGTTCAACAGTGTTTGTCTTTGTCCTTCATGGGTTGGTCCATGGGCTTCTTTTAGTAGGGTCGCTACTAGTTTTGCTGGTGCCACTATCCTTCCATCATGTGATCTCCAGAGACCTTCTTTCTTTGTGGCCCCCTTTTGTGTCCATGTCGACCATTCGTACGGGCCTGCTTGTTCTTGTATCTTTTTTAGGTCCTCTTCGGTGAGTTTAGGTTGGGGGGGCGTCAGCTTAAGTATCATTTGCTTTGGCTGATATCCTCCTGCCTTTTTGGCCGCCTGATCTGCAGCCTCGTTTCCTTGACTGATCCTGGTGCCTGTTTTCTCATGTCCTTTGCACTTCATTATGGATACTCCTCTTGGTAGGGTGATTGCTTCCACCAGCTCTTGTATTTCTCTTTGGTGTTTGATTGGGGCGTTGCTGGATGTTACAAATCCCCTCCGTTGCCACATGGGTGCATCTACTTGTGCCGCCCCATGTGCGTAAGCAGAATCTGTAAAGATGTTCACCGTCTTTCCTTTGGCCAGTTTCAAGGCTTCGGTGAGCGCCTTGACTTCTGCCATTTGCGCTGAAGCGGGTTGTGGTATTACTTCTGCTTTGAGCGTCTCATGTCTTCCATTGGAGTGTTGCTGAACCACTGCATATGATGCCTGGTTCAGTCCGTTTTCTCCTCGGTAGCAGCATCCGTCAGTGTAGAGCCAGAGTTCTGCTTTGGGATCTATGTCATTTTTCAGGTCTTGTCTGAGCTTACTTTCCTTGACCGCAAGTTCTTCACATGAATGTGGGGTTCCTTTCCCAAAGTTTCCAGCCATGTTCCTTTCGGCTGCGACAAAGGTTATATGTGGCCTGGTGCATTCTCTTTGAATCTTGGTTTTTCTGGCCATGCTGAAAGTAAACTCCTTACTTGCCAAAAACGCTGCAACTCCATGTTCAGTGTGGACCTGTAATGGGTGACACATCACTACATGTGCTGTTTTTTGGAGAGCTTTTGCTACCGCTGCAACATATCTGGCGCACATTGACTGTCCGGTTTCCACTGCGTCGAGTTTTGAAGAGTAGTATATCAACACATTCCTCTCTCCCCCTTTTTTCTGATACAAAACAGCATTTAAAAATGCATTTTGTTCAGAAACATCCAAATGGAACACTTCTGTGTAGTCCGGTGAGGTGAGTGCAGCAGCTTGGGAGAGTACTTGTTTCATGTCAGTGAATGCTTGTTCAGCTTCAGAAGTCCAGGGTAGTCGTTCTGTGAGGTTTCGAGCCCCTACCTCATTGATCATTGTCCGCAAAGGTTGTGTCCGATTGGAGTAATCAGGTATGTGGGATCGGCTGTAGCCCGTTAGTCCCAGAAATGACAGCATATCTGCCACCGTGGTGGGCTTTGGATGGTGTAGGATTGATTCCCTGTGGGCCGTAGATACTCCCAATCCTGATGCCGAGATTTGTCGGCCTAGGAATAGGACTTCTTCTCTGCATAGCTGCACTTTTTCTCTCTTGACTTTGTAGCCCTTTTTGTGCAGAACTGAGAACAGTAGGGCAGTGGCCTCCAGGCAGAGGGTAGATGTTTCTGCTGCCAAGAGAAGATCATCTACATATTGGATGAGCACAACCCCTGGTGGCCATTGGAGTTCTAGTAGGTGTGCTTTTAGTACCTGATTAAAGAGACCTGGCGAGTCCCTGAACCCCTGTGGCAACCGATTGTAGGTGTACTGTTTGCCCCCAAACGTGAAAGCAAACATGGCTTGTGATGTTTGTGCCAGTGGAACACTGAAGAAAGCGTTTGCCAAATCTATGACAGTGAAGTATCGAAATACTGGGCTTAAACTCGTGAGTGCTACGTGTGGGTCTGGTACTGGATGAACATCTGGAGTCGTTGCATCATTTATAGGGCGGAAGTCTTGTACCATTCTCCAGCCCTTTCCCCCTGCTTTCTGTACCGGTAGTATGGGAGTATTCCATGGGGAGTGGCACTCGTATATTACCCCGACGTCCAGAAGGCCCTGTATCGTGGGGGCAATTCCCTTCATTTGATCTTGGGTTAGAGGATACTGCCGTCGATAAATAGGAGGTGCATCTGGGTCTTTCAGGGTGACAATCACTGGTTGTGTTTCCAGGGCTCCTACGTCATGGGGGGTTATAGTCCAAAATCGTGAGTTCACCGCATTCAAAACCGCTGCGGCTCCTGGGTGGTCCGTACATGGGAGTCCATGTTGTCTTGGCAGTGGCAGGTGACTTTGCTCTGGTTGACCCCTCCTTCCTTGGGTCGATATGGTTTCCACCACTAGGTGGCTTCGAGGGATTTTTTGTGAGAGGTCCTTCTGGTTCACTTTCTGACCAGGTCTTTTCTGAACTGCCTTGACTCCTTGATCCTCCAGGGGGCTCCAGTGCCGTTATTCGCTGTTGCAGTCTTTCCACTTCTCTCTTCATTTCCTCTCTGTCTTGGTCTTGTACGAGGACTTCCACGCCGGCCAATGTTAGTACTGGTGCTTGTACTGCTGTGTCTGTGGTCTGTGCAGGCAAAAATCTTTGGTGGGTGTAGGGAGGTGGGGCTGTTGGGGGAGGTGTCGTTTCTGGAGGCCCAGTTGTTAACTTCTCTGGCAGGACTGGATATATGCCCCCTCCCCCTCCCTGTGTCTCTTCATGTTTGTCTCCCCTCTCCATTTTTCTCTGCTGGAATAGATCTTTTAGCATTAGGTTTGTTACTCTTGTCTCTTCTTCTTGTTCTTCAAACATCTTTTTGAGTGGTTTGAAAACTGATCGCTTGTCCTTTTCAGCCTCCATGTTCTGTCGAGCTCTCTCTAATCTTTGTTTGACATCATTCACCATTATATTCATAGCTTCTCTTGATGGCAGCCCGTCCTTGGTGATCCATCCCTTTATCTCCCACCTTTTCGCTACTGATTTAACTATCTTCCCATCTCCCTTTTTACTTCTATCCTCAGTCATAACTCTAGCCTTCAAGGTCTCTACGAAGTCTTCCATTTCCCCCTCGTTCAATCCCTCAATATAATCAAAAGAATCGCTCCTAACGTTACCCAGACCAGCCCCAATCCCACTAGGTTTATTTAACAGACTCGTCTTAATACGTTTTTCTAGTTCTAGTATCTGTCTACTCACTACCGTTATCGTTGGTATATGTATCTCTGCTGTTGCTGCTGAGTGGAGAGTGTCACTTCCTGGAGCGTGCAACAGGGTGTCGGCTGCTTCCTCTTCTTCTTTGTTATCTATATCTCTGAACTCTTCTATGTCTATGTCATAAAACTCCATGCCATGTCTAAATTTTCTTGTATTACAACCACTGCCTACGCTTCTCTGCTCGACAGCGCGGTTCCGGAGAAATTGTATCGGTTTCCGAATTACAAAGTACTATAAATTTCTATTGTATTACAACCACTGCCTACGCTTCTCTGCTCGACAGCGCGGTTCCGGAGAAATTGTATCGGTTCCAAATTACTATAAGTTTTCCTGTATTACAACCACTGCCTACGCTTCTCTGCTCGACAGCGAGGTCCCGGAGGAGTTGTATCGTTTCCAAATTACTATAAGTTTTCCTGTATTACAACCACTGCCTACGCTTCTCTACTCGACAGCGAGGTCCCGGAGGAGTTGTATCGTTTCCAAATTACTATAAGTTTTCCTGTATTACAACCACTGCCTACGCTTCTCTACTCGACAGCGAGGTCCCGGAGGAGTTGTATCGTTTCCAAATTACTATAAGTTTTCCTGTATTACAACCACTGCCTACGCTTCTCTGCTCGACAGCGAGGTCCCGGAGGAGTTGTATCGTTTCCAAATTACAAAGTACTATTTATGCAGTCTGTTGGTTAACCCAAAACACGCTATGTTCGTTAATAGAGTGACTTAATTATGTGCAAGAATTCTCATGTTTCACGGAGTATGGTGGGTCCGCTACTTCACGATACTGTACACATAAAAGCCCTTCTATTCGTCCTTCATCTCGTGTTTTCTGTTAGGTTCAGTCACACATGTGTACACACTATGGCAGGTTTATTTTATCACTTTTGCAGAATATGTTTTCCTTCTATTTTTTTAACATTTTATCCTTTAGTTAAATTTTGTCTAAAGTATTCATACTCACACTCGGTATTTGTTGATCACCTAATTTATATTTTTCAATATACAGAATTCAATTAAATAGGTTTCTGCTTACCTATTCGGTTGAGCGCTCAGTGACCAACGTTCCCGAGAATGGATGAATCCTTCTGGCCTCCACTTTCTTTCAGGAAGCCCCCCTCCTTCTGCAAGACAGGAGGTAGTCGTTAAAATTCTTTCCTCCTCAAGCTTTTCTCCCAACCATCCTCTGCTACCAGATTTGTTGTGAAAAAAATAGTAAGCTTGAATATAGGAGGAGAGTCTATGGGTTGTATCAATAACAGCGCTTTATTAGCACAAATATCAGGAAAACATATTCCGGCAGTTAAACGTGCACGGACCTAGTAGTCAACTCAACATAGGGTTGAATTCACTCAAAAGGCGCTTTACAACAGAGTGCGCAGCGTATTTCAAGAGACTCTGCATGAGTCTGATTGGCTCATTCTATAGATGCAGGCGGAGCGTAATTTTAGCATGCCGCGGCCTGGTTGGAGCGCTGGGTATCTCCACCCACACTGGCTCATACGGTCCATCCCTCCGGGTGCTGTCATCTATGTATTGTGTGTGTATGTTGTCGAGATGCATATCATGTGCTTGTCATGTGCTCCTTCCTGGTGCGGCTACACAATGTGTCCGTTCATTGTGTGTTGTCGGGTGTATATCATGAGCTTGTCATGTGCTCCTTCCGGGTGCAGCTACACAATGTGTCCGTTCATTGTATGTTGTCGGGATGTATATCATGAGCTTGTCATGTGTGTGTGTGTGACCCAAATGTGATCCTCTCTTGTGTTTCCTGTTTTCAACGTATGGCGTACAGATGGAATGCCCTGACACAGTTTCTGACCCTCACAATAGTTTTCCACTAGCCTGAACATCTGAGTCTATGTGTAGTAATTTAATACATGTGTGATTAGCTTATGTATTTACATTTTTCTCCACACACTCCACTCACTTCATGGCTCAAATCAACACTTGTGACCGGAAGCTTTTATTCCCTTTTACTGTCAACGGAGCTCAGTGACGTGAAGTCACGTCACGTTAACGTGGTCATTTACCCACAAAGCATAGCGTCGTGACGTTAAACACGCGGTTTCCAGGGGAGGACCAGATGAGTCAAATAAAAAAGGAGTTCAAATACAGAGGAGACAGCTTCACAAACAAAGTTATTCACTGAGGAGGATCAGCAACACCTGCTCGTTATTTCCGCTCGTTACAATTAACGCCTCTTTTCGCGTTCGCGGACTCGAGTACTAGTTTGCGGGCACGCGCTTTCCGACGGAAACGAGTCGGTTCCATGGGACGTACTTTTGAGTACATTTCAGAGCAAGTACATATCACTTGTACTCGAGTTGATAGAGTACTTCTACTTTTACCAGAATATTTTTAAACACTAGTATCTGTACTTCTACTTTTGTCTGGCTGTACTTGAGTATTTCTACTTTGTGTACATTGTGAATACAGGACTTTTACCTTCGGGTGAGATTTTTTAAACTGTGGTATAAAAATGACAGTTGGCGTTAACTGTCAACGTGGTGGAATTTGAACTAACTTGAACCGTTAGCTTGAACTTAAAATAAAGTAAAAGAGTGACATGCGGCAGAAACTCTTCAAAGACGGACTTAAATATACATGAAAGTATATTTATTAAAATTAAGTATTTAAAGTTGTACTCACTCAGTCCTACGGAAAAAAACGATGCTTTGTTTGGAGGATCTTTTCTGTTGCGCTAGCAAAACGTTAGAGTTGTGAGACTTCTCCGTGTCCATGGTAACAGCGCGACGTGATGACGTACGAACACGACGCCTTCACGGGCTCTCAGACAACGACCTTTACTAAACACGATACATCAGGAGCCGTTAACGGTTTAAAATACAGAAAGGACCGTTCTGGTTGACTGAAACAACAGTAGAATGGAAAGTGTTCAATATTAAATACATTTAAATATTAAAACATACAAAATACTTCACTTAAACCATAATATGTGAAAAAATAAAAGACATATTTCAAACTCATTCCTGTTATTTCATCATTTATTTTCACAATTACATTAATTTTACTGGGTATTATTTTTAATTCACAATTAACATGTTTTACTCAAAATGCAAAAGTCCTTTTTTAATAACCCAGATATTAAGTTCATGATCACAAATTTAGTGAATATTTTTATCCTGGAAGATTTTACAGCAACATATTTCAAACATCATATTCCTGTTATTTCATCATTTATTTTCATAATTACATTAATTTACTGGATATTATTTTTATTTCACAATTTATGTTTTTCCCATTGACACTGATCACTTATTTCTAAAACCCAGATATTATATGTTTATGATTATATAGACAAAGAAAAGTATAGAAAGTATTGAATGTTTGGTGTTTTCTTCCTGGAAGATGTTACAGCAACATAACAAAAGTCACAGGAATCATTTTAGGGAAATTCTTCACAACATGGAACCTCTTTTTTTTTTTTTTTACCTGAGTGGCCTCCAGTCAAGTCTTACCTTTTAATTATTTTTTTAAATCTTATTTTATCTTACAGTATCTGACCTTATCTTAATATATTCCATGTATAAA
Organism: Eutrigla gurnardus; assembly: GCF_963514095.1. Classification (NCBI taxonomy): domain Eukaryota; kingdom Metazoa; phylum Chordata; class Actinopteri; order Perciformes; family Triglidae; genus Eutrigla; species Eutrigla gurnardus. Next base: position 25,159,172 of record NC_139922.1, on the reverse strand, counting down.
ACGTTAGAAAATAATAACAAATGCCAGCTATAATTTCCCACAGCCCAAGCAGTTAAATTCAAATGTCCTGTTTTAATCAAACAACAGTTTGAAACCCAAAGATGTTAAGTTTATGACCATATATGACAGAGAAAAGCATAACACATTTATATGTGAGAAGCAGGAGCTGGGAAATCAACTCAAAGGATGAATTGGTTTCCAAAATGTGCCAGTTGTTGCAGCTCTATTTTCTGATGGAAGACGACGTCACACTTCACCATTACAACTCTGTCTTCTTCTTTCTCTTCACCTTCTCCTTGTGGAAGAATTTTCCATCCGGCTGCTTCTTCAAGCTCAGTTTGACGTCATTCAGCCCCCGGTCCTTCAGCCTCTGTTTGAGCTGAGACACAGAAACACCCACAGAGAGATATGACATTCTGCATTGTTATTCAGATTCTACTCGCTTTCCTTTATTCCCCCTAAGATGGAGGCCGATGGTTGCTTCCCCCTATTTCTGCTCTTGTAAATGTTCTGGCTTTTCTCTGACTACTGGATCATGTTTGGATGTTTTGCATTTGTTGGCAGATCGTTACGTTTCTGTGTGTTCATTGTTCATCACGTCTGCAGAGTGGCAACACTAGACCCTTTACTTCTGCACAAACAGTATTTGCAGAGCTTCCTACACAACGCTCAAGTCGTGTCAACTTTGACATTTGATGATATGCTTTTTAGATGTTATTAATCACGGCCTCAGTAAGCCTTCTCATGGTTCCTCCAGACCTCTTTCTGTCCTCCTCGCCCTGATTCTTGGCATTTTCTGTCGGTGCATGAAAGATCTGTAATTAAACTGTAATGCTGTCTGGGCGTCAGGCTGCTGCTGTAGTGTCTGCTGAATGAACAAGAGAAAAATACTAAAAATATACATGTTTACTGTTCTAATAAAATACAAATGTTTTCATAGTACGATACAAAAAGCTCTTTATTTACTTCCAAACTCTTTGGATGGTTTCTTGAACTGCATCAACTCTGGGGATCAATATGGTTTTTATGTCATGTGATTTTAATTTGCTTTAAAGGGTCGTCAGGTTTGGGTTTTTTTTGGCCTAAAAGTAGGAAACGTGATTTACCTGCTTCAAGATGCCCTCCATCACAGCGGGGTCATTCATATCCAGATCGGGGTTGTCGTTCTGCACTCTCAGTCTTATTATTCTTTTTATTGTAGCTGTAAAAAAGAAAAGGATAAACTCTCATATAATGAATAGAATTTCATCCGTTGCTTTGCCATCCTATTTTTGAAGAAAAGGCTGAAAACGACATACCCAAAGTAAAATGGTTACTGTTTTTGAACCCCTATGACTACAGGCACAAAGCTGAGCATTCCTGAAAGATAACCCTTTGAAATTTCTTCTGCAAGTGTCAGATTTACTCTAAGTGTTACTGACACTGAGTTACTGCAGTTGGAAATTGCAATTTTTTTGCCTCGCCTAAATTATTTTTCTTTTTGAATGAAACAAGTTAGCTGTGGCTGTTATATATAGGCCTAAAAGTTGAATGAAGCCACAGCCACAAGCCTGACCAAAAACTGGTAGAAAGTAGATAAAAAGACACCCAAAAATGAGCTTTGCAAGTGCAGTGTTGTAGGGCAATGTCAGACGGAGCTGCATCTGGAACAAGTGTTCCAGGTGAGATTATGGGTATTTTTAGGTATATAATTCTACTTTTTTTTGTTTATTTCACCAGTTCTACAACTACTACTAATAAAACCAACATTTTTTTAATGTTTCTTTACATAACAGCCTTCTGTAATGAGACGCTGCATAACTATCATATCTGCAGGTCACAGTCTGACCTTTCTCAGCTGCTGCACTCTCACCCTCAAGCCCCCTCCCCTCATGTAACATACCGCTGGGATCGTAAGCTCATTGGCTATAAGACCTGTCAGTCAAAAATGTACTCCTCTGCCTATTGGCTCTCTGCCTGGGGATTCTCGTGGTTGGTCAGCCGAGAGGCAGTGACGCACTGGCACTCTTGATGGACAGATTTTTCAGCCAATTCGGATCGCAGAATCGTGGAAGGGGGCTTGTTTTGTCGCCAAGAAGCTAGGGAATCCGGAAATCGAAGTGTTGTTGTTAGCCCGTGATCGAATAGCGATATCTAGCTATAAACAATCTTTTGTTCAGAAACTCACAACGTCAACACATGGCGTGTTATGGATGACTACCGGAGTTAGCGTGCTCGTGGGACTAAACGAAGTGGCTACTTTTGTTCGTTGGACTCTTACCGTTCTCTGGATATAAGGATTAGCATGCTACGTTTTGATTTTGGACATCCAGACAGCTCGAAAGGTAGAGAACGCTGGTCTTGTTTCTGTGCACTCCTTGCTTTTGATGTGTTTTCCGTGAGCCTAAAACAGCTTACTTTGTTCGATTTGCGAGACTCGTAGCTTTCAAATGATGTGTATATATGACACAGACGCATTTATAATATGCGATTAAACGGAATGAATGGTAAAACTAGTGCAAAACGGCCCGCATGCGGGCCGCTGCTGTAAGGAGAAGGATGACAGAGAAAATGTGGTCACAACAACACAAACACATCATCTATGGTGCGCTAACTGTCCTCACAATTCAGGGAAATTATCAACATCATGACTCTTCACTTTCATTGTTCAGAACTTGATGTTTTCTATGTTTTTTGTTATTGTTATTGTTATTATTATTATTATTATTATTATTATCATTTGGGACATTTGATGCTAAAGTAAAGTTAAATCTGGTCTCTCACGTGGACTGTTGCAGATGAAGGGTCTCTTGATGTCGCAGGTTGAGGGGGACCACTTTCCACCGTGATTGAAGTCTGCATAAACACAAGTCTCACTTAGACTATGAGGATACGGGTCATTCCAGTTCCTGAACGAGGAGATACTTCCATCCGACCACTTCCAGTCTTCTCTGAAAAGGCCGATCCAGACATCTCCTTCTTGTGCAGACTCATTTACCTTCTGGTTGTCTGTCGGGTTTGTCACACTGGCCAGGTCTGTGTAGTGTTCTCTGCAGTAGTTCTGGGCCTTCGTCCACGTCATGACGTCATTAATGAAGATGAACGTCACATTTGGCCCTGGAAACAGACCACAGTGAAGGGCTGAGTAGAGGCAACATAACATACAGCCTCCCCTCCATGCCACAGCTGTGGAGGTATTCATGCCTTTCACATGTTGCACTAATAAAATTGTCATTTTAACAGCCGGAGTAAATGAAAACAACACACAGGTGAGGAGACATGAGGGCTGAACACTGATTGGTGGGAACAAAGGGAACGGAGTAAGGCTGACAGAATAAAATACACAGGTGATACAAAAGGTGGTACAGCGGCCGCATCCTCCGGAGGCTGGATTTGAAGACCACATGCGTCCCAGCAGCGGAGACAAGGCTGTCCCATATCAAAGACTCCTTCAAATGCAGCTGAGAAACGTGGCCTTCTTTTCCCGGCGGAGACACTTGTCCCTGAGTCCACCTTGGCTGTTGGTTCTGTATCACCATCATGTAAAGCACTAAAAGCAGTTCGAGTGATTGATTGATACTCGAACCAAAATATGAAAACAAAGAGGCAAAGAGAAGCAGAGCAGGGGAACTTCCTGAGTTAACATTCTCACCTCTGACAGACATGCAGACTGGGTAATGCTTCCCACCACAGGGGTAGTCGTACCAATATCCATCAGGATGCATTGCTGTGCAGTGTTCGTTCTTGTGCCAGTTGTTCGGTTCTCCCTGACCCCATCGTCTGAACTCAGTCTCCCCAGGTTTGTAGAAACTTGCGTCTGAATGAGACCATCTCCAGACTGAGGGAAGGTACAGACCTATCCAGGCTGTCTGAAAGTAATATTTCATGGCGATACAAAGAATCAGAGCTGTCTGGTGAAACATATGGAGGGAAGTTTATCATAAAAATGCTTCACACTTCTGCTGCCATTAGTTACTACATGTGATCAGATAATAAAACGTTCAGACCGCTCGTCACTGAAATAACAAAACTCACCCTGCCCGATGTTGAGAAGACCGGGTTGTTTAAATCCACCGTGCTGTTCAGGATCTCCACATCCTCCCCGCTGCTGATGGTGGCCAGGTCGGTGTGTTTCTCTCTGCAGTAACTCTGTGCTTCAGTCATGGTCTTCAGCTCGTAAACAACATGGTACCCACGTTCAGCAGCTGATGAGATGGCACTCAGCCCTGCAGAGATCACATCTAATATCAATGACTTCACTCAATACAGGAAATAACCGTTGTACATTAAAGAAGGGGATGTGGCTCAGAGGTAGAGCGGGTCGTCCCTCTAATCTGAAGATTGAACGGGTAACAGACTGAATGTTGTGTAAAGAAGACTAGAAAAGCTCTCTAGAAATGCAGGTCCAGGTCCATTTAATATTAGACAACTCATGCTGCCTTCACCTGGTTTCAGAATTATGGTAAATACGAGTTGCAGACTCTGAAATGGCACACGAACGCCCCTCAAGTATAATGAGGAGTTGATACCCGAGTCCCAGAGTCGGTGGAGAAGAGGACTCAGTGATGATGGTGCGTCCTTCTCTAGTTTGAACTTGATACAGACCAACACTATTCATCCTTCTATCCATAACACCAATTCATCTCAACAACGAAGCACTTAAACGCCACATTCTTGTAATTCCAAAATCACAAGTTGGATCTTCTAGTAGAACATGAAGGCAGCGTGAACTAGCATCACAATACACAATGTTAAAAATGTGAACCCAAAGAAGAGCATGTGAAACTCCTGCCTGACACGACGATGATGCTCAGAAGAACGGTCTCCATCCTCGTCTCCTCCAGGTTCCTCTGCTTCAGTCGGTGACTGGAGATTTAATATAAGCTCATGCAACCTGACTCTCAGAACAACTATTTGCTTATCAGAAAGATCACTGCATTTGTTACGCCCTCCTAATGGGCTGTTTGTAGGCGTTAATAATACCACACCGTGTACATCCTCTACTGCACTACAAGTACTAATACCACACTGTGTTTTTCTAATGGAGTCCTTTTTTTTTGCGTTTATATGCAAATATATGTTAAAGATGTTTCCAGGATTTACATCCTAATTATCAGTCTCTGTCTCTTTTCACACGATGCAGTTGATTGTTGTCTCGTCAAGTCAGTTTCTTTGTAGATCATTTTAAAAACAAAATAAATAAATGCCTCGGTGACGGATGGGTGTACAAGTATAACTGATTACTTCAGTTTAAACTTCTACTAAGTATAAGCCAGGGTTGGAATTTCGTCATTTTAGGGGCACCAAGGCCACATGACAGGGCACAAAGGCCATTGAGTAAAAGTGGTAGTTTTACCTTTCAGATTAATACAATAACATCCTAATTCATAACAAAACATGAATTATGTATTCAGATATTTTTAACACCCATATCAAGTTAATGTTACGTTGTATTTTTTAAAATAACATCTTACAAAGGAATAACTACTTGAAAGCAATAAAACATTCTGTATGAAATCTTTATATATAAAAAGATGCACGAGCACACAGGTAGGCAATGTGGACACGACGTAGACTGTAATCGATAGGCCGTCCCTCATCATCGCTCAGTGGGATCTCCCCCGCTATCGAGCCGTTTAATGAATGAACATACTGTTGATGACTGTGTAGGACACAAGGGATTCTGGGTCGGGCTTGGGCTTCAGACTCGTGGTGTGAGCGGGACCAGAGCGGAACCGGACCGGTACTTTTATAATAACAATGCCCCTGTGTGCTTCCACTGCCCGCTCGCTCAGCTCCACTCGGGTGGCTATAATCAAGCTGACGAACGGTTGACGTTCTTGCATGTGATGTTGATATTTCTCTTGCGCGGCTCACGAAGTTGAAAAATCACAGCAGAGCAATCGCTTCGATCCACAGACACGTATGAGAGGCCGTTTAGGAAATAATTCATATTTGCTCTCATATGTTACATCATACTCTCTTACAAACACTACTATAGTCACACACACATACTATCATACTCTCTCACAAACACTACTATAGTCACACACACATACTATCATACTCTCTCACAAACACTACTAAAGTTACACACACTTACTATCATACTCTCTCACAAACACTACTATAGTCACACACACATACTATCATACTCTCTCACAAACACTACTATAGTCACACACACATACTATCATACTCTCTCACAAACACTACTAAAGTCACACACACTTACTATCATACTCTCTCACAAATAGTCACACACACATACTATCATACTCTCTCACAAACACTACTATAGTCACACACACATACTATCATACTCTCTCACAAACACTACTATAGTCACACACACTTACTATCATACTCTCTCACAAACACTACTATAGTCACACACACTTACTATCATACTCTCTCACAAACACTACTAAAGTTACACACACTTACTATCATACTCTCTCACAAACACTACTAAAGTCACACACACTTACTATCATACTCTCTCACAAACACTACTATAGTCACACACACTTACTATCATACTCTCTCACAAACACTACTAAAGTCACACACACTTACTATCATACTCTCTCACAAACACTACTAAAGTCACACACACTTACTATCATACTCTCTCACAAACACTACTATAGTCACACACACATACTATCATACTCTCTCACAAACACTACTATAGTTACACACACTTACTATCATACTCTCTCACAAACACTACTATAGTCACACACACTTACTATCATACTCTCTCACAAACACTATAGTCACACACACTTACTATCATACTCTCTCACAAACACTACTAAAGTCACACACACTTACTATCATACTCTCTCACAAACACTACTATAGTCACACACACTTACTATCATACTCTCTCACAAACACTACTAAAGTCACACACACATACTATCATACTCTCTCACAAACACTACTAAAGTCACACACACTTACTATCATACTCTCTCACAAACACTACTATAGTCACACACACATACTATCATACTCTCTCACAAACACTACTATAGTTACACACACTTACTATCATACTCTCTCACAAACACTACTATAGTCACACACACTTACTATCATACTCTCTCACAAACACTACTAAAGTCACACACACATACTATCATACTCTCTCACAAACACTACTAAAGTTACACACACTTACTATCATACTCTCTCACAAACACTACTATAGTCACACACACATACTATCATACTCTCTCACAAACACTACTAAAGTCACACACACTTACTATCATACTCTCTCACAAACACTACTATAGTCACACACACTTACTATCATACTCTCTCACAAACACTACTATAGTCACACACACTTACTATCATACTCTCTCACAAACACTACTAAAGTCACACACACTTACTATCATACTCTCTCACAAACACTACTATAGTCACACACACTTACTATCATACTCTCTCACAAACACTACTAAAGTTACACACACTTACTATCATACTCTCTCACAAACACTACTAAAGTCACACACACTTACTATCATACTCTCTCACAAACACTACTATAGTCACACACACTTACTATCATACTCTCTCACAAACACTACTAAAGTCACACACACTTACTATCATACTCTCTCACAAACACTACTAAAGTCACACACACTTACTATCATACTCTCTCACAAACACTACTAAAGTCACACACACTTACTATCATACTCTCTCACAAACACTACTATAGTCACACACACTTACTATCATACTCTCTCACAAACACTACTATAGTCACACACACTTACTATCATACTCTCTCACAAACACTACTATAGTCACACACACTTACTATCATACTCTCTCACAAACACTACTATAGTCACACACACTTACTATCATACTCTCTCACAAACACTACTATAGTCACACACACTTACTATCATACTCTCTCACAAACACTACTAAAGTCACACACACTTACTATCATACTCTCTCACAAACACTACTATAGTCACACACACTTACTATCATACTCTCTCACAAACACTACTAAAGTTACACACACTTACTATCATACTCTCTCACAAACACTACTAAAGTCACACACACTTACTATCATACTCTCTCACAAACACTACTATAGTCACACACACTTACTATCATACTCTCTCACAAACACTACTAAAGTCACACACACTTACTATCATACTCTCTCACAAACACTACTAAAGTCACACACACTTACTATCATACTCTCTCACAAACACTACTATAGTCACACACACATACTATCATACTCTCTCACAAACACTACTATAGTTACACACACTTACTATCATACTCTCTCACAAACACTACTATAGTCACACACACTTACTATCATACTCTCTCACAAACACTATAGTCACACACACTTACTATCATACTCTCTCACAAACACTACTAAAGTCACACACACTTACTATCATACTCTCTCACAAACACTACTATAGTCACACACACTTACTATCATACTCTCTCACAAACACTACTAAAGTCACACACACTTACTATCATACTCTCTCACAAACACTACTAAAGTCACACACACTTACTATCATACTCTCTCACAAACACTACTATAGTCACACACACATACTATCATACTCTCTCACAAACACTACTATAGTTACACACACTTACTATCATACTCTCTCACAAACACTACTATAGTCACACACACTTACTATCATACTCTCTCACAAACACTACTAAAGTTACACACACTTACTATCATACTCTCTCACAAACACTACTAAAGTCACACACACTTACTATCATACTCTCTCACAAACACTACTATAGTCACACACACTTACTATCATACTCTCTCACAAACACTACTAAAGTCACACACACATACTATCATACTCTCTCACAAACACTACTAAAGTCACACACACTTACTATCATACTCTCTCACAAACACTACTATAGTCACACACACATACTATCATACTCTCTCATAAACACTACTATAGTCACACACACATACTATCATACTCTCTCACAAACACTACTAAAGTCACACACACTTACTATCATACTCTCTCACAAACACTACTATAGTCACACACACTTACTATCATACTCTCTCACAAACACTACTATAGTCACACACACATACTATCATACTCTCTCACAAACACTACTATAGTCACACACACATACTATCATACTCTCTCACAAACACTTCTATAGTTACACACACTTACTATCATACTCTCTCACAAACACTACTATAGTCACACACACATACTATCATACTCTCTCACAAACACTACTAAAGTCACACACATGTACTACTATAGTCACACACACTTACTATCATACTCTCTCACAAACACTGCTATAGTCACACACACATACTATCATACTCTCTTACACGCTATTATGGATGGAACAACATAATAGTGAATGTATGAGAGAATAATATGTGATGTGTGTGAGTATAGTAGAATGCGTGAGAGAGTTTGATAGAAACGGAAGTCAACTTGAATTTCCAGTTTCTGATTGGCTCATCACGGGTGTAGGTACCGGGATCTCAAGGACAATGTCCCGCCTCCTCTAAGATGACCAATTTGCATGGATGTATACAGTCTATGATGTTATAGACTGTATGATGTTATGTGATAACCACAATGTCGGAAATTCCAAACCGTAATCAACAGCCCTCACGTAGCGCGGTCGATGTGGAAATGCGGCGGGTCAAGGAGGAGCAGGGCTTCTTTTTTTTTTTTTACTTACGGTACTAGTGTTAGTAATGGTATTAGTCATGATATCTATTCAGTGTTTACCACACATTGAATGGACTTAACTAGCGGCTCTAATGATAGGCCTAAACAGGAGGGCAGCAGCGTTTATTATAAGGGGAAATCCTCGCGGCTGGTTTGGTTCATCAATGTTCTGTTTCCCCCGTCGCTATGGCAAGCCGTCCCCCCGCGCCGACCCCTAGCTGCGCGAGTTTGACAGTGCGTGCGCGTATGTCAAAACCAAAACACCAAGGAAGGCTGAGGAATAGTCACCCACTTATATTAATAATAATAAAGAGCAAAGTGACACTATGCAATAACCTGCTGAAATAAAGAGTTCTGTAAAGTTGGAAATATATTCACAGATTTGGGATCAATAAATCTGAAGAGAAACGTTTTCAAACACAAATGATGCCTCTTCCCCACCGTAATATCATAGACTACGAGCTACAAGGACCAAAACACAGATTTTTTACATAAATAAGCCGTCCTCCGAGCTGAACGGAGAACACTGATCTCTATGCGCAGCCGGCAGCCGGGCGAGTGCGAAGGGACCGTCTGCAAATTACAAGACAAAAGTAACGCTGCAAACAAAAATCATTAACTCCACTGTTATACAATATTGTTTTCCTCTTGAGCACCACTTGCTGTAGTGCTGTTGTTTTTTGTTTTCGATCAAAATATTCTCCAGGGGCATTCAAATAAATAAATCGTTGATATTGGACTTATTTTCTTTCAAGCGTACATTTTATCTGTCCCTCAACACAGGCTATGACTACTACTACTATCTGCTACTACAACCAACTACCACTGGTACTAATCATTACAATAATAATACTTCAAATAATAGCAGCAACAATAATAACATTTGCACATAAAATAATGTTTAGTGATCCAATGAAAAAAAACAGACAATTTGGCCCTCGACTTGGCAACCTGGGCATAATTTGGCCCTCAGTGAAAACTAATTAGGGAACCCTGGAAGGCTTAGCACTGTGTTTTAGTCATTTTTGTTTTCATCTTTTCTTGAATGCTTCAACTCCTCAACCCCATTTTCTGCCGGGGGGGTCATGCCCCCGGACCCCCCTAGAAGATCGCAAGACACCCCACGATAGAATCCTGTGGGAAACACTGCTATTGGTACACAAAACTGGTAGATCGGCCCCTTAGTCATGATTGATTCTGGGCTGGACCAATTACAGCCGAGGGGCAGTGCCCGATAGTGTACAAGCATTGTCACAGAAAAGTTTGTTTATAGGCTTCATTGTCTTTCCATCGATACCTGGTGGGCCAGTCTCGGTTGAAAATGCCCAGGACAATTTTTGGTCCCAGTCCAGCCCTGTTGGTGGGCCTCTTGAAGTCAACATTTCCCTTTGGCTCATTTGCAGTGATCTTGAGTTTTGAAATGAATTTATGATGGAACAAAAACATAAATGTAGGGCCTCCAGTGTTACAAAGCTCTCTTGATCGACACCTCCTTCAAACTGCTGGCTAAAGAACAAAATTGTACGTGCATATCCATTAAGCTCAAAGAATAACCGATCCAAAATCATGCTGTCATATCCGCCTCTGTCAGTTTCACTTGCAATGTGCTGAAGGCACCTCATTGCATTAGTGAAAAAAATCCTAATACTCTCCTCATTACCATTTACTGCTAACAAAAAGTTGCTTTGAAAAAGAAGGTAAATTAGTGGAAAAATCATATTTGCAACTGCAGCTACTTACAAAATTATAAAGTTGTACTTATAATGTTGCCTTCTTGATTTCAGTTCTCCCACACAGCTTCCATTTAGCTAGCAGTAAGCTCCCAGAGCTGTGCACCAATCAAGGAATGAGGCTTTATACTATTTCCTGTTTAAACAAAGTAACTTCCTGTTTTAGTAATTTTGAGTATAATAGTGTATGTGAGAGAGTATGATAGTAAGTGTGTGTAACTATAGTAGTAAGTGTGTGTGACTATAGCAGTGTTTGTGAGAGAGTATGATAGTAAGTGTGTGTGACTATAGCAGTGTTTGTGAGAGAGTATGATAGTATGTGTGCGTGACTATAGTAGTGTTTGTGAGAGAGTATGATAGTAAGTGTGTGTGACTATAGTAGTGTTTGTGAGAGAGTATGATAGTATGTGTGTGACTATAGTAGTGTTTGTGAGAGAGTATGATAGTATGTGTGTGTGACTATAGTAGTGTTTGTAAGAGAGTATGATAGTATGTGTGTGTGACTATAGTAGTGTTTGTGAGAGAGTATGATAGTATGTGTGTGTGACTATAGTAGTGTTTGTGAGAGAGTATGATGTGTGTGTGACTATAGTAGTGTTTGTGAGAGAGTATGATGTGTGTGTGACTATAGTAGTGTTTGTGAGAGAGTATGATAGTATGTGTGTGTGACTATAGTAGTGTTTGTGAGAGAGTATGATAGTATGTGTGTGTGACTATAGTAGTGTTTGTAAGAGAGTATGATAGTATGTGTGTGTGACTATAGCAGTGTTTGTGAGAGAGTATGATAGTATGTGTGTGTGACTATAGTAGTGTTTGTGAGAGAGTATGATAGTATGTGTGTGTGACTATAGTAGTGTTTGTGAGAGAGTATGATGTGTGTGTGACTATAGTAGTGTTTGTGAGAGAGTATGATAGTAAGTGTGTATGTGTAACTATAGTAGTAAGTGTGCGTGACTATAGTAGTGTTTGTGAGAGAGTATGATAGTAAGTGTGTGTAGCTATAGTAGTATATGTGCGTGACTATAGTAGTGTTTGTAAGACATTATGATATAACATGTGAGAGCAAATATGAATTATTTCCTAAACGGCCTCTCATAGACACGTGACGAGCCACTAGCGCTGTTTACACTGGAACTTTGACAGCTGCACAAATGCCACCTTGGCTTTAAATTGTAATTTTTTTCACAGGGCATCGAGGTTAGTTACAAAGTTACAAGCTTCTCTACGAATGACTCATAATAACAACAGTCTGACGATGCGTTCGGGGGCAATAAGACACGGATGCAACAGCAACGCCACACCGAGTAGCAGAGGGAACTAGAGAAACAGTCAACAGCTGGATGGAGCGCTCTGAGAACCTTTCAAGCTGCTCCGAACTATTCAGGAACGCTCAAGAACCCAAACAGCCTCTGAACGCTTCATAGTCCACAACTGGACTGGTTTCCTCTCTTCCAAAGGGCTTCTCCCGTCATCCATCCAGCATCCATCCATCATCCATCCATCTATCAGCCATCCATCCATCCATCTATCTGACTTGCTCCTCACTGTCTGACTCCGCTCGAGCCTCCATCTTCTATAAAACATACCGAATGTGAAGTTTGTACAAACACACAGAACAGCCGGTGAGGAACACAGACGTTGAAGCTCACGATTCAATTCACAGACTATATAGACATCAGGGAAGGGAGCACAGGTGACAACAATCAGGGATTAGGGATGACGTCAGACCGGAGACACATGAGGAAGGGCAAGTGACCTGAAACGAGAGGAGAGTTACTTTTCAAAATAAAACGAGAAATTCACAAGACAGAAAACCCAAGACAGGACACCCGTCACCGCTGTGTGACAAACATAAAATAAGGTAAAAGAGTGAAACGCGGCAGAAACTCTTCAAAGATGGACTTAAATATACATGAAAGTATATTTATTAAAATTAAGTATTTAAAGTTGTACTCACTCAGTCCTACGGAAAAAAACGGGGCTTTGTTTGGAGGATCTTTTCTGTTGCGCTAGCAAAACGGTAGAGTAGTGAGACTTCTCCGTGTCCATGGTAACAGCGCGACGTGATGACGTACTAACATAATGACGTACGAACACGATGCCTTCACGGGCTCTCAGACAACGACCTTTACTAAACACCGTAGATCAGGAGCCGTTAACGGTTTAAAATACAGAAAGGACCGTTCTGGTTGACTGAAACAACAGTAGAATGGAAAGTGTTCAATATTAATACATTTAAATATTAAAACATACAAAATACTTAACTTAAACCATAATATGTGAAAAAATAAAAGACAATTAACATGTTTTACTCAAAATGCAAAAGTCCTTTTTTAATATCCCAGATATTAAGTTCATGATCACAAATTTGGTGAATATTTTTATCCTGGAAGATGTTACAGCAACATATTTCAAACATCATATTCCTGTTATTTCATCATTTATTTTCATAATTACATTAATTTACTGGATATGATTTTTATTTCACAATTCATGTTTTTCCCATTGACACTTCCCAAGTCACAGGAATCATTTTAGGGAAATTCTTCACAACATTGAACCTCTTTTTTTTTTTAACCTGAGTGGCCTCCAGTCAAGTCTTATCTTTAAAGTATTTTTTTTAAATCTTATTTTATCTTACAGTATCTGACCTCATCTTAATATATTCCATGTATAAAATGTTAGAAAATAATAACAAATGCCAGCTATAATTTCCCACAGCCCAAGCAGTTAAATTCAAATGTCCTTTTTTAATCAAACAACAGTTAGAAACCCAAAGATGTTAAGTTTATGACCATATATGACAGAGAAAAGCATAACACATTTATATGTGAGAAGCAGGAGCTGGGAAATCAACTCAAAGGATGAATTGGTTTCCAAAATGTGCCAGTTGTTGCAGCTTTATTTTCTGATGGAAGACGACGTCACACTTCACCATTACAACTCTGTCTTCTTCTTTCTCTTCACCTTCTCCTTGTGGAAGAATTTTCCATCCGGCTGCTTCTTCAAGCTCAGTTTGACGTCATTCAGCCCCCGGTCCTTCAGCCTCTGTTTGAGCTGAGACACAGAAACACCCACAGAGAGATATGACATTCTGCATTGTTATTCAGATTCTACTCGCTTTCTTTTATTCCCCCTAAGATGGAGGCCGATGGTTGCTTCCCCCTATTTCTGCTCTTGTAAATGTTCTGGCTTTTCTCTGACTACTGGATCATATTTGGATGTTTTGCATTTGTTGGCAGATCGTTACGTTTCTGTGTGTTCATTGTTCATCAGGTCTGCAGAGTGGCAACACTAGACCCTTTACTTCTGCACAAACAGTATTTGCAGAGCTTCCTACACAACGCTCAAGTCGTGTCAACTTTGACATTTGATGATATGCTTTTTAGATGTTATTAATCACGGCCTCAGTAAGCCTTCTCATGGTTCCTCCAGACCTCTTTCTGTCCTCCTCGCCCTGATTCTTGGCATTTTCTGTCGGTGCGACATGAAAGATCTGTAATTAAACTGTAATGCTGTCTGGGCGTCAGGCTGCTGCTGTAGCGTCTGCTGAATGAACAAGAGAAAAATACTAGAAATATACATGTTTACTGTTGTAATAAAATACAAATGTTTTTGGATGGTTTCTAGAACTGCATAAACTCTGGGGATCAATATGGTTTTTATGTCATGTGATTTTAATTTGCTTTAAAGGTTCGTCAGGTTTGTTTTGTTTTTGGCCTAAAAGTAGGAAACGTGATTTACCTGCTTCAAGATGCCCTCCATCACAGCGGGGTCATTCATGTCCAGATCGGGGTTGTCGTTCTGCACTCTCAGTCTTATTATTCTTTTTATTGTAGCTGTAAAAAAGAAAATGATAAACTCTCATATAATGAATAGAATTTCATCCGTTTAAAGGATGACAGAGAAAATGTGGTCACAACAACACAAACACATCATCTATGGCGCGCTAACTGTCCTCACAATTCAGGGAAATGATCAACATCATGACTCTTCACTTTTATTGTCCAGAACTTGATGTTTTCTATGTTTTTTGTTATTATTATTATTATTATTATTATTATTATTATTATTATTATTATTATAATTTGGGACGTTTGATGCTAAAGTAAACTTAAATCTGGTCTCACGTGGACTGTAGCAGATGAAGGGTCTCTTTATGTCGCAGGTTGAGGGGGACCACTTTCCACCGTGATTGAAGTCTGCATAAACACAAGTCTCATTTAGACGAGAACCAACCAGGTTTCTCCAGTTCCTGAACGAGGAGATACTTCCATCCGACCACTTCCAGTCTTCTCTGAAAAGGCCGATCCAGACCTCTTCGTCTGTGGGTACCAACTCATGTACCTTCTGGTTGTCTGTCGGGTTTCTCACACTGGCCAGATCTGTGTAGTTTTCTCTGCAGTAGCTCTGGGCCTCAGTCCACGTCATGCTGTCATTAATGAGGATGAACGTCACATTCGGCTCTGGAAACAGACCACAGTGAAGGGCTGAGTAGAGGCAACATAACATACAGCCTCCCCTCCATGCCACAGCTGTGGAGGTATTCATGCCTTTCACATGTTGCACTAATAAAATTGTCATTTTAACAGCCGGAGTAAATGAAAACAACACACAGGTGAGGAGACATGAGGGCTGAACACTGATTGGTGGGAACAAAGGTAACAGAGCAAGGCTGACAGAATAAAATACACAGGTGATACAAAAGGTGTTACAACGGCCGCATCCTCCCGAGGCTGGATTTGAAGACCACATGCGTCCCAGCAGCGGAGACAAGGCTGTCCCATATCAAAGACTCCTTCAAATGCAGCTGAGAAACGTGGCCTTCTTTTCCCGGCGGAGACACTTGTCCCTGAGTCCACCTTGGCTGTTGGTTCTGTATCACCATCACGTAAAGCACTAAAAGCAGTTCGAGTGATTGATTGATACTCAAACCAAAATATGAAAACAAAGAGGCAAAGAGAAGCAGAGCAGGGGAACTTCCTGAGTTAACATTCTCACCTTTGACAGACATGCAGACTGGGTACAGCTTCCTATCACAGGGGTGGTCGTACCAATATCCATTAGGTAGCATCCATGTGCAGTGTTCGTTCTTGTTCCGGTTGTTCGGTTCTCCAGGAGCCCATCCTCTGAACTCAGCCTCCCCAGGTTTGTAGAAACTTGCGTCTGAATGAGACCATCTCCAGTTGGTTGAGGGAAGGTACAGTCCTATCCAGGCTGTCTGAAAGTAATATTTCATGGCGATACAAAGAATCAGAGCTGTCTGGTGAAACATATGGAGGGAAGTTTATCATACAATGCTTCACACTTCTACTGCCATTAGTTACTACCTGTGATCAGATAATAAAACGTTCAGACCGCTCGTCACTGAAATAACAAAACTCACCCTGCCCGATGTTGAGAAGACCGGGTTGTTTAAATCCACCGTGCTGTTCAGGATCTCCACATCCTCCCCGCTGCTGATGGTGGCCAGGTCGGTGTGTTTCTCTCTGCAGTAACTTTGTGCTTCAGTCATGGTCTTCAGCTCGTAAACAACATGGTACCCACGTTCAGCAGCTGATGAGATGGCACTCAGCCCTGCAGAGATCACATCTAATATCAATGACTTCACTCAATACAGGAAATAACCGTTGTACATTAAAGAAGGGGATGTGGCTCAGAGGTAGAGCGGGTCGTCCCTCTAATCTGAAGATTGAACGGGTATCAGACTGAATGTTGTGTAAAGAAGACTAGAAAAGCTCTCTAGAAATGCAGGTCCAGGTCCATTTAATATTAGACATCTCATGCTGCCTTCACCTGGTTTCAGAATTATGGTAAATACGAGTTGCAGACTCTGAAATGGCACACGAACGCCCCTCAAGTATAATGAGGAGTTGATACCCGAGTCCCAGAGTCGGTGGAGAAGAGGACTCAGTGATGATGGTGCGTCCTTCTCTAGTTTGAACTTGATACAGACCAACACTATTCATCCTTCTATCCATAACACCAATTCATCTCAACAACGAAGCACTTAAACGCCACATTCTTGTAATTCTTCTAGTAGAGCGTGAAGGCAGCGTGAACTAGCATCACAATACACAATGTTAAAAATGTGGACCCAAAGAAGAGCATGTGAAACTCCTGCCTGACACGACGATGATGCTCAGAAGAACGGTCTCCATCCTCGTCTCCTCCAGGTTCCTCTGCTTCAGTCGGTGACTGGAGATTTAATATAAGCTCATGTAACCTGACTCTCAGAACAACTATTTGCATATCAGAAGGATCACTGCATTTGTTACGCCCTCCTAATGGGCTGTTTGTAGGTTTTGCTCAGGAGATGGAGCTAAACACTGTCCTGCTGCACTGACTACTTTACTTGAGTATTTTTAATGTACTAGCTACTCCACTACAATCATTTAATAACTTCATTTACTGGTGGATTCAGATCAATGAGCTCATCATTCAACACGCAAATGTTTACT
The DNA here is from genome assembly GCF_963514095.1 of Eutrigla gurnardus. Lineage (NCBI taxonomy): Eukaryota > Metazoa > Chordata > Actinopteri > Perciformes > Triglidae > Eutrigla > Eutrigla gurnardus. The sequence continues at coordinate 25,141,223 of NC_139922.1, read as the reverse complement.
TATGTAAAGTAATGGATATACAGCTGAAATATTTAGCTCAAAGTAATTAAATTCATCCCGTGAAGACACAGTTTATATAATTACAACTGTGTTATGTTTTATTGTAAGTGATCATCAAGTTATGCATGCTTCACAGGGGGATCAATACACACTTAAAAAGGCCGTATATGTGGACATTAAACATGAATTTGTGTTGTGAACCATTTATTTATTTATATTTATTAAATGTTTCTATTCACTAAAAAGGGGGAGTTGAACTGAAGTTACATCTATGTATATTTTTTTTACTTCTCATTATGCAAATACATAACTGTATTGCTGTTGGAATTACTGTTTATCCATTTTACAATTATTGCACAACTGTCTACCATAAATAATTAATATACACACACATTTTATATATATATATGGGCCATTCTACCGAATTCGTGCAAATTGCTGTCCCACAATAAAAAAACTATTTAAAAAAACAATTAAGAATTCAGACCTTCAGTATTTACTAAGATTATGTTATGATCTAGTTAAACACAATACTGTAACTAGATAGTAATTAAGCTAAATATATGCAAAATCATCATTTATGCTACCTTCCTAGGTACTTTCTATTGGGAAGAAGTTGTCCCAATCTCTAAGGCCTAAATTTTAATCCATGAAAATAATACTTAAAAGAATTTTGTCATTTTTTCCAATGGTGTATTTTAAGATATATGTTTGGTTTATTTTAAACAGAATGTAAAATATTTAGATTCATTTTGAAGTTTTTTTTTAAATTACAAAACAAGCTTTAAAAAATGCTGTCCCACACTTTGATGTCACAACCGTAAAGTTGTTTTACCACATGGGTGGAGCCTGGTTTTAGCCACACCCCAGAATTTCTGACCAGGAAGGGACACTGCATCCCTGTCCCTCATGGCTGCATGGTGAGTGATTACCTCTCATCATTTTTAAGTAAATGTGTTCCAAAGTCTGAAAATCAGTATGTTACATTAATAACTGTCACAACCGTACACATATTATCTGCAAGGAAATACACTTTTGGGGGCTCAAATCAAAATATTATGTTTTGTTGTGTGTACAACTGTTCAAACATCTGTTGCTAGCCATTTACTTGTTAGCATGTTTGAGTTATCCTAGGAATTAGGTAAAAATGTCACAACCGTAACAGTCACAACCGTAACAAATTGTAGCGTTACGGTTGTGACATAATCATTATAGTAGTGACATGTATTGTTCCACATATTTAAGGCAATGTTTGATCATTATTATTACATTATACTTTTAAAACATAATAATAATATTGTTATTATATTATATTTGATTTGTAAAGCACATTTCATTCTAAAGTGCTAAATAATGTATGATATGATAAAACATGAAGATAATGCTGATTTATATTTGACATTATACAGCTAAGCTGGGAGAAAGCAAGCAGCAATGCCTAAAGAACATAAAAAGGATGGAGCAAAGAGGGTGAGAGAATACAGAAAAAGATTGAGGGAAGACCCAGAGAAGTACGAAGAATATTTAAAGAAGGAAAGAGAACGAAACAAGAAACGAAAGGATGAAGGAAAGGTCAAATCTATCAGTGATTTATCTGACATGGAGTAAAGGAAGGTCAGAAGATCATAGCGAAAAAGACAGCAACATCACAGGGTATTGGTGAAAAGTCAAAGAGAGATGGAGAGATTGTGCACGGCTTCCACGCCACCTCCCACACCCTCTGCCACGCCTTCTGCCACGCCTTCTCCCATGTCTTCTCCCACGCCTCCTCACCTTCCACGCACGTCTAGTGAGACTGTTACTCCAAGCACTTCTAGTGAGACTAATAAGAGACGTTCTGGAATGCGTGACCACAGAAAAATAAAGACCCTTGAAAGACCCTTTCTGGAGCTATACTTTATGTTTTTGTTCTTTAATGCACTTTCAAGCACAAAACACATTCTGCTGTGTGTATATTTGTTTTAGATCTTTTAATGTCATGTTGCAGTAGATGCGCTGCTCTGTTGAAGTAATGTAAAATAAATGGCTCTTCAATAGTAAATGACCTCATTTTATTGATTATAAACATTTGTGTTCGTAAAATTCACATTGTATGGCAGGTTATGAGTTAATATTAAGCAATAAGGTTGAGGGGATATAATACAACCTTGCAAACAAAATACTGTGGTCACGACTAAAACAGTGCAGTCACTACCGTAACAGTGCGGTCACTACCGTAACACTGAGTGTTTTGTAAAATAAAATAAGAATTGAGTCATTAAATAACATTTTATGATAACTATTGGTTAAATGTACATTCAATGTAATAACTAATTAACTCTGAGATCTCTATGATCAGTGTAATTCATTTTACAAAAAAGATTGCATTTAAATTTTGATGAGTATTAGAAAATAAACTTTGAAATTTGTTTAAAATTTTTTTTTAATTGATTTAGTTGTAAAACCCTTCATAATAAATTACTAAAATTATTCTTTAGAGGGTGTATGGACACACAATATTAACAGATTAATATAATGGTTTTTATTGCAGTTTGTTGCTGTGTTACGGTAGTGACACATTTCAGGCGCGGAAAAACATTTCAAGAACAGGCAGGCATTAATATATGAAATTTGACTGTGCCTTTACTAGATATGTACCATAGAAATATGGTACAATATATGTATGGACAAAGTTTTTGGAAAAAAACAACTTTTGAAAATGAGTTTCCAACTCTGGACTTTGCACAAATTCGGTAGAATGGCCCATATACATACTTTATTGATCCCAAGCTGGGAAATTTAAGTGTAGCAGCAGCATTACACACAGTAACAACACAGTAAGAATAAAAACAAAAAACACAATCAGTAAAGAAACAACATATAACAAGAGCAATATAAAAAATATAACAGTAGAATTAAAGTGCTAAGTGAAAAAAGAAAAAATCAGGTGCAGTGAACAGATAAACATATAACATATATATATATAAATATACAGCCAGATCTGTATTATATATGAGCCAATATTCACTGTTCTTGTTTTATTTGGTGGATTTCGTTAATATTTTACTTACGTTCGCTTACGTTGCAAAAGAAATGCAAGCAAAAATGCTTTGCTCTTGAACGCAACTCAGGTTGGTTTTCTCGTCAGCGTAGCAACGCATGCGCACATCATTCACTCCCGGACAGCCAACTACCGCAACAGAAAGCCGCCTGTACCGGGTTCTCTTTCTTTTCGTGTGGTTTTTAATTTGCTGTCATCCGTGTTCATCTGCGGCTCGCTCCCGGGTGTCCTCGTGTTTGTCCATGCGCGTTCCCGTGTGCGTGACGCTGTTGGTTTGGCTGCTGAGCGATGCGGCGGCGCGCCACTTCACTGAGGCGGAGATGGCGGCTGTCAGGTAACGAGTACTGTGTACATCCTCTACTGCACTACAAGTACTAATACCACACCGTGTACATCCTCTACTGCACTAAAAGTACTAATACCACACCGTGTACATCCTCTACTGCACTAAATGTACTAATACCACACCGTGTACATCTTCTACTGCATTAAAAGTACTAATACCACACCGTGTACATCCTCTACTGCACTACAAGTACTAATACCACACCGTGTACATCTTCTACTGCATTAAAAGTACTAATACCACACCGTGTACAGACCCTACTGCACTACAAGTACTAATACCACACCGTGTACATCCTCTACTGCACTACAAGTACTAATACCACACCGTGTACATCCTCTACTGCACTAAAAGTACTAACACCACACCGTGTACATCCTCTACTCCACTACAAGTACTAACACCACACCGTGTACATCCTCTACTGCACTACAAGTACTAATACAACACCGTGTACATCCTCTACTGCACTACAAGTACTAATACCACACCGTGTACATCCTCTGCTGCACTACAAGTACTAATACCACACCGTGTACATCCTCTACTGCACTAAAAGTACTAACACCACACCGTGTACATCCTCTGCTGCACTACAAGTACTAACACCACACCGTGTATATCCTCTACTGCACTACAAGTACTAATACAACACCGTGTACATCCTCTACTGCACTACAAGTACTAATACCACACCATATACATCCTCTGCTGCACTACAAGTACTAATACCACACCGTGTACATCCTCTACTGCACTACAAGTACTAATACCACACCGTGTACATCCTCTACTGCACTACAAGTACTAATACCACACCGTGTACATCCTCTACTGCACTACAAGTACTAATACCACACCGTGTACATCCTCTACTGCACTAAAAGTACTAACACCACACCGTGTACATCCTCTACTCCACTACAAGTACTAACACCACACCGTGTACATCCTCTACTGCACTACAAGTACTAACACCACACCGTGTACATCTTCTACTGCATTAAAAGTACTAATACCACACCGTGTACATCCTCTACTGCACTACAAGTACTAACACCACACCGTGTACATCCTCTACTGCACTACAAGTACTAATACCACACCATGTACATCCTCTACTCCACTACAAGTACTAACACCACACCGTGTACATCCTCTACTGCACTACAAGTACTAATACCACACCGTGTACATCCTCTACTGCACTACAAGTACTAATACCACACCGTGTACATCCTCTACTGCACTAAAAGTACTAATACCACACCGTGTACATCCTCTACTGCACTACAAGTATTAATACCACACCGTGTACATCCTCTACTGCACTACTAATACCACACCGTTTACATCCTCTACTGCACTACAAGTACTAATACCACACCGTGTACATCCTCTACTGCACTACAAGTACTAATACCACACCGTGCACATCCTCTACTGCACTACAAGTACTAATACCACACCGTGTACATCCTCTACTGCACTACAAGTACTAATACCACACCATGTACATCCTCTACTGCACTAAATGTACTAATACCACACCGTGTACATCTTCTACTGCATTAAAAGTACTAATACCACACCGTGTACATCCTCTACTGCACTACAAGTACTAATACCACACCGTGTACAGACCCTACTGCACTACAAGTACTAATACCACACCGTGTACATCCTCTACTGCACTACAAGTACTAATACCACACCGTGTACATCCTCTACTGCACTAAAAGTACTAACACCACACCGTGTACATCCTCTACTCCACTACAAGTACTAACACCACACCGTGTACATCCTCTACTGCACTACAAGTACTAATACAACACCGTGTACATCCTCTACTGCACTACAAGTACTAATACCACACCGTGTACATCCTCTACTGCACTACAAGTACTAATACCACACCGCGTACATCCTCTACTGCACTAAAAGTACTACTACCACACCGTGTACTTCCTCTACTGCACTAAAAGTACTAATACCACACTGTGTTTTTCTAATGGAGTCTGGTGGCTTTGAAAGAAGCGATTTAACACATAACGTACCTCATTAAACATTTTAAACATTATGTGCCTCACATCTAACATTAGCGGCTAATGCTGCTAAAAGACATCTTACCTTTACGTGTTTCCCCAAATTCAACGCAGCGACATCAATAAGCTCGGCAGAGTTTACACTGACTGAATTATGACATCGTCGCCTTTGCCTTGTGTCTTTTTTATTGCGTTTATATGCAAATACATGTTAAAGATGTATCCAGGATTTACATCCTAATTATCAGTCTCTGCCTCTTTTCACGTGATGCAGTTGATTGTTGTCTCGTCAAGTCAGTTTCTTTGTAGATCATTTTAAAAACAAAATGAATGCCTTGGTGATGGATGGATACAAATATAACTGATAACTTCAGTTCAAACTTCTACTAAGTATAAGCTCCTTTAGCTGCTGTCTGTTATGAGCTTCTCTAGGAGTGACTCATAATAATCATAACAACAGTCTTTCTGTTAATGAAATAAAACCTTTGACTGTGAAGCTTTTATTTTTATTTTATTCTTCATAATGCACCATTTTGGACATTTTTTTTCAGAAGTCTGGAATGTAGATCAGGTTGAATTTAATGATGATGAAGCATGAAAATAGTGGAAATAACTTAGTATTATGCTCAGTGATGGCAAACAATTATATACTGAGACTGTCACGGATTAACCTCTTATCCCCATGAAAGAGACCTGCCATCAAACTATAAAGAATTAAATAACACAAATTTTACATAGTTTAAGAACACTACAAATAGAAGGGAGTTCTTTCTTGCCCCTGTCACGCTCCAAATAAAATTGAATTGAAAATGAAATTGAATAGTGTCTTACTTTAATTTTCATCCAAGAAATTGTGGAAGCAGTGACATAATTTTGTCACGGTCCTTTTGGTCAAGTTTGTGACACAATACTGACTCAACAAATGATATGTTGGAATGGCTCCCAACAGGGGATCTGTCTTTGGTCCGATGGCCATGTGAGGATGTTGTTGACACGCTTCATGAACTTCACAAAAACGTCACCATGTTCATCTGCAGTATTGTGTAGTACAAACTACAACGAACTAACACACCAGTTTCCAGCCTTCTATCACTATTGGAACAGAAGTTATGGGCCTCCAAAAATGCCAAAAAATGAAATGCGAAATTCTAATGTGTCAAAAAGGGGTGTGGCACTTGAAATTCAAATGGACGTCACGGGAAAACTGTTTGAGATATTGAAACTTCAGATTCCTTTGTTTGGTAACATAAGGCATATTTTCACCGCTTTTCAGCAAAATCTGAGAGGTGTCATGTACATGGGTGGCTGAGATGGCATGGAATGACCCATGTCTGTCTTTGTTCTTGTCATTTTAGGGTGTACTTGATGACAAAGATTGTTTGGTCAACATGCCAGAGAACACCGAGTGTCAATATTGCAATTACAATAAGAAGGCAGTGTAGAAATTATGGTAAACATGAGTGGACAGTAGGGGTGTGACGAGATTAAAGTCGACGATATTTCTCGTTGCGTTAAAAATCCGTCTCGCAAGATTTGTGAGCTATACATAGCTGAGGTTTTACAGACAGCTGTTACTGACTGGGAGCTTAAAAAACCCAACCACGGCATCGCTTATTGTTAACGACAATGCACGTAATATGGACGTGGCCGTGCCCGACTTGGGATTGAAATCGCACATCTGTTTTGCGCACACTATAAATCTTGCAACCCAAGCTGGCCTCGGTGTTCCCCGCGTCGCTCGTTTACTCGGGCAGGTGAGACGTGTGACTGCTTTTTTTCATCGTAGTTCAGCGGCTACCGCGGTGAAAATGTCCAAGCAGAAACGGCTACAATTACCATCACACAAGTTAATCACGGGCACGTTGGATATGCTGGCTCGTTACCTTGAGTAGCAAGCTGCCATAGCAGCATCACCAGCCCAGAGATAAGACAAAACTCCCGAAGCATTGATACACTTGACAGCTGCGATGTCAGAGATGCTGAAGATGCTGTAGTTGCAGCATGTTGTTCATGACATACTTGGTCGGGCTCCGTTTGCACTATTTGCACTCTGTATTGACAAAGTAGAACTTTGATTTGGTTTTGCACATATTTACACTTGGAAAAAAGAAAATATTTTATTTTATTTTAACTTTTATAAATGTTAGTTTTAGTTTAAATTTGTGAAAGAAGAAGTTTATTAAAAGATCATGCTTACATCATGCATGTAAAGAGTTATAATAAAATATTTAAAAATGCATGTGCAACTCTGTTAAATTAAAGTCTGTTGGTCCAGTCATATATTTTCTCATTGTAGTTTTCTTAAAATCTCGTCTCGTCTCGTGAGCGGAGTGTATCGTCACACCCCTAGTGGACAGTGAAAATACTTCACATTATTTCTATTCATTTTGTTGGCAACACGTAACAATACAAATTAAAAATGAAATGTAACGGAAATATAATTGTGATAATGAACATGAATAAATATTAAATGTGTAAAAAGGAGGGAAACTAGATCCTCCTCCATCACTCCACTCACTTCATGGCTCAAATCAACACTTGTGACCGGAAGCTTTTATTCCCTTTTACTGTCAACGGAGCTCAGTGACGTGAAGTCACGTCACGTTAACGTGGTCATTTACCCACAAAGCATAGCGTCGTGACGTTAAACACGCGGTTTCCAGGGGAGGACCAGATGAGTCAAATAAAAAAGGAGTTCAAATACAGAGGAGACAGCTTCACAAACAAAGTTATTCACTGAGGAGGATCAGCAACACCTGCTCGTTATTTCCGCTCGTTTCAATTAACGCCTCTTTTCGCGTTCGCGGACTCGAGTACTAGTTTGCGGGCACGCGCTTTCCGACGGAAACGAGTCGGTTCCATGGGACGTACTTTTGAGTACATTTCAGAGCAAGTACATATCACTTGTACTCGAGTTGATAGAGTACTTCTACTTTTTCAAGAATATTTTTAAACACTAGTATCTGTACTTCTACTTTTGTCTGGCTGTACTTGAGTATTTCTACTTTGTGTACATTGTGAATACAGGACTTTTACCTTCGGGTGAGATTTTTTAAACTGTGGTATAAAAATGACAGTTGGCGTTAACAACTGTCAACGTGGTGGAATTTGAACTAACTTGAACCGTTAGCTTGAACTTAAAATAAAGTAAAAGAGTGACATGCGGCAGAAACTCTTCAAAGACGGACTTAAATATACATGAAAGTATATTTATTAAAATTAAGTATTTAAAGTTGTACTCACTCAGTCCTACGGAAAAAAACGATGCTTTGTTTGGAGGATCTTTTCTGTTGCGCTAGCAAAACGTTAGAGTTGTGAGACTTCTCCGTGTCCATGGTAACAGCGCGACGTGATGACGTACGAACACGACGCCTTCACGGGCTCTCAGACAACGACCTTTACTAAACACGATACATCAGGAGCCGTTAACGGTTTAAAATACAGAAAGGACCGTTCTGGTTGACTGAAACAACAGTAGAATGGAAAGTGTTCAATATTAAATACATTTAAATATTAAAACATACAAAATACTTCACTTAAACCATAATATGTGAATAAATAAAAGACATATTTCAAACTCATTCCTGTTATTTCATCATTTATTTTCACAATTACATTAATTTTACTGGGTATTATTTTTAATTCACAATTAACATGTTTTACTCAAAATGCAAAAGTCCTTTTTTAATAAACCAGATATTAAGTTCATGATCACAAATTTAGTGAATATTTTTTATCCTGGAAGATGTTACAGCAACATATTTCAAACATCATATTCCTGTTATTTCATAATTTATTTTCATATTTACATTAATTTACTGGATATGATTTTTATTTCACAATTTATGTTTTTCCCATTGACACTGATCACTGATTTCTAAAACCCAGATATAATATATGTTTATGATTATATAGACAAAGAAAAGTATAGAAAGTATTGAATGTTTGGTGTTTTCTTCCTGGAAGATGTTACAGCAACGTAACAAAAGTCACAGGAATCATTTTAGGGAAATTCTTCACAACATTTTTTTTTTTTACCTTAGTGGCCTCCAGTCAAGTCTTATCTTTAATTATTTTTTTAAATCTTATTTTATCTTACAGTATCTGACCTTATCTTAATATATTCCATGTATAAAACTTTAGAAAATAATAACAAATGCCAGCTATAATTTCCCACAGCCCAAGCAGTTAAATTCAAATGTCCTGTTTTAATCAAACAACAGTTAGAAACCCAAAGATGTTAAGTTTATGACCATATATGACAGAGAAAAGCATAACACATTTATATGTGAGAAGCAGGAGCTGGGAAATCAACTCAAAGGATGAATTGGTTTCCAAAATGTGCCAGTTGTTGCAGCTCTATTTTCTGATGGAAGACGACGTCACACTTCACCATTACAACTCTGTCTTCCTCTTTGTCTTCACCTTCTCCTTGTGGAAGAATTTTCCATCCGGCTGCTTCTTCAAGCTCAGTTTGACGTCATTCAGCCCCCGGTCCTTCAGCCTCTGTTTGAGCTGAGACACAGAAACACCCACAGAGAGATATGACATTCTGCATTGTTATTCAGATTCTACTCGCTTTCTTTTATTCCCCCTAAGATGGAGGCCGATGGTTGCTTCCCCCTATTTCTGCTCTTGTAAATGTTCTGGCTTTTCTCTGACTACTGGATCATATTTGGATGTTTTGCATTTGTTGGCAGATCGTTACGTTTCTGTGTGTTGATTGTTCATCAGGTCTGCAGAGTGGCAACACTAGACCCTTTACTTCTGCACAAACAGTATTTGCAGAGCTTCCTACACAACGCTCAAGTCGTGTCAACTTTGACATTTGATGATATGCTTTTTAGATGTTATTAATCACGGCCTCAGTAAGCCTTCTCATGGTTCCTCCAGACCTCTTTCTGTCCTCCTCGCCCTGATTCTGGGCATTTTCTGTCGGTGCGACATGAAAGATCTGTAATTAAACTGTAATGCTGTCTGGGCGTCAGGCTGCTGCTGTAGCGTCTGCTGAATGAACAAGAGAAAAATACTAGAAATATACATGTTTACTGTTGTAATAAAATACAAATGTTTTCATAGTATGATACAAAAAGCTCTTTATTTACTTCCAAACTCTTTGGATGGTTTCTTGAACTGCATCAACTCTGGGGATCAATATGGTTTTTATGTCATGTGATTTTAATTTGCTTTAAAGGGTCGTCAGGTTTGGGGTTTTTTTTTACCTAAAAGTAGGAAACGTGATTTACCTGCTTCAAGATGCCCTCCATCACAGCGGGGTCATTCATATCCAGATCGGGGTTGTCGTTCTGCACTCTCAGTCTTATTATTCTTTTTATTGTAGCTGTAAAAAAGAAAATGATAAACTCTCATATAATGAATAGAATTTCATCCGTTTAAAGGATGACAGGGAAAATGTGGTCACAACAACACAAACACATCATCTATGGCGCGCTAACTGTCCTCACAATTCAGGGAAATGATCAACATCATGACTCTTCACTTTTATTGTTCAAAACTTGATGTTTTCTATGTTTTTTGTTATTATTATTATTATTATTATTATTATTATTATTATTATAATTTGGGACGTTTGATGCTAAAGTAAACTTAAATCTGGTCTCACGTGGACTGTAGCAGATGAAGGGTCTCTTGATGTCGCAGGTTGAGGGGGACCACTTTCCACCGTGATTGAAGTCTGCATAAACACAAGTCTCATTTAGACTATAAGGATACGGGTCTTTCCAGAGCCTGAACGAGGAGATACTTCCATCGGACCACTTCCAGTCTTCTCTGAAAAGGCCGATCCAGACCTCTACGTCTGTGGGTAACAACTCATGTACCTTCTGGTTGTCTGTTGGGTTTCTCACACTGGCCAGGTCTGTGTAGTGTTCTCTGCAGTAGTTCTGGGCCTCAGTCCACGTCAGGCCGTTTTCAATGAGGATGAACGTCACATTCGGCTCTGGAAACAGACCACAGTGAAGGGCTGAGTAGAGGCAACATAACATACAGCCTCCCCTCCATGCCACAGCTGTGGAGGTATTCATGCCTTTCACATGTTGCACTAATAAGATTGTCATTTTAACAGCCGGAGTAAATGAAAACAACACACAGGTGAGGAGACATGAGGGCTGAACACTGATTGGTGGGAACAAAGGGAACAGAGCAAGGCTGACAGAATAAAATACACAGGTGATACAAAAGGTGTTACAGCGGCCGCATCCTCCGGAGGCTGGATTTGATTGATTGATTGATACTGTAGCGCCCTCGGGGGTACGGGAAGGCGCTACGTGACCAATTTCAGGGAAAAGAGGGCTGTCCACACCAAATTCACAGTCAAGAGTCTTTATTAAAGATTTGTACTGGGCTGCTGTCGGTGCCGCGGAGCTGGCCTGAGTGGGCTGAGACTGAGGTGGCGTCGTTGGACGAGAGCGGGGTTCGGCACACGGAAACGGGCAGTCATACGGTCCGGGGCTCGGTGGGAGGTGCGGCGGTCAGGCAGGCGGGGGTGGAAGCAGAGGCGGGTTGTCAGACGGTCCGGGGGTCGATCAGAGCGTGGGGTTCTCCTACAAAAAGGGGTCATACACAGGGCTTTTAATTCTCTCTTTCTCTCTCTCAACATCTCCTTAAGGCTCGGTTATGCTTGCGCGTAGTGATCATGCAACGGCAACGCAACGGCCACGCAGTTGCTTGGAGACCGTGATGGTTCTGCGTTGGGTTTACGTGTCGAAATGCAATTCAATGTTTTTTGTAAAGACTGACCGACCGACCGAGACTCTTGGCGTATATCGTCGTTAGCCTCGTTATAGCGTATTTGTTTACTTTCCGGCTTTAAACATCCACTATTTTTCAGAACTTGGTGTTTTATTTCTTTGTGCAAAAGCGACAAGGTGCAAACAATATGGTGCAAACAATCAAAGTAGCCTTTTAAAAGTTTAAATGGCGGTGTTTATGAGTGGAAACCAGCGGATGTAGTTAGAGGACCAATCACAGCCAATGCCGCTGCGTTGGTGCTGCGTTGGTGTTGCGTCGCCTCGACGCGCGTCTAGGATTTTTGGGAGGTGCACGTCAGGCCCTTGCGTTGGACGTAAGGGGGGTCCGCAAGGACGTAAGGGGTCCGCAAGCCCCCTTGCGTTGTGTCGACGCGGAAGCATAACTTGGGCTTTACTTGGGCATTACTCTCCACCCCAACGTGTTCTCTGTCGTCTCCTTTTATCATCTTCTGTCATCTTGCTGGGATTTCCTCCCAGCCGTGTTCCTCCGCGCAGGTGACTCTGATCGGTAATCGTAACTCCATATATGGTCCGCCGTCTGTTCACCTCGCTGTGCCTTGGAGGGATAGAGTGATGGTACAGACACACCAACTCCGGCAGCGACGGATACGGATGCAACGGACCGTCGAACGCACCGGCGTGTGGGCAGTTCTGTGTTCAAGTTGGATCAATTGGATAGACGTCCTGCGAAGTGGGCGGGACTTGAGTTTTGCTCTGCCGTTTCCAACATGGCGGCCGGGCCACAAACGATCTCATTTTACAGTTAAACTACACGCTAAAGCATGTTTCTGAAAACATTTGAGGCGGGAAATGTGTAGTGCAGTAACAGAATCTGGATTCATATTTGATCAACACTGCCTAGTTTGATAGTTTGAACGAAGTTTCTGGAGCCGGCGGCATTGCGTTGGACGGACGGCATTTGCATAAAGTTCAATCCATCGAACTTTATGCAAATTCACGTACGGCGACAGGGCCGCCAATTCGACGTGCCGTATCCATCATGCGGAGCTCCTGCTCTACATAGACAATGAATGGGATCCGTTGACTTGACGTCTGCTGCCGGAGTTGGTGTGGCTGTGTTCGAAATGCCATACTAACGTCCTACTCGTACTTAATTGTGACGTAAATTTGAGTACGTAGTGAGTTCACATACAATAGTATGTGAATTTGTGTACGCGAGAAATGCCCGGATGTATACTGCATTGGCAAGAATTTCTGAGTATACAGCGGACCTTGCTAAATCTACTCAACTTCCCCAAAATGCATTGCGGCTCGTCTGACTTCTGAAAAGTTTTGGATAATGGCGGACGACTGCGGTGATTCTGGCGACAGCCCGACACAAACCGCGTACACATGTAAGTAAACTGTAACACGATTTTTATGTTTCCAGCTGACTTTTAAATCGTATTGATAATGAACATTACTTTATTGTTGTTGGAATTGTACGTTAACGTTACGAATCGAAGGTCCTGCCAGCCGGCTATCTGACGGTAATTTACCATAGAGGTTAGCGAGTGTAACCGAAGCGGCAAATGTGCCGTTTTTACCGACGTTAACTAATAATATAGTGCTTATGTTAAACCGTGGTTATATATTTACTAACGGTGATTAATAACGCCGTGCACCGTTGTCCGTTAAAGGGAGGGATGCAGACACCGAGCGCCTCATTCAGTGGAGGGAACGATGAGGAGAAATTCACCGGCAGGAGGGATGGTGCACTAAGGCTTCACTTAAAAAATGTGGTGTTAAATGTGATAATTCTCATATGCAGGGCTTAAGTACTACTGGTGCATATTTAGCTACTCAATGATATAAGGTTGAACACCAGCGTATATAGATGGGAGATGTACTGCTTTCCTGAGATGTCTACCTGAAACGTTCTGTTTAACAGTTATTTTAGTCGGCAAGAAATCATCAATGAACTGTAACACTTTTCTACGTGCTGTTCTTCATATAGGATGTTTATTGAAGAACATTAGATGGAGGGAAGGTGGAGCCGGATGGACAAAGAAGAAGTGGGAGAACATGAAGCAGAAATACAAGGTGAGTTGGAAGCAGTTTAAAGTATTGAACTCTACAGCATAAAAGAAACCAGATGAAGTTGTCTTTCTTATAAATAATCAGGCAAAGGCATTGCTGGGTAATATAATAATAATAATAATAATAATTCCTTTATTTATATAGCACTTTTCACAGCACAGAGTCACAAAGTGCTTAACAAAACATGATAAAACCACACAGCAAAGTGCTTTCACAAAACATAATAAGACAACAGTATATACAAAGATGAAGAGCAGCCAAGAATAAAACAACGACAGGAATTAACTGCAGTTCAAAGGCCTGTCGAAACAGGTAGGTTTTTAACTGCGCCCTGAAAGTTTCAGACGACGCAGAGGCTCTCAAGTCTGCGGGAAGGGCGTTCCAGAGTCTGGAACGGAATATCTACAATTTGTTAAAACATCAGAGTCCATGAAGTTTTACTTATAAACTGCACTACTGATAAACACAAATAAAACCTCAACAATAATCATATTCCTGCAACACAGGGATCTGGACATTTGGAGCAGACACTGCAGCTACAAGCCTCTGAGGATATCCCAGGACTGCTGGAGTGGCTCGTTGACTTCGTCGCTGTCACCCCCATCACCACCATGGAACTATGGACATGGAACCCATCTGTTCTGTTAGTAAGCAGTGGACGAGGTTCTCCGTGGAACGCCTTGAAAGACAGAAGTCCTTCCTTAAATCCCCTTCCCGAAGTACAGTCCCATCGGGCGTACCTGCAGTACGGCCGTCTGGCACCAACCTGTAACAGAAAACATCAGATATTACATTTATTCTGAATGCTTTCCTATTCATTTGTTGATAAACTACTTATTTCTTTTTATCATACACGTATTGCAACCTGTAACATGGATTATTTGTCTAATAAATTATTCACTAATATCCCACTTGCTTGTACTTTATCACACCAAACTCATGCATGATACTATTAAAACCACTTATATTAGCCTACATGTAGCCTACATTTGTTTATGCATGCATATGCACATCTATTCATAATCAAATAATAAAGGAACGTATTTAAACCAGATAAGTCATATTACTTACTTCAGAGGGAAATCCAAATTCCATGGACTTGTGAATAATGTAGCTCCTCCGACGGGTAGCTCCTCCGTGGTGAAGGTTGCTGGTGTTCCGTGGTCAGAGGTATAATACAATCTATGAACGGACGATTAATGATCGATAAAAGCTGCTTAATAGTCGCGATCGATGGCGAGTGAAGAAGCTACTCAGGTAAGAGGAAGAAAGAGGGAAAGCGTGAGAGCGCGCATATATAATAAACTGTAGAAAACGTTTGACAATTGTAATTTGACTTAAAAAATATTTAGAAATATTAAATTAACTGTAATAATAATCATGCTTTATATTTTGATAAGTAATTAATATTAAACGGGAGCTAGAACCGCTAACGTAATCGATTCGGTTACGTGAGAGAAGATGAGGACGAGATGTCAATAAAGTTAAAAAAAAAAAAAAAATGTAGTATGAGATGTGTTTACTTCAGTGTGAACAGTCTGAGGGTAACAGCATACTCAAACGTTCATTTAGTAGGCAGTATGCAGTACATACACGTTGAGTATGTAGTAGGCAGTACGTTAGTATGGCATTTCGAACACAGCCCGTGTCTGTACCATAAGGTGACAACTGGTACATAAACATTATTTATTATGCTTCCCGGTTCCCTCCTCCTTACCTCTGTCCCGCGGGCGCCACAATACTCGAACCAAAATATAAAAACAAAGAGGCAAAGAGAAGCAGAGCAGGGGAACTTCCTGAGTTAACATTCTCACCTCTGACAGACATGCAGACTGAGAACCGCTTTATATCACAGTTGAGGTTGTACCAATCTCCACTAATAAGCATCACTGTGCAGTGTTCGTTCTTGTTCCGGTTGTCCGGTTCTCTCTGACCCCATCCTCTGAACTCAGCCTCCCCAGGTTTGTAGAAACTTGCGTCTGAATGAGACCAACTCCAGGTGGTTGAGGGAAGGTACAGTCCTATCCAGGCTGCCTGAAAGTAATATTTCATGGCGATACAAAGAATCAGAGCTGTCTGGTGAAACATATGGAGGGAAGTTTATCATAAAAATGCTTCACACTTCTACTGCCATTAGTTACTACGTGTGATCAGATAATAAAACGTTCAGACCGCTCGTCACTGAAATAACAAAACTCACCCTGCCCGATGTTGAGAAGACCGGGTTGTTTAAATCCACCGTGCTGTTCAGGATCTCCACATCCTCCCCGCTGCTGATGGTGGCCAGGTCGGTGTGTTTCTCTCTGCAGTAACTCTGTGCTTCAGTCATGGTCTTCAGCTCGTAAACAACATGGTACCCACGTTCAGCAGCTGATGAGATGGCACTCAGCCCTGCAGAGATCACATCTAATATCAATGACTTCACTCAATACAGGAAATAACCGTTGTACATTAAAGAAGGGGATGTGGCTCAGAGGTAGAGCGGGTCATCCCTCTAATCGGAAGATTGAACGGGTATCAGACTGAATGTTGTGTAAAGAAGACTAGAAAAGCTCTCTAGAAATGCAGGTCCAGGTCCATTTAATATTAGACATCTCATGCTGCCTTCACCTGGTTTCAGAATTATGGTAAATACGAGTTGCAGACTCTGAAATGGCACTTGAACGCCCCTCAAGTATAATGAGGAGTTGATACCCGAGTCCCAGAGTCGGTGGAGAAGAGGACTCAGTGATGATGGTGCGTCCTTCTCTAGTTTGAACTTGATACAGACCAACACTATTCATCCTTCTATCCATAACACCAATTCATCTCAACAACGAAGCACTTAAACGCCAGATTCTTGTAATTCCAACTTCAGAAGTTGGATCTTCTAGTAGAGCGTGAAGGCAGCGTGAACTAGCGTCACAATACACAATGTTAAAAATGTGGACCCAAAGAAGAGCATGTGAAACTCCTGCCTGACACGACGATGATGCTCAGAAGAACGGTCTCCATCCTCGTCTCCTCCAGGTTCCTCTGCTTCAGTCGGTGACTGGAGATTTAATATAAGCTCATGTAACCTGACTCTCAGAACAACTATTTGCTTATCAGGAAGATCTCTGCATTTGTTACGCCCTCCTGAATGGGCTGTTTGTAGGTTTTGCTCAGGAGATGGAGCTAAACACTGTCCTGCTGCACTGACTACTTTACTTGAGTATTTTTAATGTACTAACTACTCCACTACAATCATTTAATAACTTAAGTTACTGGCGGATTCAGATCAATGAGCTCATCATTCAACAAGCAAATGTTTACTTATGTAAAGTAATGGATATACAGCTGAAATATTTAGCTCAAAGTAATTAAATTCATCCCATGAAGACACAGTTTATATAATTACAACTGTGTTATGTTTTATTGTAAGTGATCATCAAGTTATGCATGCTTCACAGGGGATCAATACACACTTAAAAAGGCCGTATATGTGGACATTAAACATGAATTTGTGTTGTGAACCATTTATTTATTTATATTTATTAAATGTTTCTATTCACTAAAAAGGGGGAGTTGAACTGAAGTTACATCTATGTATATTTTTTTTACTTCTCATTATGCAAATACATAACTGTATTGCTGTTGGAATTACTGTTTATCCATTTTACAATTATTGCACAACTGTCTACCATAAATAATTAATATACACACACATTTTATATATATATATATATATATATATATATATATATATATATATATATATATATACATACATACTTTATTGATCCCAAGCTGGGAAATTTAAGTGTAGCAGCAGCATTACACACAGTAACAACACAGTAAGAATAAAAACAAAAAACACAATCAGTAAAGAAACAACATATAACAAGAGCAATATAAAAAATATAACAGTAGAATTAAAGTGCTAAGTGAAAAAAGAAAAAATCAGGTGCAGTGAACAGATAAACATATAACATATATATATATAAATATACAGCCAGATCTGTATTATATATGAGCCAATATTCACTGTTCTTGTTTTATTTGGTGGATTTCGTTAACATTTTATTTACGTTCGCTTACGTGGCAAAAGAAATGCAAGCAAAAACGCTTTGCTCTTGAACGCAACTCAGGTTGGTTTTCTCGTCAGCGTAGCTGGCAACGCATGCGCACATCATTCACTCCCGGACAGCAAACTACCGCAACAGAAAGCCGCCTGTACCGGGTTCTCTTTCTTTTCTTTGTCTGTGGTTTTTAATTTGCCGTCATCCGTGTTCATCTGCGGCTCGCTCCCGGGTGTCCTCGTGTTTGTCCATGCGCGTTCCCGTGTGCGTGACGCTGTTGGTTTGGCTGCTGAGCGATGCGGCGGCGCGCCACTTCACTGAGGCGGAGATGGCGGCTGTCAGGTAACGAGTACTGTGTACATCCTCTACTGCACTACAAGTACTAATACCACACTGTGTACATCCTCTACTGCACTACAAGTACTAATACCACACCGTGTACATCCTCTACTGCACTAAAAGTACTAATACCACACCGTGTACATCTTCTACTGCATTAAAAGTACTAATACCACACCGTGTACATCCTCTACTGCACTAAAAGTACTAACACCACACCGTGTACATCCTCTACTGCATTAAAAGTACTAATACCACACCGTGTACATCCTCTACTGCACTAAAAGTACTAACACCACCCCGTGTACATCCTCTACTGCACTACAAGTACTAACACCACACCGTGTACATCCTCTACTCCACTACAAGTACTAACACCACACCGTGTACATCCTCTACTGCACTACAAGTACTAATACAACACCGTGTACATCCTCTACTGCACTACAAGTACTAATACCACACCGTATACATCCTCTGCTGCACTACAAGTACTAATACCACACCGTGTACATCCTCTACTGCACTACAAGTACTAATACCACACCGTGTACATCCTCTACTGCACTACAAGTACTAATACCACACCGTGTACATCCTCTACTGCACTAAAAGTACTAACACCACACCGTGTACATCCTCTACTGCACTACAAGTACTAATACCACACCGTGTACATCCTCTACTCCACTACAAGTACTAACACCACACCGTGTACATCCTCTACTGCACTACAAGTACTAATACAACACCGTGTACATCCTCTACTGCACTACAAGTACTAATACCACACCGTATACATCCTCTGCTGCACTACAAGTACTAATACCACACCGTGTACATCCTCTACTGCACTAAAAGTACTAACACCACACCGTGTACATCCTCTACTGCACTACAAGTATTAACACCACACCGTGTACATCCTCTACTGCACTAAAAGTACTAATACCACACCGTGTACATCCTCTACTGCACTACAAGTACTAATACCACACCGTGTACATCCTCTACTGCACTACAAGTACTAATACCACACCGTGTACATCCTCTACTGCACTACAAGTACTAATACCACACCGCGTACATCCTCTACTGCACTAAATGTACTACTACCACACCGTGTACTTCCTCTACTGCACTAAAAGTACTAATACCACACTGTGTTTTTCCTAATGGAGTCTGGTGGCTTTGAAAGAAGCGATTTAACACATAACGTACCTCATTAAACATTTTAAACATTATGTGCCTCACATCTAACATTAGCTGCTAATGCTGCTAAAAGACATCTTACCTTTACGTGTTTCCCCAAATTCAACGCAGCGACATCAATAAGCTCGGCAGAGTTTACACTGATTGAATTATGACATCGTTGCCTTTGCCTTGTGTCTTTTTTATTGCATTTATATGCAAATACATGTTAAAGATGTATCCAGGATTTACATCCTAATTATCAGTCTCTGCCTCTTTTCACGTGATGCAGTTGATTGTTGTCTCGTCAAGTCAGTTTCTTTGTAGATCATTTTAAAAACAAAATAAATGCCTTGCTGATGGATGGGTACAAATGTAACTGATAACTTCAGTTCAAACTTCTACTAAGTATAAGCTCCTTTAGCTGCTGTCTGTTATGAGCTTCTCTAGGAGTGACTCATAATAATCATAACAACAGTCTTTCTGTTAATGAAATAAAACCTTTGACTATGAAGCTTTTATTTTTATTTTATTCTTCATAATGCACTATTTTGGACATTTTTTTCAGAAGTCTGGAATGTAGATCAGGTTGAATTTAGTGATGATGAAGCATGAAAATAGTGGAAATAACTTAGTATTATGCTCAGTGATGGCAAACAATTATATACTGAGACTGTCACGGATTAACCCCTTATCCCCATGAAAGAGACCCGCCATCAAACTTTTAAAGAACTAAATAACGAGAATGTTACATAGTTTAAGAACACTACAAATAGAAGGAAGTTCTTGCTTGCCCCTGTCACTCTCCAAATAAAATTGAATTGAAAATTAAATTGAATAGTGTCTTACTTTAATTTTCATCCAAGAAATTGTGGAAGCAGTGACATACTTTTGTCACGGTCCTTTTGGTCAAGTTTGTGACACAATACTGACACAACAAATGATATGTTGGAATGGCTCCCAACAGGGGATCTGTCTTTGGTCCGATGGCCATGTGAGGATGTTGTTGACACGCTTCATGAACTTCACAAAAACGTCACCATGTTCATCTGCAGTATTGTGTAGTACAAACTACAACGAACTAACACACCAGTTTCCAGCCTTCTATCACTATTGGAACAGAAGTTATGGGCCTCCAAAAATGCCAAAAAATGAAATGCGAAATTCTAATGTGTCAAAAAGGGGTGTGGCACTTGAAATTCAAATGGACGTCACGGGCAAACTGTTTGATATATTGAAACTTCAGATTCCTTTGTTTGGTAACATAAGGCATATTTTCACCGCTTTTCAGCAAAATCTGAGAGGTGTCATGTACATGGGTGGCTGAGTTGGCATGGAATGACCCATGTCTGTCTTTGTTCTTGTCATTTTAGGGTGTACTTGATGACAAAGATTGTTTGGTCAACATGCCAGAGAACACCGAGTGTCAATATTGCAATTACAATAAGAAGGCAGTGTAGAAATTATGGTAAACATGAGTGGACAGTAGGGGTGTGACGAGATTAAAGTCGACGATATTTCTCGTTGCGTTAAAAATCTGTCTCGCAAGATTTGTGAGCTATACATAGCTGAGGTTTTACAGATAGCTGAGGTTTTACAGACAGCTGTTACTGACTGGGAGCTTAAAAAACCCAACCACGGCATCACTTATTGTTACCGACAATGCACGTAATATGGACGTGGCCGTGCGCGACGCGGGATTGAAATCGCACATCTGTTTTGCGCACACTATAAATCTTGCAACCCAAGCTGGCCTCGGTGTTCCCCGCGTCGCTCGTTTACTCGGGCGGGTGAGACGTGTGACTGCTTTTTTTCATCGTAGTTCAGCGGCTACCGCGGTGAAAATGTCCAAGCAGAAACGGCTACAATTACCATCACACAAGTTAATGACGGGCACGTTGGATATGCTGGCTCGTTACCTTGAGCAGCAAGCTGCCATAGCAGCATCACCAGCCCAGAGATAAGACAAAACTCCAGAAGCATTGATACACTTGACAGCTGCGATGTCAGAGATGCTGAAGATGCTGTAGTTGCAGCATGTTGTTCATGACATACTTGGTCGGGCTCCGTTTGCACTATTTGCACTCTGTATTGACAAAGTAGAACTTTGATTTGGTTTTGCACATATTTACACTTGGAAAAAAGAAAATATTTTATTTTATTTTAACTTTTATAAATGTTAGTTTTAGTTTAAATTTGTGAAAGAAGAAGTTTATTAAAAGATCATGCTTACATCATGCATGTAAAGAGTTATAATAAAATATTTAAAAATGCATGTGCAACGCTGTTAAATTAAAGTCTGTTGGTCCAGTCATATATTTTCTCATTGTAGTTTTCTTAAAATCTCGTCTCGTCTCGTCTCGTGAGCGGAGTGTATCGTCACACCCCTAGTGGACAGTGAAAATACTTCACATTATTTCTATTTATTTTGTTGGCAACACGTAACAATACAAATTAAAAATGAAATGTAACGGAAATATAATTGTGATAATGAACATGAATAAATATTAAATGTGTAAAAAGGAGGGAAACTAGATCCTCCTCCATCACTCCACTCACTTCATGGCTCAAATCAACACTTGTGACCGGAAGCTTTTATTCCCTTTTACTGTCAACGGAGCTCAGTGACGTGAAGTCACGTCACGTTAACGTGGTCATTTACCCACAAAGCATAGCGTCGTGACGTTAAACACGCGGTTTCCAGGGGAGGACCAGATGAGTCAAATAAAAAAGGAGTTCAAATACAGAGGAGACAGCTTCACAAACAAAGTTATTCACTGAGGAGGATCAGCAACACCTGCTCGTTATTTCCGCTCGTTTCAATTAACGCCTCTTTTCGCGTTCGCGGACTCGAGTACTAGTTTGCGGGCACGCGCTTTCCGACGGAAACGAGTCGGTTCCATGGGACGTACTTTTGAGTACATTTCAGAGCAAGTACATATCACTTGTACTCGAGTTGATAGAGTACTTCTACTTTTACCAGAATATTTTGGAACAAAAGTATCCGTACTTCTACTTTTACCAGAGTATTTTTAAACACTAGTATCTGTACTTCTACTTTTGTCTGGCTGTACTTGAGTATTTCTACTTTGTGTACATTGTGAATACAGGACTTTTACCTTCGGGTGAGATTTTTTAAACTGTGGTATAAAAATGACAGTTGGCGTTAAAAACTGTCGACGTGGTGGAATTTGAACTAACTTGAACCGTTAGCTTGAACTTAAAATAAAGTAAAAGAGTGACATGCGGCAGAAACTCTTCAAAGACGGACTTAAATATACATGAAAGTATATTTATTAAAATTAAGTATTTAAAGTTGTACTCACTCAGTCCTACGGAAAAAAACGATGCTTTGTTTGGAGGATCTTTTCTGTTGCGCTAGCAAAACGTTAGAGTTGTGAGACTTCTCCGTGTCCATGGTAACAGCGCGACGTGATGACGTACGAACACGACGCCTTCACGGGCTCTCAGACAACGACCTTTACTAAACACGATACATCAGGAGCCGTTAACGGTTTAAAATACAGAAAGGACCGTTCTGGTTGACTGAAACAACAGTAGAATAGAAAGTGTTCAATATTAATACATTTAAATATTAAAACATACAAAATACTTCACTTAAACCATAATATGTGAAAAAATAAAAGACATATTTCAAACTCTTTCCTGTTATTTCATCATTTATTTTCACAATTACATTCATTTTACTGGGTATTATTTTTAATTCACAATTAACATGTTTTACTCAAAATGCAAAAGTCCTTTTTTAATAAACCAGATATTAAGTTCATGATCACAAATTTAGTGAATATTTTTTATCCTGGAAGATGTTACGGCAACATATTTCAAACATCATATTCCTGTTATTTCATAATTTATTTTCATAATTACATTAATTTACTGGATATGATTTTTATTTCACAATTTATGTTTTTCCCATTGACACTGATCACTGATTTCTAAAACCCAGATATAATATATGTTTATGATTATATAGACAAAGAAAAGTATAGAAAGTATTGAATGTTTGGTGTTTTCTTCCTGGAAGATGTTACAGCAACGTAACAAAAGTCACAGGAATCATTTTAGGGAAATTCTTCACAACATTTTTTTTTTTTACCTTAGTGGCCTCCAGTCAAGTCTTATCTTTAATTATTTTTTTAAAGGAGTCATCACCAGGAAATCGCAATTTCTCTTGTTAAAACATGCATATCTGTGTTTGACCTCAGTTGAAACTTGCCTGAAAGGCTGGAGTTTGAAAGTGGCGCCGTTTTTTCGCTTCTGCTCTTTTTCCGAACAGGAATAGCACACAAGGGTGTGCATTCCTAAAGCACGAGATTTTGATTCTGCCCCTTCGGTGACGTCACCGTGGCGGCTACTTGCATAAGCCCACCCCTCTTTCACCACCCAACCCCCCCCCGTCCGCTACCTGAAATCGCCGAAGCGCCGCCATTATGTTTTGGAGTCTGCATGCAGGCAAGCCCCCCCGGCTCTGTCCTTCCTGCGGCGAATCAACGCGCGCCTCATTACATATTATACAATGCACATCCGGACCAGTCAAAACCTCGCGCGTAATCTTGCGTGATAAAATCGCGGTACGAAAAAGGGTCAGAACAAGCTCAATGTTTGATTAAAATTTTTTTTTTTTTTTCTAATAAGTTTTACGAATTGATCCAAAGCGATCCAAGGGGGGCTGGATACGTATAAAACCAGGTTATGACTCCTTTAAATCTTATTTTATCTTACAGTATCTGACCTTATCTTAATATATTCCATGTATAAAACTTTAGAAAATAATAACAAATGCCAGCTATAATTTCCCACAGCCCAAGCAGTTAAATTCAAATGTCCTGTTTTAATCAAACAACAGTTTGAAACCCAAAGATGTTAAGTTTATGACCATATATGACAGAGAAAAGCATAACACATTTATATGTGAGAAGCAGGAGCTGGGAAATCGACTCAAAGGATGAATTGGTTTCCAAAATGTGCCAGTTGTTGCAGCTCTATTTTCTGGTGGAAGACGACGTCACACTTCACCATTACAACTCTGTCTTCCTCTTTGTCTTCACCTTCTCCTTGTGGAAGAATTTTCCATCCGGCTGCTTCTTCAAGCTCAGTTTGACGTCATTCAGCCCCCGGTCCTTCAGCCTCTGTTTGAGCTGAGACACAGAAACACCCACAGAGAGATATGACATTCTGCATTGTTATTCAGATTCTACTCGCTTTCTTTTATTCCCCCTAAGATGGAGGCCGATGGTTGCTTCCCCCTATTTCTGCTCTTGTAAATGTTCTGGCTTTCCTCTGACTACTGGATCATATTTGGATGTTTTGCATTTGTTGGCAGATCGTAACGTTTCTGTGTGTTGATTGTTCATCAGGTCTGCAGAGTGGCAACACTAGACCCTTTACTTCTGCACAAACAGTATTTGCAGAGCTTCCTACACAACGCTCAAGTCGTGTCAACTTTGACATTTGATGATATGCTTTTTAGATGTTATTAATCACGGCCTCAGTAAGCCTTCTCATGGTTCCTCCAGACCTCTTTCTGTCCTCCTCGCCCTGATTCTTGGCATTTTCTGTCGGTGCATGAAAGATCTGTAATTAAACTGTAATGCTGTCTGGGCGTCAGGCTGCTGCTGTAGTGTCTGCTGAATGAACAAGAGAAAAATACTAGAAATATACATGTTTACTGTTGTAATAAAATACAAATGTTTTTGGATGGTTTCTAGAACTGCATCAACTCTGGGGATCAATATGGTTTTTATGTCATGTGATTTTAATTTGCTTTAAAGGTTCGTCAGGTTTGTTTTTGTTTTTGGCCTAAAAGTAGGAAACGTGGTTTACCTGCTTCAAGATGCCCTCCATCACAGCGGGGTCATTCATGTCCAGATCGGGGTTGTCGTTCTGCACTCTCAGTCTTATTATTCTTTTTATTGTAGCTGTAAAAAAGAAAATGATAAACTCTCATATAATGAATAGAATTTCATCCGTTTAAAGGATGACAGGGAAAATGTGGTCACAACAACACAAACACATCATCTATGGCGCGCTAACTGTCCTCACAATTCAGGGAAATGATCAGCATCATGACTCTTCACTTTTATTGTTCAGAACTTGATGTTTTCTAAGTTTTTTGTTATCATTATTATTATTATTATTATTATTATTATTATTATTATTATTATTATTATTATTATTATAATTTGGGACGTTTGATGCTAAAGTAAACTTAAATCTGGTCTCTCACGTGGACTGTAGCAGATGAAGGGTCTCTTGATGTCGCAGGTTGAGGGGGACCACTTTCCACCGTGATTGAAGTCTGCATAAACACAAGTCTCATTTAGACGAGAACCAACCAGGTTTCTCCAGTTCCTGAACGAGGAGATACTTCCATCCGACCACTTCCAGTCTTCTCTGAAAAGGCCGATCCAGACCGCTCGGTTTGTGGGTAACACCTCCTTTACCTTCTTGTTGTCTGTCGGGTTTCTCACACTGGCCAGGTCTGTGTAGTGTTCTCTGCAGTAGTTCTGGGCCTTCGTCCACGTCAGGCCGTTTTCAATGAAGATGAACGTCACATTCGGCTCTGGAAACAGACCACAGTAAAGGGCTGAGTAGAGGCAACATAACATACAGCCTCCCCTCCATGCCACAGCTGTGGAGGTATTCATGCCTTTCACATGTTGCACTAATAAAATTGTCATTTTAACAGCCGGAGTAAATGAAAACAACACACAGGTGAGGAGACATGAGGGCTGAACACTGATTGGTGGGAACAAAGGGAACGGAGCAAGGCTGACAGAATAAAATACACAGGTGATACAAAAGGTGGTACAGCGGCCGCATCCTCCGGAGGCTGGATTTGAAGACCACATGCGTCCCAGCAGCGGAGACAAGGCTGTCCCATATCAAAGACTCCTTCAAATGCAGCTGAGAAACGTGGCCTTCTTTTCCCGGCGGAGACACTTGTCCCTGAGTCCACCTTGGCTGTTGGTTCTGTATCACCATCACGTAAAGCACTAAAAGCAGTTCGAGTGATTGATTGATACTCGAACCAAAATATGAAAACAAAGAGGCAAAGAGAAGCAGAGCAGGGGAACTTCCTGAGTTAACATTCTCACCTCTGACAGACATGCAGACTGGGTACAGCTTCCTATCACAGCGGTAGTCGTACCAATATCCATTAGAATACATCACTGTGCAGTGTTCCTTCTTGTACAAGTTGTTCGGTTCTCCCTGACCCCATCCTCTGAACTCAGTCTCCCCAGGTTTGTAGAAACTTGCGTCTGAATGAGACCATCTCCAGACTGAGGGAAGGTACAGTCCTATCCAGGCTGTCTGAAAGTAATATTTCATGGCGATACAAAGAATCAGAGCTGTCTGGTGAAACATATGGAGGGAAGTTTATCATAAAAATGCTTCACACTTCTGCTGCCATTAGTTACTACGTGTGATCAGACAATAAAACGTTCAGACCTCTCGTCACTGAAATAACAAAACTCACCCTGCCCGATGTTGAGAAGACCGGGTTGTTTAAATCCACCGTGCTGTTCAGGATCTCCACATCCTCCCCGCTGCTGATGGTGGCCAGGTCGGTGTGTTTCTCTCTGCAGTAACTCTGTGCTTCAGTCATGGTCTTCAGCTCGTAAACAACATGGTACCCACGTTCAGCAGCTGATGAGATGGCACTCAGCCCTGCAGAGATCACATCTAATATCAATGACTTCACTCAATACAGGAAATAACCGTTGTACATTAAAGAAGGGGATGTGGCTCAGAGGTAGAGCGGGTCGTCCCTCTAATCTGAAGATTGAACGGGTAACAGACTGAATGTTGTGTAAAGAAGACTAGAAAAGCTCTCTAGAAATGCAGGTCCAGGTCCATTTAATATTAGACAACTCATGCTGCCTTCACCTGGTTTCAGAATTATGGTAAATACCAGTTGCAGACTCTGAAATGGCACATGAACGCCCCTCAAGTATAATGAGGAGTTGATACCCGAGTCCCAGAGTCGGTGGAGAAGAGGACTCAGTGATGATGGTGCGTCCTTCTCTAGTTTGAACTTGATACAGACCAACACTATTCATCCTTCTATCCATAACACCAATTCATCTCAACAACGAAGCACTTGAACGCCACATTCTTGTAATTCCGAATTCACAAGTTGGATCTTCTAGTAGAGCGTGAAGGCAGCGTGAACTAGCATCACAATACACAATGTTAAAAATGTGGACCCAAAGAAGAGCATGTGAAACTCCTGCCTGACACGACGATGATGCTCAGAAGAACGGTCTCCATCCTCGTCTCCTCCAGGTTCCTCTGCTTCAGTCGGTGACTGGAGATTTAATATAAGCTCATGTAACCTGACTCTCAGAACATCTATTTGCTTATCAGAAAGATCACTGCATTTGTTACGCCCTCCTAATGGGCTGTTTGTAGGCGTTAATAATACCACACCGTGTACATCCTCTACTGCACTAAAAGTACTAATACCACACCGTGTACATCCTCTACTGCACTAAAAGTAATAATACCACACCGTATTTTTCTAATGGAGTCTGATGGCTCTGATTGAATTATGACACAGTTGCCTTTTGTCTTTTTTGTGTGTGTTTATATGCAAATATATGTTAAAGATGTTTCCAGGATTTACATCCTAATTATCAGTCTCTGTCTCTTTTCACACGATGCAGTTGATTGTTGTCTCGTCAAGTCAGTTTCTTTGTAGATCATTTTAAAAACAAAATAAATAAATGCCTCGGTGACGGATGGGTGTACAAATATAACTGATTACTTCAGTTTAAACTTCTACTAAGTATAAGCCAGTGTTGGAATTTCGTCATGTTAGGGGCACCAAGGCCACATGACAGGGCACAAAGGCCATTGAGTAAAAGTGATGGTTTTACCTTTCAGATTAATACGATAACATCCTAATATGTAGGACACAAGGGATTCTGGGTCGGGCTTGGGCTTCAGACTCGTGGTGTGAGCGGGACCAGAGCGTAACCGGACCGGTACTTTTAGAATAAAAATTCCACTCTCTGCGAAATCCGCTGCCCGCTTGTGGCCACTTGCTCTCTCAGCTCCGCCCGTGTTGGCAAATATGTGCGCACGCCGGAGAAACCGGACGGGAACCAGACCGGTACTTTTATTTACTTTTATGTGATGTTGATACTTCTCTTGCGCGGCTCGCGAAGTTGCGCAGGTTCTATTTTGGAAAAACCACAGCAGAGCAATCGCTCTGATCCACAGACACGTGACGAGCCTACTGTGCCCACGAGGGTGGCTGTAATTTCATAAAAGTCCACCACGCGTCACTAGCGCTGTTTACACTGGGACTTTGACACGAGCACAAAGGCCACCTTGGCCGTAAATTGAACATTTTTTCACAGGGCATCAAGGCCAAAGTGAGGGGCAACGACGGCCATGGCCGTGGTTAAGCTCATTTAGCTCCTGTTACAAGCTTCTCTACGAATGACTCATAATAACAACAGTCTGACGATGCGTTCGGGGGCAATAAGACACGGATGCAACAGCAACGCCACACCGAGTAGCAGAGGGAACTAGAGAAACAGTCAACAGCTGGATGGAGCGCTCTGAGAACCTTTCAAGCTGCTCCGAACTATTCAGGAACGCTCAAGAACCCAAACAGCCTCTGAACGCTTCATAGTCCACAACTGGACATGTTTCCTCTCTGCCAAAGGGCTTCTCCCGTCATCCATCCAGCATCCATCCATCATCCATCCATCTATCAGCCATCCATCCATCCATCTATCTGACTTGCTCCTCACTGTCTGACTCCGCTCGAGCCTCCATCTTCTATAAAACATACCGAATGTGAAGTTTGTACAAACACACAGAACAGCCGGCGAGGAACACAGACGTTGAAGCTCACGATGAATCGTTGCCATCACCGACAGAGAACTTTCATATCTGTTTGTAGAGCCACGATGGGAATAAATACATCAGGGATTCAGGACTCAAATTATTCATAGCTGTTGTAGAAATCAACGGTCCAAAGACCAGTTCTAGAGGAAAATTCAGGAACAAGTATTTCTCTGTTCTTTTCATTTTAGGGTGTACTTGATGACAAAGATTGTTTGGTCAACATGCCAGAGAACACAGAGTGTCAATATTGCAATTACTATAACAAGGCAGTGTAGAAATGATGATAAACATGAGTGGACAGTGAAAATACTTCACATTATTTCTATTTATTTTGTTGGCAACACGTAACAATACAAATTAAAAATGAAATGTAAAGGAAATATAATAGTGATAATGAACATAAATAAATATTAAATGTGTGAAAAGAAGGAAAACTAGATCCTCCTCCATCACTCCACTCACTTCATGTCTCACATCAACTCTTGTGACCGGAAGCTTTTATTCCTTTTTAATGTCAACGGAGCTCAGTGACGTAAAGTCACGTCACGTTAACGTGGTCATTTACCCACAAAGCACAGCGTTGTGACGTTAAACACGCGGTTTCCAGGGGAGGACCAGGGACCCGTTCCTAAAACTCTGAGTTTGTTAACCCTGAGAAGAGGGCTACTCTGAGTTTTCCGTTCCAGAAAGAGAGGTAACTCAACCTTTAGGTCAGTTACCATAGTAACTGACTCTGTGAACCTAACCTGCTCGCTGGCAGGTTTGTTTCAACAAACCCGGAGTTTCTCCTACATGTCTCCGCCTTTTTCCGGAATCTGAACCAACTCTGAAAAAAATTGCCGTCCTTTCCTCATCACCCTAATCGATCTGGAAATAAAAGTGATTCTAGCAGCTTTACGTCGGCAGAGGATTTTGATTACCTTTCCTACCGATCACATATCTAAACAATATTCTCCGACATTTTCAACATTTCATATCGCGGACATAATGCAGATTCTTTGCAGAACTCTTTAGATGTTTTGCTAACGGGAGTTTTCTGAAAAAGGACTTATATTTACTGTTTAACCCTCATGCCCTCCTCGGGCGTTTTAGCCATTTAGCATTTTTTCCTTTTTTTTATTTATTTGGTGATCATTTTGGCTGTGTTGTAGCTTGTGGCATGATTTTTTTGCAAGAACTTTTATTTTTAGTTATATTTTTGAAATCCAATGATTTTTTATTTCACGTGTCTTTTATACTCTATTGACACAATTTGCACCCTCTGGACACCCTCGTGGCAAAAAAAGCCAAGCACTTACAAACTGCTATAAAATCATCATACATCAATATTTGTTTCTACTTTTTTTTTTTATGAATCTCATAACCAGCATCCACCTTGCATTCAGTCATTTTCAGGATTTTAACCCTTTAAATCCTAGTTTAATTATTTTTACTTTTTAAAGAACACAATAATACATAGGAGGTGGATGGGGCTTTGGTGGGGATTAGAGGCTTGGATATGTCAAAGATTAGCAACTAAATTGATTTGATTGCATTAGTATTTTTTCTGTAGTACCAGATACTCCCTCTGGACACCCTCGTGGCCAAAAACGCTCCATTGACTTCCATTCAAACCACATTTTTAAATCTCACTGCCATTGCAGTATAAAACCATGCGTTCTGGTATGTTAGCTTTTCATTATGAACAAAAGTAGTGATATTTGACATTTTTACTGTATTTCACCATATTCAACCATTTTCCCATTGAAGGCCGATGCATGAAATTCTTGTATTTTTGCCAGTTATATTATGGAGCCGTGTGATTCCAGGGGACCCCGCAAGTTTAAGTGTGTGTGTGTGTGTGTGTGTGTGTGTGTGTGTGTGTGTGTGTGTGTGTGTGTGTGTGTGTGTATGTGTGTGTGTGAACATGTCCTCATGCCTTTTCTCTACTCAAAAACAAAAACAACTGTTAGTGTGTTTTAGGGCTGTTTGATTTTGCCCAAAAATAAAATCAGATTTTCGATTACGATTATTTTGTGAAATGACAAAAGGCAAAGAAATTATTTCAAATATGCTGTTTTTTATTGAACATTTTGCAAATAATTTCCCCATTGGGATTTGAGTGCAAACCTTGCTCTTATTAAACAAAAAATCCCTCAAGGGATTAATATAAAGAACAATTAATGAACTTTTGCCATCTGGCTTTGCTCCATGTTATCTTCTTGTAGACCTCTTGTAAACAAAGAAAAAAAAACAATTCCTTTGGGATTAAGAGAAAAACATATGCTACAGAAAATAGCCAATAACTGAAAACATGTTATTTTACTGAGTGACATGATATGTGATGCTACTGTACTGCAATTTATATGGAAGGAGAATAAAAACATACCGTGTGGTCCAGGGGGAATTGCTGTAGGCCTAGGACCCTCCCTGTCATCTTCATCTGCCTGGTGGTCACTCCCTGCCTCTGTCCCACTTGCTGAATCTACAGCAGCCTCCTCTTCATCTCTCACATCCTCTTCTCCTTCACTTATTTCTTCATCTCCTTCTGTGGCCGTCTCCTGCTCTGACCCTCCTGGTCTCTCCAGTTCTCTACCTTCTCCTTCATTTTTCTAAAAAACCTGTCAATATCCCCACTTTTGCTTTCCTTTTCATCGTTCTGCTCTCTCCAGCTACTCTTGCCTGCAATAGTCAAGATGGGAAAAGCTCTGGTTATCCTGATATGATGTTACACTGTAGGGCCATGTAGCTAATAAGCATAACAAATATAAAATCAGAAAAGATTTATCACACGCACACAACAGCTATGTTTGGACTAATTAATGCTACTGTATTTGTTATTTTCCGAGTTTTACTGTGCAGCGTCATTGCTGTGATTTGTGACAGTAAGTGGTTTTATAGTAGGCTACTGATTACCTAACCAAATCAAAATGATCGATCTCCTTGCTAGTGAGGTATCTGTTCATTTACACATTTTAAGATATGATTTACCCAGGAAGGATTGCTTCTTTGCATGAAGCTTTAAGACGTGTGAATTGTTTAGGTTAAACTATCTGCAGGCTGCCTTAGTCATAAATCAGCCCTGTGTGTGCGTTAAAGCTGGCTACAGGATGTTTGGGCCCTACTTGGAGCTGAACCAGTTCTGCGCCAATGGCAAGAGGGTCAGAGCTTACTTAATGTATACATTTCCATATAAGTACAGATAGATGGTCTTCCTAGCTTTAGGCTTGCAGGTCCCAAGGGTGACAGCAGAAGATTTAGATAACATATAGAAGGTAAACTATCCCAGCCTATTAGGATGGTTCGGAGGCTCCTCGATCCCTTGTTGGATGGATGGACTCTCAATCCATCCAAGATGACCAATAAGGAGAAGTAGGAAGGTCCAGGCGAAAGGACTTCAAAAAGGCACGCACATGCAGAAAGTGAGGGTGGGTTTTCGTGTGGATCTCCTAATCGAATGCTCAGTAGGATTTCCAGGTAGAGCAGCCATAAGTTCATTAGGAACTTTGCCCGAGTTTGGAGAAACTAGGTGTTGGCCAACCTGGTCTGATGCAGGCTTGAGAATTCTGTTTCAATAAAGGTTGCTCTATCAATCCCACCCAGCCTGTCTCAGCGGATTCATTTATCAATCAAACTTCACACCGATCATTGAGGAAGAGAGCCCAGAAACAACACTAGAACTGTGTAGTGTGTTGTAACGTAACGCCCGCGAAACGGCGACCCTCTGTAAACGTTATGGATTGAAACATGACAGGTTTTAATATTTTTGTATGAAGCTGTTTTTGTCTTTACTAAAACCAAAACTAATCAAAGGGCAACATGCTCTCACAAATCACGAGCGAGCGATTTTACGTTGTTGCTAAATAACGCACACACTGTTGCCGTTGCTGAATCACCTTTAGCATACATGACATTCATTACAAATGTAACTTTAGGTTAAATTGGCCTGTTAAAACTTCAGCAGGGGAAACTACCTTCACCTTCAGATGCTCGGGGGCAGCGCAGTCGCTCCACCCTTTCCACCGCAGCAGACTCGCTAGCCCAACGCCGCTCCGCACGTTTGATGCAGGGCCGTAGCTAAGTGGGGCGGGGGCCTAAGATTATATTTACAATTATTCACTTTTGGCCAATTTATTGTTTGTTTCAATGCTTTGAAAAGCTTGTGGACATAGTGGCGTTTTGTTTTTACAATTACAGTTTTAAGAACCCAAAAGTTAGGGGGGCAGCTGGGGGGGCAAGGCTCTACAGCAGGGGGGCAGCTGACCCCCCTTGCCCCCCTGTAGATCCACCCCTGCGGCTTTCTAAGGTTGAGCTCGTTTTCTACATAAACACTCAGTAATATTTAATAACTCTCTCCCGGTTGCCATGGTGAATCGTAGTATTGGAGCTCCATTGATGATGGCTTTGTAGAGTCGGCAGGCACGCGCGTAACTCAGAGTTTACATACTCAGAGTTGATTGAACTAATTCAGAACCGCTGTTCTGAAACTGAAAACTCCGAGTTGGTTGAGCCTGCTTTCTGGAACGGCCCCTGATGAGTCAAATAAAAAAGGAGTTCAAATACAGAGGAGACAGCTTCACAAAGTTTTTCACTAAAGAGGATCAGCAACACCTCGTCGTTTCCGCTCGTTTCAATTAACGCTGTAGCGGACTCGAGTACTAGTTGCGCTAGCATGCGCTTTCCGGACGTATTTTGAGTACATTTCAGAGCCAGTACATATCACTTGTACTCAAGTAAAGACGTTGAAAGAGTACTTCTACTTTTACCAGAATATTTTTAAACACTAGAATCTGTACTTCAGATACTTCAGAATACAGGACTTTTACCTTCGGGTGAGTATTTTTAAACTGTGGTATAAAAATGACAGTTGGCGTTAACAACTGTCGACGTGGTGGAATTTGAACTAAGCTAGCTAACATTACAATAAAGAACCGTTAGGTTTAACTTAAAATAAGATAAAAAAGTGAAACGCGGCAGAAACTCAAAGACGGACTCAAATATATATCAAAGTATATTTACTAAAATTTAGTATTTAAAGTTGTACTCACTCAGTCCTACGAAAAAAAACGGGGCTTTGTTTGGAGGATCTTTTCTGTTGCTCTAACAAAACGTTAGAGTAGTGAGACTTCTCCGTGTCCATGGTAACAGCGCGACCTGATGACGTACTAACATAATGACGTACGAACACGATGCCTTCACGGGCTCTCAGACAACGACCTTTACTAAACACCGTAGATCAGGAGCCGTTAACGGTTTAAAATATGGAAAGGACCGTTCTGGTTGACTGAAACAACAGTAGAATGGAAAGTGTTCAATATTAAATACATTTAAAGATTAAAACATACAAAATACTTCACTTAAACCGTAATATGTGAAAAAATTAAAGACTTCAAACTCATTCCTGTTATTTCATCATTTATTTTCACAATTACATTAATTTTACTGGGTATTATTTTAAATTCACAATTAACATGTTTTACTCAAAATGCAAAAGTCCTTTTTTAATAACCCAGATATTAAGTTCATGATCACAAATTTAGTGAATATTTTCATTCTGGAAGATGTTACAGCAACATATTTCAAACATCATATTCCTGTTATTTCATCATTTATTTTCATAATTACATTAATTTACTGGATATTATTTTTATTTCAAAATTTATATTTTTTAGGGCCGGGACTTTAACTTGTTAAAGGAGTCATCACCAGGAAATCGCAATTTCTCTTGTTAAAACATGCATATCTGTGTTTGACCTCAGTTGAAACTTGCCTGAAAGGCTGGAGTTTGAAAGTGGCGCCGTTTTTTCGCTTCTGCTCTTTTTCCGAACAGGAATAGCACACAAGGGTGTGCATTCCTAAAGCACGAGATTTTGATTCTGCGCCTTCGGTGACGTCACCGTGGCGGCTACTTGCATAAGCCCACCCCTCTTTCACCACCCAACCCCGCCCCGTCCGCTACCTGAAATCGCCGAAGCGCCGCCATTATGTTTTGGAGTCTGCATGCAGGCAAGCCCCCCCGGCTCTGTCCTTCCTGCGGCGAATCAACGCGCGCCTCATTACATATTATACAATGCACATCCGGACCAGTCAAAACCTCGCGCGTAATCTCGCGTGATAAAATCGCGGTACGAAAAAGGGTCAGAACAAGCTCAATGTTTGATTAAAATTTTTTTTTTTTTTTCTAATAAGTTTTACGAATTGATCCAAAGCGATCCAAGGGGGGCTGGATACGTATAAAACCAGGTTATGACTCCTTTAATTAAGATTAATTAATTAGACAAACATTAACGCGTTAAAAAAAATTGACGCATTTTAATCGCACTCATTTTTGCACCGCGGAACGTTTCTCACTGGATGAGTTTCAGGCGGACCGATTACGCCTTTTTCACAACCAGACGCGAAGCGCCGCGAATAGGCGCGGCCGTCCCGCACCGTGAAGCGATCGTTTGCACTGGTCTGTTGGACTTGGTTGAACAAAAATTTTGTTGCTTAAGCTTATGTATTCAGTCATTATTCAATGGGATACTAAAAATCCATGTGAAAAAATTACTTCTCACTGTTCTCAGGTCAAATATTTATATGCGATTAAAATGCGATTAATTTCGATTAATTAATTACAAAGCCTCTAATTAATTAGATTAATTTTTTAATCGAGTCCCGGCCCTAATATTTTTCCCATTGACACTGATCACTTATTTCTAAAACCCAGATATGATATGTTTATGATTATATAGACAAAGAAAAGTATAGAAAGTATTGAATATTTGGTGTTTTCTTCCTGGAAGATGTTACAGCAACGTAACAAAAGTCACAGGAATCATTTTAGGGAAATTCTTCACAACATTGATCCTCTTTTTTTTTTTACCTGAGTGGCCTCCAGTCAAGTCTTATCTTTAAGTATTTTTTTAAATCTTATTTTATCTTACAGTATCTGACCTTATCTTAATATATTCCATGCATAAAATGTTAGAAAATAATAACAAATGCCAGCTATAATTTCCCACAGCCCAAGCAGTTAAATTCAAATGTCCTGTTTTAATCAAACAACAGTTTGAAACCCAAAGATGTTAAGTTTATGACCATATATGACAGAGAAAAGCATAACACCTTTATATGTGAGAAGCAGGAGCTGGGAAATCAACTCAAAGGATGAATTGGTTTCCAAAATGTGCCAGTTGTTGCAGCTCTATTTTCTGATGGAAGACGACGTCACACTTCACCATTACAACTCTGTCTTCTTCTTTGTCTTCACCTTCTCCTTGTGGAAGAATTTTCCATCCGGCTGCTTCTTCAAGCTCAGTTTGACGTCATTCAGCCCCCGGTCCTTCAGCCTCTGTTTGAGCTGAGACACAGAAACACCCACAGAGAGATATGACATTCTGCATTGTTATTCAGATTCTACTCGCTTTCTTTTATTCCCCCTAAGATGGAGGCCGATGGTTGCTTCCCCCTATTTCTGCTCTTGTAAATGTTCTGGCTTTTCTCTGACTACTGGATCATATTTGGATGTTTTGCATTTGTTGGCAGATCGTTACGTTTCTGTGTGTTGATTGTTCATCAGGTCTGCAGAGTGGCAACACTAGACCCTTTACTTCTGCACAAACAGTATTTGCAGAGCTGCTGTAGCGTCTGCTGAATGAACAAGAGAAAAATACTAAAAATATACATGTTTACTGTTGTAATAAAATACAAATGTTTTCATAGTACGATACAAAAAGCTCTTTATTTACTTCCAAACTCTTTGCATGGTTTCTTGAACTGCATCAACTCTGGGGATCAATATGGTTTTTATGTCACGTGATTTTAATTTGCTTTAAAGGGTCGTTGGGTTTGGGTTTTTTTTTGGCCTAAAAGTAGGAAACGTGATTTACCTGCTTCAAGATGCCCTCCATCACAGCGGGGTCATTCATGTCCAGATCGGGGTTGTCGTTCTGCACTCTCAGTCTTA
The DNA here is from genome assembly GCF_963514095.1 of Eutrigla gurnardus. Taxonomy (NCBI): domain Eukaryota; kingdom Metazoa; phylum Chordata; class Actinopteri; order Perciformes; family Triglidae; genus Eutrigla; species Eutrigla gurnardus. Next base: position 25,103,594 of record NC_139922.1, on the reverse strand, counting down.
TTATTCTTTTTATTGTAGCTGTAAAAAAGAAAATGATAAACTCTCATATAATGAATAGAATTTCATCCGTTTAAAGGATGACAGGGAAAATGTGGTCACAACAACACAAACACATCATCTATTGCGTGCTAACTGTCCTCACAATTCAGGGAAATGATCAACATCATGACTCTTCACTTTAATTGTCCAGAACTTGATGTTTTCTATGTTTTTTTGTTATTATTAGGGCCGAGCGACCTCGACCTGAACAGAGGTCTGCTCTTTCTCCTGGGATTTGGACTACAGGCCTCAAGTCCCCAAGCAGTGCCCTCAAAACAGCCAACAAGCTGGCTGTTGGAGCCTGCTTCTGCAACAAAGATAAGAATTCCTAGTCGAGACTCAACTCACTAGAAATTCCTCTATCCACAACTTCAAGGACAGCAACTTTCCTCACAGGAACCTGAAGACAGCAACCTTTCTTCAGAGAAACAACCAACCCTTCTTTAAGTACTGGTAACAATCTGAGCATAGCTTAAGACAGAAACTGAATGTGATGACATTTATGTTTCAAAGTGATTTTCTATTTGATGTATTGTTGAGTTAAAGATGGAGTCTACGATTTTTCACTTGCGCCAAACTTTAGCCAATAGTAGCCACATGGCTACTATTGGCTAAAGTTCTGGACACACCGGGAAAATAAACGGTGTCCTGCCTGAGTTCATAGCGGAGGGAATGTTCCCATTCATTGTCTATGTAAGAAGCCATGTAATCTTTCTAAGTTTCGAGAGACGGCGCCGCCCGCAAACTCTTGAAAATCTTTTAAACTGAGTGTTGTCGATCTAAAATAAAGTCAGATTCAGGTGGGAGGCTGCGAGGGGAGAACGATAGAGCTCGGAGGAGCACAGAGGGGAGGGGTGTGTGTGTGTGTGTGGGGGGGGTTAAACCTTTCAAATCGTAGAATATAGCCTTTAAGTGTGTAACCTTAGTTCAGTTGTTAGTGATCTACATACAGTTTGCACGCTCACTAATCCAACTTTCCTAACGGCTCTATTGTGGATCTATTATACTTATTATACACATAGGAACTTGTTCTCCAGGCAGGGCCACATGGCCTCCCACAAAGAACACCCCCACTCCACATGGCTGACTGCTCGACACCCACAGTGGCCATCTTGTAACACACACACACACACACACACACACACACACACACACACACACACACACACACACACACTTGTATAGTATTTAGTTAGATAGGCTAGTTAGAATTAGTGTATGTTTATTTGTTTATTGTTAATAAACCCCTTTTAAGCATACTGCTGTGTAATTAATGTTGTATAATTGTGAGTGATATCAACCTCTTCTCTGCAAAGAATCCTTCAACTGTTTGTATTCATATGCTTATAGTTATTAGCATTTGAGTACAAACCCCTTTATATGAGACTGATTACAGGTTTGGTTATCTTTTCCCTGATTGCAGGGTGGTGCCCCGTAGATTGTTAATTATATTAATAATCCTATTAATATCAATAATTCTATTGATATTAATAATTATTTATTAATACCCAAATCTGCTCCTGATAGTTCCCAAACAGATGGACAAAAAAGCCTCTTGGACCTACCGCCTAAAGTCAACAGGAAGTGGGCAAAAAAATGTTTTAACCAACTGCTTATCAGCTCTGTGACTGTAAATGGTGGGGGAGGGGAAGGAGAAACACTAAGGGGACTCAGATACCCCTTTTCCACCAATGCGAACCTATTTGAAGAGCCGGGCCGGTGCCCGTGCTGGTTCGCAGTTGGTTCAACTTTACCCCTTTTCCACCAACGCGAACCTAGTTCAAGAGCCGGGCCGGTGCCGTGCTCCGAGAACCTGTTTGCGTTTCCACTGGCTAGAGAGCCCAGAGAACCACGTCATTACGTCACTGTATACGTCTGAGGTTTCCCCGCAACGCTCATTTCAAGCATAGCAGACATGTCTCTTCAGAAAAAGTGTTTATTTTGGCAAATAATACAATAACAATAAAATACACAAAATACTAAAATCACAAAATGTTTTAAAGTTTAGAACAGTGTGTGATCAATAGATCGGAGTGTTTGATGTTTAGTCATCTGCAGGTTGGACCTCCGTTCAATATCGCCGATGTCCGACAGCTCTACAAACACAAACCAGAGAACAGCGGTTTAATCACAAACGTGTCCACGACGCTGCGAACACAGATGTTATGTCACGTTGGTAGTTGGTAACGTTTAGTGAGCGAACGGCAGTCAGAAAGTGGCATGCTAACGTTGTTATTAGCAATATCATGCTAGCTGGCTAGCTAGCCGGTCAGCCTACATTACCCGAGGAAGCAAAGCCACTAGTTGCTGCTGTTACGAACGTAATCACTACCTTGGTAAACTAAACAGAAATGTGTTGTTGGTTTGCAACGAGGTGAAACAATTTAAAAGTGAAACTTACCGGGAACAGTAACGTTAATAAAACTTCGCAGCGGCGTATTTTCCCCCGTTGCCTCAAGTGTTAACCCCGCCCCCAGCCCCTAACGTAAGGCGGGGCCGGTTCCAGCCCAGCAAGGAGTTGGGGCCGCTCGGGAACCAGTTTTCCAGGCCGAGAGCCGGCTCTTTGTCTGTGGAAACAGGAAGAACTGGTTCGCGATTGGGCACCGGCTCCGAACCGGCCCTCAAAATGCCTCGGTGGAAAAGGGGTAAGAGAAATGTAAGGAAGGCATGGAGAAGATGTGACCCTTGTCACTGTTTAACACCAGATCAACACTCAAGAAACTTTCCACACCTGCTAATGATTTTATTCATTGTCTCATCTGCTCCACACTTAGCATGCACCTCAGACAGCAGTCAGGGAGATAGATGGCTTTGAATGTCGATCGTTTGTGTCTAAACATGTGCCACGAGGAGTCGGCGGCAGGACAGTTAGGCGTCCACAACACTGCCATGTGACCGCAGGCACTCCACGACCGCACATGAGCAAGGGCCCGTCACGATACTGCTTGCAGTTATATTTGTTATTATTATTATAATTTGGGACATTTGATGCTAAAGTAAACTTAAATCTTTGGTCTCTCACGTGGACTGTAGCAGATGAAGGGTCTCTTGATGTTGCAGGTTGAGGGGGACCACTTTCCGCCGTGATTGAAGTCTGCAAAAACACAAGTCTCACTTGGACTAGAAGGATCCAGGCCATTCCAGAGCCTGAACAAGGAGATACTTCCATCCGACCACTGCCAGTCTCTGAAAAGGCCGATCCAGACCACTCCATTTGTGGGTAACACCTCCTTTATCTTCTGGTCTTCTGTCGGGTTTCTCACACTGGCCAGGTCTGTGTAGTGTTCTCTGCAGTAGCTCTGGGCCTCAGTCCACGTCATGACGGATGAAATGAGGATGAACGTCACATTTGGCTCTGGAAACAGACCACAGTGAAGGGTTGAGTAGAGGCAACATAACATACAGCCTCCCCTCCATGCCACAGCTGTGGAGGTATTCATGCCTTTCACATGTTGCACTAATAAAATTGTCATTTATGTCATGCTAAAAAAACAAACGCTAGCTAACTTCCCATTAATGTAGGCATTTCAGGGCTCCAGACTAACATTTTTCACTAGGAGCACAGTGGCCCCTAACTTAAAATTTTAGGGGCGCAAGCAGAAAATTTAGGAGCGCACACCGAAATCGCTTTTTTCGCCACGACCGTCTCCTCACAGTCTGAGTCGGACTCATTCTCGACGTTTGTGTCCTCCGGAACATTATGTTTAACACAACTGGGTAGAAAGTACGAGCTGATAGTCCGCTTCGCCGCCATTGTCCATTGTTTTGATGCCGGTATGTGAAATCTGTGGATTCGCGCGATAACCCCAAAGAACCGCCTCTTTTCACATATTAGCCTATCACAGTGGTCATTCGCCCCCCCGCTCTCACGCACATTGGCCAGCCGTCTCCTTTCTTCTTCTTTTGGAGTTAATGTCGGTTGGCAAACCAGCTCATTTTTGCATTACCGCCAACTAGTGGGCTGTAAGTTTGTCAGCAACAAAAAATATAAAAAATAAAAATTTAAAAAAAACAGCAAATTTACTGGTCGCGCATGCGCGAGTAGATTAAAAATGTACTCGCACTGTCACAGATTTAAGTCGCAAAATGCGACCATTTGGTCGCAGTCTGGAGCCCTGCATTTAGTTTTCTAATTAATCCATCACAACAATGTGACAAGTCCTCAGGGTGACGGCTGTTGATGCTTATTGTCGGTTTTATTTATACGGGCCAAATTGTCATTGTCTTATGGGTATCACGCCCAGGACTCAGGGATAGGACTCGGATGCAGAGATTTCAAAAAAGGCTTTATCAGGCCGCAAAGGAGAACAAAACAGTAAGCGCCTCGAAAGGAGGGATGGCTATGAAAATTTACAACAGAAAACCCTAGGATCTAAAGGGGGGAAAAACAAAAACATTTTGAAACAGAAAACGCCTCCGGGGAGGGAAAAACTACGACTAGGTACGATGACAAAACCCTACTGTCTAAAAAGGGGAAAACAAAAACTACAACTAAGTATAAGGTCAACTAACTTAAACAGGCTATGAAAATACAAAGGCAAAAGGCCAAAAAAAAACCTCTAATGAGGCAGACAACTGTGGATTACTCAGACTATGACTAGACTTGGAAGCTGGTGGCTCTCGACACAAGACAAGACACATGGGCACAGGACAAAGGGAGACGCATACTATTTAACACATGAGGGTAATGGGCGACAGGTGGAGACAATCAGGAATCGGGGAAGGGCAAGTGACCTGAAACGAGAGGAGAGTTACTTTCCAAAATAAAACAGGAAATGACAAGACAGACATGGAGACAGGACAAAATAACTCCGCTTGACATACCGGTGTGACAATGGGAGTTTATTGACCGGGTGGTAGGGTGGATAGTAGCCATAGCTTTCAATTGTTGCCATAGCAACGGCAAACATCCGGTCAAGCTCCGTCTCTTCTTCTGCGTTTTTGGTGTATTTTTGTAGCAGAAACAGCGCCACATATAGGCCTGGAATATGTACTACAGAGCGCTGAGTCGTTTTCAGTGGATTCGTCTGGACGCAGATTTTCTTGAAATGATGCCAAGGAAAAACGGAGAAAAAAAGTTTGTTTTGGTACGTGAGGACGGCCTCTTGGTTTCCCTCCTTTTTTCTTTATCCCAGCTGTGTCTCATTGTCTCGTCGGCCTTGCCTCTTGTTCTCCCCAATCCCCATTGTCTGTCCTTGTGTTTCCACACCTATCTGTCGTTTAACCTATTCAGCCCTGTGTATTTAGTCTGTGTGTTTCTGTTCTGTCTTTGCTTGGTCGTCCTGTGTTATCCCGGATGTGTGTTCACCACCTGATCTGTCCTACCCATGTCTTCTGGGGCCTGTACTACGAAGCGAGTTCAACATACCCAGGGTATCTTTCAGAGATCCAGCTTAAGTAACCCTAACAAAGGCAATCGGAGATAAGCGGTCACACGATGCTGGTTATCAACTCGTTAAATCAACCCAGGGTTTACCTGTCCGGCTATGAGCGTGTGCACATGAAAGAGGCGGCGTTTGCAGCATTTGACCAATCACAAACATGGATCAGTCTACGGCAGCGGAGCGGCGTATTTCACGTCCGAGGAGCGAACCATAATCTTACAGAAATACGAAGAAGTTAAACATATAATGCAGGCAAAAGGCAACAGTTTAATCTGTAACATGCAGGAAGGACAGCTGGCAAAAACTCGCCGACTGTGTGAATGCAGAAGTCGTATTAATAGTATTAGTAGTATAATATGACTACCCCATCATAAGGACACTAGTAGACCTGACTGGTTACATGACTTCTTTTACTTCACTGATAGCTTAGTGGTAGAGTTACCGCCCCATGTTATGAGGTTCCTTGCAGCGGACCTCGGTTTGAATCCACCCTGTGGCCGTCTTTTAAATCATGTCGTCGCTCTCTCTCGTCCCTTTAACTCTTACGATGTCCTTCAGCAATAAAAGGCCAAACGTATATAACTTTAAAATAGGGCTGTCAAAGTTAACGCGTTAATAACGCGTTAACGCAACATCCTCTTAACGCCGTTCATTTTTTTAATGCGCGATTAACGCTCGGTATTAAAAAAAAAAAAAACGCGCATTGTATGATTTATGGCCGTCGGTGGCACCTGTAGTCTTGATCCAGAGGGAAGGTGCGCGTCCACAGGCAGCGGTGTTTCCCCGCGTCCCATTCATTGTCTATAGGTACGTGTCCACAGGGGCGATTTTAAACGCGTGTGGACACGCCGCTTCCCAGTATTGCACGCTTGGCGGGCTGCCACTAGAGGATGATTGACAGGCGCTCTCCTTCAAACAACACATTTTTGCGAGCGTTCGCGAGCGTTCGCGAGGCGGCGAGTCGAGCCCGGCGCCTCTGATTAGCATAAAGTAGATTCGACTTCAAGGCAAATGAGGAGCGGCCAACTCGCGCGCCGTCTCTCGACATTCGCCGCGACGCTACCAGAATGCATTGCACGGCGTTTCACATAGACAATGAATGGGACGCGGGGAAACACCGCTGCCTGTGGACACGCACCTTATGTGAAAAGCTGTTCACCTTCAAAAGACTGCCAGATGGTTCAGTCGATAAGACCAAAGTCATCTGCGCGTACTGTGGGTATGAAATGAGCTACCATAGAAATACGTCCAGTCTGAGATATCACTTGCAAGCCAATGCACTTATATCCTAACTGTACTTATGTCCTGTTACACTATCTCCTGTGACATGTTCACTTTAATTGTTTGTGATATATTCTTATAACCCTGTTTTGATCCCATGTTTTGGTAAGGGGATATTTGAAGTGTTAAATAAACATTTTCATAAATCAAGTAAATTAGCCCTTATGTTGTTAAAAGTATTAAGAATATGAACAAAATACATTAATGTACATTTAGAAGAAAAAAAATGTGCCAAAAAAATGTGATTAATTTGCGATTAATCGCGAGTTAACTATGGACAAAATGCGATTAATCGCGATTAAAAAAAATCAATCTTTTGACAGCCCTACTTTAAAATAATGAATGTGTTGCTTGGATGTATTCTTATAACGTGGTTTATGACAATATCAACCTCATTCTTTCAGCCGCAATCCCGGCGGTGTAAAGCGGACTTGGGAGCAAATCAAATAAATATAAAAACATAATTGAAAGTGGTAAGTAGGCTGTACGCTGACAAAGAAAAGTCTTTCCTTCCGATGAGAATCTGTATCTCTCATATAAAACATAGTCAGGGACAGAAAAAGGGTTTTGCCGGTCTCTCTACACTCTATAGTTCTCCTACGAGACCCTCTCACGATCCACCGAGCTTCTTTTTTTTATAACTGCGCACCAAGACAGCTGATTGGTCAGTAGCGGTGTGTTTCTCCACGTTGATCTCTTATCAGGAACATAACCTGCTCCGGAGCAGGTTAGCTCCACAGCGTAAGTTACCATGGTGATTTACCCCGGTAAGAAGTGAACCAGCGTCGTAGGACGGAAAACCCAGAGTTAGCGCTTAAGTTACCTCGCTAAGCACAAATCCTGCTTCGTAGTACAGGCCCCTGGTCTTTGTCTACGCCTTGGATTATTGTTTGTAAGTTTTTTTGTCTACGCTTTGGATTCTTGTTCTTTGTTTTTTTTCCATAGTATTTTTGCCCGTGTGGCCCCCCTGAGTTTTTGGACATTGTTCTTTGCTTATAATAAATAAAACCTTTTTACCTGCATTTGGGTCCTTACGTCCTTGATCAAAGTACATCCTGTGACAGTTCAAGTGATTGATTGATAGTCAAACCAAAATATGAAAGCAAAGAGAAGCAGAGCAGGGGAACTTCCTGAGTTAACATTCTCACCTCTGACAGACATGCAGACTGGGAATATCTGTGAACCACAGTCGACGTTGTACCAATCTCCCCTAGTTTGCATCCATGTGCAGTGTTCATTCAAGTTGTTCGGTTCTCCAGGAGCCCATCGTCTGAACTCAGCCTCCCCAGGTTTGTAGAAACTTGCGTCTGAATGAGACCATCTCCAGGTGGTTGAGGGAAGGTACAGTCCTATCCAGGCTGTCTGAAAGTAATATTTCATGGCGATACAAAGAATCAGAGCTGTCTGGTGAAACATATGGAGGGAAGTTTATCATAAAAATGCTTCACACTTCTACTGCCATTAGTTACTACGTGTGATCAGATAATAAAACGTTCAGACCGCTCGTCACTGAAATAACAAAACTCACCCTGCCCGATGTTGAGAAGACCGGGTTGTTTAAATCCACCGTGCTGTTCAGGATCTCCACATCCTCCCCGCTGCTGATGGTGGCCAGGTCGGTGTGTTTCTCTCTGCAGTAACTCTGTGCTTCAGTCATGGTCTTCAGCTCGTAAACAACATGGTACCCACGTTCAGCAGCTGATGAGATGGCACTCAGCCCTGCAGAGATCACATCTAATATCAATGACTTCACTCAATACAGGAAATAACCGTTGTACATTAAAGAAGGGGATGTGGCTCAGAGGTAGAGCGGGTCGTCCCTCTAATCTGAAGATTGAACGGGTAACAGACTGAATGTTGTGTAAAGAAGACTAGAAAAGCTCTCTAGAAATGCAGGTCCAGGTCCATTTAATATTAGACAACTCATGCTGCCTTCACCTGGTTTCAGAATGATGGTAAATATGAGTTGCAGACTCTGAAATGGCACATGAACGCCCCTCAAATATAATGAGGAGTGGATACCCGAGTCCCAGAGTCGGTGGAGAAGAGGACTCAGTGATGATGGTGCGTCCTTCTCTAGTTTGAACTTGATACAGACCAACACTATTCATCCTTCTATCCATAACACCAATTCATCTCAACAACGAAGCACTTGAACGCCACATTCTTGTAATTCCGACTTCACAAGTTGGATCTTCTAGTAGAGCGTGAAGGCAGCGTGAACTAGCACACAATACACAATGTTAAAAATGTGGACCCAAAGAAGAGCATGTGAAACTCCTGCCTGACACGACGATGATGCTCAGAAGAACGGTCTCCATCCTCGTCTCCTCCAGGTTCCTCTGCTTCAGTCGGTGACTGGAGATGTAATATAAGCTCATGTAACCTGACTCTCAGAACAACTATTTGCATATCAGAAAGATCACCAAATTTGTTACACTCTCCTGAATGGACTGTTTGTAGGTTTTGCTCAGGAGATGGAGCTAAACACTGTCCTGCTGCACTGACTACTTTACTTGAGTATTTTCATGTACTAACTACTCCACAACATTCATTTAATAACTTAAGTTACTGGTCAGATCAATGAGCTCATCATTCAACATGCAAATGTTTACTTATGTAAAGTAATGGATATACAGCTGAAATATTTAGCTCAAAGTAATTAAATTCATCCCATGAAGACACAGTTTACATTACAACTGTGTTATGTTTTATTGTAATTGATCATCAAGTTATGCATGCTTCACAGGGGGATCAATACACACTTAAAAAGGCCGTATATGTGGACATTAAACATGAATTTGTGTTGTGAACCATTTATTTATTTATATTTATTAAATGTTTCTATTTACTAAAAAAGGGGGAGTTGAACGGAAGTTACACATCTGTACAAGGGCGTAGAATTGGGTAGGGACACTAGGGACACGTCCCTACCAATATTAGGCCGCTACTGTGTAGTCACTATCAATACAACGGCTGTCCGTAGTGTTTAGTCAGTGATTATGGCACACAAAGGGTTAAGGCTGAGTTATGCTTCCGCGTCGACACAACGCAAGGGGGCTTGCGGACCCCTTACGTCCTTGCGGACCCCCCTTACGTCCAACGCAAGGGCCTGACGTGCACCTCCCAAAAATCCTAGACGCGCGTCGAGGCAACGCAACACCAACGCAACGCCGCGGCATTGGCTGTGATTGGTCCGCTAACTACATCCGCTGGAGACCGCTTTCCGGTTTCCACTCATAAACACCGCCATTTAAACTTTTAAAAGGCTACTTTTATTGTTTTCACCTCGTTTTATTGTTTGCACCTTCTCGCTTTTGCACAAAGAAATAAAACACCAAGTTCTGAAAAATTGTGGACGTTTAAAGCCGGAAAGTAAACAAATACGCTATAACGAGGCTAACGACGATATACGCCAAGAGTCTGGGCCGGTCGGTCAGTCTTTACAAAAAACATAGTGCCCTTTACCGGTGTGGCATTGAATTGCATTTCGACACGTAAACCCAACGCAGAACCATCACGGTCTCCAAGCAACTGCGTGGCCGTTGCGTTATCACTACGCGGAAGCATAATCAGGGCTTTATGTCGCTCTCTGCTAGAAGTCCCGCCTCTAACCTAAATACCGCTCCCTGATCGGCTGCCGGTTTCTCGCTAACTTACATGTGATTGGCTGTCCCCACTGCCACTCCTTCTGCTTGTTAAAACTACCTGCAACCTGCTAGTCGGACCGAACGAGAGGCCGTGCATGTTATCTGCAACTGCGAGTGTTGAAGTTGTCAACATGTTCGGCATTTGTTCTTCCTGGGTCATGTCAGCTAGATGGATTTTGATATCAGTGGTGTCATTTACATTTGTGTTTGTGTCTGTTTGCGTGCGTGCACGTGCGTGCTGTACAGGATTTGAAGGATGTCAAAGAAAAGAAAAGTGGAGATAAGAGACTTCTTTAGGAGTCAAAGTGTAAGTTACTTCAAGGGTGTATAGGTAGAGGCTCAACAATACAGATATTCAATTCAATTCAATTTTATTTATAGTGTCAAATCACAACAGAAGTCATCTCAGGACACTTAACACATTGAGCAGGACTAGAATACGCTCAAAATTTCAAGAGTCAACACAATTTCAAAGTCCCAACAACACCCAGGGGCAAGCGTTACAGCGACAGTGGCGAGAAAAAACTGCCTTAATAGGCTTTTAGGCAGAAATCTCGTGCAGCCCAGGTCCTTGGGTTACAACTGCATTTGGTGTTGGTAGTATGGTAGGAGTAGCATTAACAGTAGTGGTGGTATTAACAGAAGCAATAGTATCAACAGTAGTAGTCCATGGCAGCAGGTACAGCCACGCCGAGATGGATCCATCCCAACCACGTCGCCGTAGACCAGAAAGCAGGAGTAGTTGAGCAGTCACACAGCGGGCAGGTGGAACTACAATGTGGTGTTTCCAGCATCAGGCCAGTTAGCAGTTTGCATCGGTCAGGACCTCAGTGGACTCTGCTGGACCAGAAAGCATAGCCAGACTCCCGGGAGTGATCCCGGGAGTAGTCAAGTTAGTGACAGTAGAGATGACGATTTTAGTCAATTACTTTAATTAAAAATACTGGCGGTAAGAGGCAAACAAGACCACAACATTGGTGCAGTCCGGATCAGGTTCCACCACGGTCCAGGGAGACCTGCTAGGCAAGAGAGCACAGGGACTCCAGGGGAACATACACAGAGAGAGCGCGAGAGAGAGAGAGAGAGGCTCAGTGTGTCACTATAATCCCCCAGCAGTCTAGGCCTATAACAGCTTAACCAAGAGCTGGCTCAGGGCAAACCTGAGCCAGCCCTAGCTATAAGCGGTGTCGAAGAGAAAGGTTTTAAGCCTACTCTTAAATGTGGGAACAGTGTCTGCCTCACGAACCAGAACCGGAAGACGGTTCCACAGAAGAGGAGCTTGATGGCTGAAAGCTCTGGCCCCTGTTCTAATTTTGGAGACTTTAGGAACTACAAGTAACCCTTTATTCTGAGAGCGTAGTGCTCTAGGAGGACAGTAGGGTTTAATGAGCTCTTTAAGATATGATGGTGCCTGTCCATTAAGAGCCTTGTAAGTGAAGAGAAGGATTTTAAATTCTATTCTGGATTTTACTGGGAGCCAGTGCAGAGAAGCTAATACAGGAGAAATGTGATCCCTTCTTCTGGTTTTAGTCAGAACACGAGCTGCAGCATTCTGGACCAGCTGGAGAGATTTAAGAGATTTATTAGAGCAGCCTGATAATAAAGAATTACAATAGTCCAGCCTTGAGGTAACAAATGCATGGACGAGTTTTTCTGCATCTTTTTGAGACAGCATTGGCCTAATTTTAGTAATGTTACGCAGGTGAAAGTAGGCTGTCCTCGTGGTTTGTTTAATATGCGAGTCAAAGGACAGGTCCTGATCAAAGATAACTCCAAGGTTTCTTACAGTAGCATTCGAGGCGATGGCAATCCCATCAATAGTCGCTATATCTTTAGACAGCGAGCTTCGGTGGAGTTTAGGCCCAAGTACAATAACTTCCGTTTTATCGGAGTTTAACATCAGGAAATTGCAGGTCATCCAGGATTTTATGTCATCAACACAAGCCTGGAGTTTAACTAGCTGATTGGTTACTTCAGGCTTGATTGATAGATATAACTGAGTATCTGTCATGATCTGTGTTTTCATGTTTTGATTCCCTGGTTTATTTTGTGATTTTTGCCCTTGGTGTGATTTCCTGTCTCGTACTTCCTGGTCCTTGTTGTTTCCGCTGTCTTGACTCCCCCATCCTCTCGTGTTGATTACCTTGCCTGCCCTAATGTGTTTCACCTGTTCCTCGTCAGCTCCCTGCCTCCCTGTGTGTGTATATAGTCTGTGTGTTTCCCTTGTGTCCTGGTCGGATCATTGTTGCTGTTGAATGTCGTTGTTGCTGTTGAATGTCGTTGTTGCTGTCGTCGTTGATGTCGCTGTCTGTCACTCCCTGTCTACGGTCTCACGTCTTGCCCATGGATATTTTGTACCTCGTCCTGCCTCCCGTGTCCCTTCGTGTTTGGTTCCGTTTCGTAAGTGTTTCTTTGTCTGGCGTTTTTGCCCCTGTGGTCTCCTTCAGTTGATACTTTGTTTTAGTCTTAGTTTTTGGTTTTGTATTTAGTTTATTATTAAATAAATCCTCCTTTTTAACTGCATTTGGGTCCTCACCACCTGTTTTTCGAGTCCATGCCTGTTTCCAAGTCCGCCAAACATGACAGTATCATCAGCATAACAATGGAAGTTTATAGAGTGTCCTCTAATAATGTTGCCTAAAGGAAGCATATATAAGTTGAAAAGAATTGGTCCGAGCACAGAACCTTGAGGAACACCGTATTTAACTTCAGTGTGCCTGGAGGATTTTTCATTGACATGCACAAACTGAGATCGATTGGATAAATAGGACTTAAACCAGCTATATGCGGTTCCTTTGATGCCAATACATTTTTCCAGTTTACATATTAGAATCTCATGGTTAATGGTGTCAACCTAAGATCTAGCAGAACAAGTACAGAAACCAGTCCTTTGTCAGAAGCAATAAGAAGGTCATTTGTAATTTTCACCAGAGCTGTCTCTGTACTATCATGTACTCTAAATCCTGACTGGAAGTCCTCAAGTAGACTGTTATTGTTGAGAAAGTCACACAGCTGATTGGCGACTACTTTCTCAAGGATCTTAGAGAGAAAAGGAAGATTTGATATTGGTCTGTAGTTTGATGAAACCCCTGGATCTAGAGTAGGCTTCTTAAGAAGAGGTTTAATTACAGCTACTTTAAATGACTGTGGCACATAGCCTGTTAATAAAGACACATTGATCATATCTAATATTGAATAAAAGAGAATATTTAATGCCAAAGAGATGCACCTTTTTAAAGTTATTTTTCATTCTTATTTTCATGTATTTGTGTAGAAGAGAGCAACGGTTTAAAAAACACAAATAAAGAAAAACAATAAAACCTCAGATTCTAGATGATCATGTGGTTTAATAATTATAAAATATAATTAATTAATATTAAGTAATCTAACCTATAACATCTTCATGACGTGAAATTATGATTGCTAATGCAAAAAAACGTCAACTTTCAGGAGTGCTGCCTTGGAGCACTTTTGTGTCCCCACCAATCTCAAAATCAAACCTACTCCCTTGCATCTGTATATTTATTACTTCTCATTATGCAAATACATAGCTGTATTGCTGTTGGCTAACTGTTATCCATTTTACAATTATTGCACAACTGTCAAAATTATTTTGTTATATTTTAATTATATATACACAGCCAGATCTGTATGATATATGATCTAATATTCACGGTTCAATCTTGTTTTTTGAGTGAAATTTGGTGGATTTCGTTAACATTTTATTTACGTTCGCTTACGCAAAAGAAATGCAAGCAAAAACGCTTTGTTCTTGAACGCAACTCAGGTTGGTTTACTCGTCAGCGTAGCCAGCAACGCATGCGCACATCATTCACTTCCGGACAGCCAACTACCGCAACAGAAAGCCGCCTGTACCGGGTTCTCTTTCTTTTCTTTGTGTGTGGTTTTTAATTTGCCGTCATCCGTGTTCATCTGCGGCTCGCTCCCGGGTGTCCTCGTGTTTGTCCATGCGCGTTCCCGTGAGCGTGACGCTGTTGGTTTGGCTGCTGAGCGATGCGGCGGCGCGCCACTTCACTGAGGCGGAGATGGCAGCTGTCAGGTAACGAGTACTGTGTACATCCTCTACTGCACTACAAGTACTAATACCACACCGTGTACATCCTCTACTGCATTAAAAGTACTAATACCACACCGTGTACATCCTCTACTGCATTACAAGTACTAATACCACACCGTGTACATCTTCTACTGCATTACAAGTACTAATACCACACCGTGTACATCTTCTACTGCATTACAAGTACTAATACCACACCTTGTACATCCTCTACTGCATTACAAGTACTAATACCACACCGTGTACATCTTCTACTGCATTAAAAGTACTAATACCACACCGTGTACATCCTCTACTGCATTAAAAGTACTAATACCACACCTTGTACATCCTCTACTGCATTGCAAGTACTAATACCACACCGTGTACATCCTCTACTGCATTAAAAGTACTAATACCACACCGTGTACATCCTCTACTGCATTACAAGTACTAATACCACACCGTGTACATCTTCTACTGCATTAAAAGTACTAATACCACACCGTGTACATCCTCTACTGCATTACAAGTACTAATACCACACCGTGTACATCCTCTACTGCATTACAAGTACTAATACCACACCGTGTACAGTACATCTTCTACTGCATTAAAAGTACTAATACCACACCGTGTACATCTTCTACTGCATTAAAAGTACTAATACCACACCGTGTACATCCTCTACTGCACTACAAGTACTAATACCACACCGTGTACATCCTCTACTGCACTACAAGTACTAATACCACACCGTGTACATCCTCTACTGCACTACAAGTACTAATACCACACCGTGTACATCCTTTACTGCACTACAAGTACTAATACCACACCGTGTACATCTTCTACTGCATTAAAAGTACTAATACCACACCGTGTACATCTTCTACTGCATTAAAAGTACTAATACCACACCGTGTACATCCTCTACTGCACTACAAGTACTAATACCACACCGTGTACATCCTCTCCTGCACTAAAAGTACTAATACCACACCGTGTACATCTTCTACTGCATTAAAAGTACTAATACCACACCGTGTACATCCTCTACTGCACTAAAAGTACTAATACCACACCGTGTACATCCTCTACTGCACTACAAGTACTAATACCACACCGTGTACATCCTCTACTGCACTACAAGTACTAATACCACACCGTGTACATCCTCTACTGCACTACAAGTACTAATACCACACCGTGTACATCCTCTACTTCACTAAAAGTACTTCTACTACGTATAAGCATTTAGCTCCTGTTACAAGCTTCTCTAAGAGTGACTCTAGTCATAACAACAGTCTGATCTATCTATCCATCATCCATCCATCATCCATCCAAACAAACGTTTTTAGAATCAACATCAGAACCATCTCCATCTGTATTTGTCAGATTTGATAATGAATTGTTATTAACCGGTGACTTCTCCATACCTACTTCACTTTTCAGACAGCGCATCAAATCCATGTTCTACCACGCCTACAACAGTTACCTCGACAACGCTTTCCCCTATGACGAGCTCCGCCCACTCACCTGTGATGGACAGGACACCTGGGGCAGGTAAGGTGACATCATCATGTTTTGGTAGAACAATGACCCACAACTAATAAAAAGCTGAAGGAAAACGTTTAAAAACAATACTTTGTGTCTATTTGTTTAATTTGGCTTAATTAATGTCATTGTTCTTTTTTACTCTTATTTTTACTTTTATTATTAATAAATTCGTTTTTTTTTCACAAGGAAACTGTCAGTTTTTATTATTTTCTAAGTTTGCGGCCTTTTCTTTCAGAAAACTAAACACTTGATGAAGAATCATACAAAGTCCTACAAAGTATTGACATGATACACAGAACTCCTCAAATAAGAGTTTTTCTCTTTTTAAATATCTCTCAACTTGTTTGTTCAGCTGTACTTTCTTTTGCTTCGGTTCCTGTTCTTATAATGCCAAGAGCTTATTATTTTTTACACATTATATTCAACATAAAATGAAATACCAAATAAAAAGGCGAATAATCAAATATTTTCCCTCCATCTTTTTCCAACAGTTTCTCGCTCACTCTGATTGATGCTCTCGACACTCTACTGGTAAGATCTGAGAAAGATTTATGTCAGAACAAAATTATGAGTTTCGTTTTCGTGACGATATGCTTTTATTCCGATTTGATTTTATCACGAATTTTGGATGCTGATTCGATTTGTATTGCGATTCGAAATAATCGATTATAGCGATTTCTCTTCCTTCGTAAACAAAAAAAAACTAACCCTAAACCTTTGAGTGACATTTCATCACGAGTCACATTTCTAAAAACAAAGCACAGAAAAAGTCAGTCAGTCTGACCTTCAGCTGCATCTAACAGTGGAACATTAACATGAGGGATTATTTCTAGTAAACTGCTACATTCAGGATGCCTCGGCCTGCTGCTGCCGGTCGGATGGCTGCTCTGTCTTTATCTCTCATGTTCATCGTGTTACTACAATACCATACCTGTCCATGGCAGAATTTGCATACAGCTTTGCTTATCTGGCTATGCTTTTCCTGGAAGCGTGACAAACCCAAGGTGCCCAAACTTTGGGTTTCAAATGTAAGGAGTGCAGAGAAATAGAGAATCCATTTGTATTCCCATCCATACTTTTCAGACTGTACACATTTTTGATTCTTAGCAGGGGCAAACATTAGATGTTGTGTTCAGGTGTCATTTGGAAATGTTTCTCTGAAGGTTTTGGGAAACCACACAGAGTTCCAGCGCGTGGCGTCGCTCCTCCAAGACACCGTGGACTTTGACATCGACGTCAACGCCTCCGTGTTTGAAACAAACATCAGAGGTACAGAGGAGAATCAACCAATCAGCAGTTAAGGCCTTTGCACACTGAGTCTGTTTTCTTTGGGGGGGGGTCTGAACACAGGGATAGGTGGTCTTCTTTCTGATGACCCGATCGGGATAGTTGTGCAGCTCCCTTTATCTTCTTTCAAGAATGAGACGATCACAACATCTTCCTCATAGGGATGCTCCGATCGATTGGCAGCCGATTGCTATCGGCCGATATGGACCCTAAACAGGTTGATCGGTGATCGGTCAAAGTGCCGATCAGAAAAGCCGATCACATATTTATATGTATATATTTTTTTTTACCCGAGACTGTTTTTCTGCGCCTGACGCAGGGTGGGAATTTCACGATGTCCACGACGCCTGTCAAAGTTCCAGTGTAAACAGCGCTAGTGACGCGTGGTGGGCTTTTATGAAATTACAGCCACCCTCGGGCGCACAGTAGGCTCGTCCCGTGTCTGTGGATCGGAGCGATTGCTCTGCTGTGATTTTTCCAAAATAGAACTTGCGCAACTTCACGAGCCGCGCAAGAGAAGTATCAACATCACATGCAAGAAGAAGGTTCCCGCCCGGTTCCTCCGGCTTGCGCACATGTTTGTAGTCAACATGAGCGGAGCTGAGCGAGCAAGTGGCCACAAGCAGGCAGCGGATTTTGCAGGGAGCGGCATTTTTATTATAAAAGTACCGGTCCGGTTCCACTCCAGTCCCGCTCACATCACGAGTCTGAAGCCCAAGCCCGACCCAGAATCCCGCTGTGTCCTACGCAGTCATCAACAGTATCGGTGATACTGGTGATCGGTATCGGCCGATTTATGATTCCTGTGATCGGATCGCCCCCCCAAAATGCTGATCGGAGCATCAATACTTCCTCACTGCTGGATGACTCCGTTAATTTCCAAGACCCCATCGGGTCCAGGTGGACTTCAGGATGTCGGCGGTCCAGTTTGCAGCACTACTGGAGATCAGAAATAAGACCACCAATCTCCAGGATCCAACTGACCCTGAACAGGCTGCAGTTTGTTCGCCAATCTGTTCGGCGTTCGCTGCCACGATCTGTCCTTCATCTTCATCATCTCTATAGTCTTTAGACTGTTTGTCGTACAGCGAGGTGGACAAGTTCGTCTGTTGACATTTTGGATGTTTGAAAGTTTGGGAGTCGGTGTGAAAACCTGATTAACACAACGTGAGGTCGTAATGATTTTTTTTTTTAAACGTGCTACAATTTTGGACGAAAACGGACTCGGTGTTCAAAGGCCTTTAGTGTTCTCTTTACGTTCAGCTGTCGGACTGCCCTGTGTGTGTGTGTGTGTGTGTAGTGGTGGGCGGCCTGCTGTCAGCTCACCTGTTGGCAGGTCGGGCGGGGATGGAGCTGGAGCCCGGTTGGCCTTGTTCAGGACCGCTGCTGAGGATGGCCGAGGACGCTGCCAGGAAACTGTTGCCTGGTATACAAAAAGCACACACAGTACGCAAATATACACAGAAGACAGTACATTACAGTCAATAATTTGCCTATGTCCTACCAAACCAAAGATAATGTAAATATTTGCAAATTTGAAAGGTGAACTGTGAAGAAATGTCTGTACTCTGAATACGTTTTTGAATAAACCTATAAATAAAACACATTTTGAGCAGATGAAAGGTCAGTAGCAAGTCAAGAGAGTAGATTTCTCGAGTACTTCACAGTGTATTAGAAGTAGAAATACTGTAGGTAGAATGAAACAGTGAAACAGCTTCTCTATGCAGATGACTGAATCGTCTCTTTCATGTGCATTTTTTTAGTTCATTGCTTTAAACTTTTTGCCAT
Organism: Eutrigla gurnardus; assembly: GCF_963514095.1. NCBI lineage: Eukaryota > Metazoa > Chordata > Actinopteri > Perciformes > Triglidae > Eutrigla > Eutrigla gurnardus. The sequence goes on along the minus strand of NC_139922.1, from coordinate 25,084,548 downwards.
TTTGTTTTTATGTGGTGAAACTTTGGGTCTGCCGTCTTGGCCACGACCCCTTGTAAAAAACTCCAAAATCCAAATGGAATTATTAAATGAAGGTTAAATAAATATCAAATTCACTAATCGTGGAAATAACAGTTTGTTGCACCAGCTTACATCACCTTAAATCCCTTGTGCCGTAACACGCTGTATCAACGGTTTCAGCGTTCCAGACCCCCACCGGCATGCCGTACGGTACGGTGAACCTGCTGAACGGCGTCAGCCCCACCGAAACACCCGTGACTTGTACCGCCGGCGTGGGAACCTTCATCCTGGAGTTCGCCACGCTGAGCCGACTAACAGGGGATGCAACGTTTGAGAAGGCAGCCCGCCAAGCCCTGAGAGCCCTGTGGAAGACCAGATCTGACATCGGGCTGGTAACTAGTCCACCTGTAACCATGGAAACAGCTTGTCTAAATATTTCCCTTGCTGTTAGAGCAACTACAGTAGCTGCACCTAACCTGTAAAACAGCGTTTTAAGTTTAAATTCAGTCAATTAAAATACAGAACTGCTGATTTAGAGGTCATTGTGGAGAAAGGGAAAGGATAAGAAGATTGTTTGGACACCTGTCTGTCTGTCCAGGTGGGGGACCACATTGTCATCCTGTCTGTCTGTCTGTCCGTCAGGTGGGGAACCACATTGACATCCTGTCTAAGAAGTGGGTGGCTCAGGACGCTGGCATCGGAGCAGGCGTGGACTCCTACTTTGAGTATCTGGTGAAAGGAGCCATCATGCTGCAGGACGAGGAGCTGCTCAACATGTTCCTGGGTAACACTCACAGCGACAGCCCTCTCCTCCTCCCTCAATGTGCCTTTGGGCAAGGCACCACAGACTGAAAAAGACCAGAGAAACAAAGCCTGTCCAGCTGCGACAGTAAATGCATGAAATTCATTGAATTGACATCGATGTGATGCCTTTTCCTCAGAGTACGATCGAGCCATTCAGAACTACACCAGATTCGACGACTGGTACCTGTGGGTCCAGATGCACAAAGGAACCGTCTCCATGCCGGTCTTTCAGTCTCTGGAGGCCTTCTGGCCCGGCCTGCAGGTACAAACAGTACACTGAAAACAATCCTTACTTGATGATTAGAAATAATAAACTTCATATAGCGCTTTTCAAGTGCTTCACATGGTTGAAACAAGAAAACTAACTCAAATTAATAATAGCCCTTTTTGAGAGGTGATTTTAAAGATTCTGCAGGCTTCAGACCCTCAGCCAGGGAGTTCCAGAGCCGGGGCCCAAGTCGGGACTCGGGGACAGCCAGCGGTGTTTGGTTGTGCCGATAGAACGCTTCTGCATCTGCATCTTGTACCAGCTGGAGTAGCAAGATTGTGTTTTGGCTTAACCCCTAGTTCAGTGAGTTTACTTGTCTAAACAAGATTAGATAAACGCATGGATGACCTTCTAGAGATCAGGCATCTTTGAGATGCTTCTTAATTGATAAAAACATGACCGCACAATTTTTGTATTTTTTTTTCTGGCTGCAGGTTTGATATTCGAAGGGAAGGATCCAAGATGGTTCTATAAAATAGGCAGGGACTTTTGGGGGCTGAAGAGAATTATTTATGATTTATTTATATTTAGGTGGAGACAGTTTTGGACCATCCAGGATTTTATATCTGACACACAAGATAAAAGATAATTATAACTGCTTTCTTTGTTTGTTTTTTTAAATGGAACATATATTTGTTTGTCACCTGCAGAACAATGGTGACTGTTTATAATCCATCAGCAAGTATGAACAATATAACAAAGGACCTAGGATAGAGCTTTGGGGAACCCCACAGGTCAGAGGAGGAATTACACAAAAGGCTGCTGACAAAAACATAAAACTCACTGTTTATTTCCTTTGGTGTGTGTTTCAGTCCCTCCTGGGCAACCTGGACAGCGCTGTGAGGACTTTCCAAAACTATTACTCAGTGTGGCGACAGTTTGGAGGTCTGCCAGAGTTTTACAGCATCCCTCAGGGTTACACCGTGGACAAGAGAGAGGGATACCCACTGAGACCTGGTCAGTCCACCTACCGCCGGCCCAGCAGTAATGTGCAAAATATCAGTACACAGACATAATGTTACAAGTTGAAGAAAGTGTTTGTTGGGTATTTGGAGGCGTTACATAAATGATTTAAAAACCCTGAGGGCTTTTATTTTGGAAGTCAGGAAGAATTTGTTCGATCAGTTCAATAACTCGCTCCCTGGCCGTGAAATCAAAAACAGTGTTTCTGTGTGTGTTTGTTCATTCCAGAGTTGATTGAGAGTGCCATGTACCTGTTCAGGGCGACAGGTGACCACACCTACCTCCAGCTGGGCCTCGATGCTCTGGAGTCCATAGAGAAGATCACCAAGACGCCCTGCGGATACGCCAGCGTAAGATCCGTCCACCTGAGCTGAAGAGAACACATTTTAGACCAAAGCTTATTCAGCCATGAAACAGAACAACTCAGCTGAAACAGCCATGCTGGTATGAAAACCACGAGGGCAGCTGTACTTACTAACATCCTCACAGTGACAATGATCCCAACACATTTCAGTCTGCACCAAAATGGTGGATTCAGTGTCGCTAAAAGCACCTACAGTCTTTATTGTGTATCTTAGATTGAAGGCACAGTGAGTAGGATTTGTCAGTGGCTGTTTGTAAACACAACATTCAGTGCTGGCCACCAGGGGGCGACCCCTCTCTGATTGTATAGACGTCTATGAGAAAATGGTCCTACTTCTCTCTGCTGGCCACCAGGGGGCGACCCCTCTCTGATTGTATAGAGGTCTATGAGAAAATGGTCCTACTTCTCTCTTGATGTATTATCTCAGTAAACACTGTAAACATGAGTTTATGGTCTCAGTCTCTAGTTTCAAGTCTTCTTCAATCCAGCATGATGTTGTTTTCATACCACCACTGGATTTTATTTTGTAAAAGGTCAACATTTGACACTTTGTACTCACAGGTCACGTAGCTGACCGTCTAGTGACTCGTAACTTGGCACTGGTAGAACGTTACACAACGAAAACATGTTTATATGTGGACACTGAATATTAATGTATTCTACCTGCTACCTGGTAGAAAGTCTGTTTAGTGGTTGGTGGATAATGTAGTTTCAGATCTGTTCTGCTCCATCGTATTTCTGTTTGCCATACTGATTGGTTACAAACTGTAAAACTAACAACTCATAGTTGAAGCTCTATGTGATTGACTGTTTAAATCACATGTTCCCACTGCAGGTTAAAGACCTGCGAGATCACCAGCTGGACAACAGGATGGAGTCTTTCTTTCTGGCCGAAACCATCAAGTACCTCTACCTGCTCTTTGACCCCGCTCACTTCCTGCACGGTGGGGGGTCGGAGGGGGACGGGTCCTGGGAGGAGGGAGGCGAGGGGGGGCGGTGCGTTTTAGGGGCGGGAGGGTTCATCTTCAACACGGAGGCTCACCCTCTCGACCCGGCGGCGCTCTACTGCTGCAGCCGCCACGCCCAGGACCGACAGGAGTTGCGAGACATCCTGTCAAAGCCCGGCAGCCGATCGAAGCGGCGCGCCAAACAGACAGGAGACCCTCCCCTTGGCCAATCAGACAGCATTGTTCTAAAACCAGGCGAGAAGAGGACGCCTAACCCGCTGTCCTGCCCCGTTCAGCCGTTCAGCGCTCGACTCTCCATCATGGGACAAGTTTTCACCGACAACACCTGACATCATTCTGCCACCATTCTGCCACCGCAGCTTCCCTACGACGTGTCAGCTCTCAGGGTTTAAAGACAAACTAGAGGATCCAACGTCTAAACCAGTTTGAGGAGAAAAACCATCCATGAAGCTGTTTAATTGGCACTCGCCAAGAACGAGGATTCAGATGTGCTGTGTTGACCCTGTTGCTCTAATTTAAACTGAACTGGTGAAATCTATTTTTATTTATTAGAAATGTTGTGGTGGTGGTTGTGTGATTGGTCATGTCGTGTGTTGCCAGTACGCAGCGGACCTCGAGTTTCCTAAGCATTAACATCCATGCTAAATTACAATTTCTCATTATTTTGGCAGTACAGCGTCATGGTGGTGTCGGTTTGTCTTATGCAGTCTGTGGCTGCAGCTGTGTAACTGTGTGGAGCTGCCAGCAAGAGGCACTATATCAACTCGGAGCAGCTTGTGAGTCAGGCTCCTGCAGGGATCTCCAGAGAGTTTCAAGGGAGACGATTGTATTAAAACAACAGCATATTTCATATTGATTCAGAGCACAAAATAAAAAAAAGAAAATATTAAAAATGGCTTTTTATATGAAAGACTAAATAGTTTTCAGCATCCTGACTGATGATGAATAATGAATCCAGCAGCAAAGAATGTGCCAATTCCTGTAATTCACATGACTTCCAATAGTTAAAAGTTACATGATGAACATGAGCTTTAAGGAAAGTGAA
>NC_139922.1:24958898-25079918 GCF_963514095.1 Eutrigla gurnardus | reverse complement strand
GACTTACAATAAGTACATTTGTCAAAAGAAGGAAACAAGGAAACCACAACGAATCATTGCCGATAAAGTAAGAGCTAAAATAGAACAAGTGTTAGGTCCTCATCTGAGTAAACTAGTAGTTCAAGAGCAACAGTGCTACGATCAGAGTGCTATAGGTAAGGGGTTTTTTTTTGGGGGGGGGGGGGGGGGGGGGTCATGCTAGTCGAGGTGAAGTCTGAACAGGTGAGTCTTGAGCCTTTTTCGGAAAATGGCAAATGACTCAGCTGTCCTGACATTAGTCGGGAGTTCGTTCCACCACTGAGGCGCCAGAACAGAGAAGAGTCTGGACTTTGCTGAGCGACATTTGTTTGATTTCAGCGATGGTGGTACCAGCCGGCCAGCTGAAGTAGAGGAGCGAAGTGCTCGCTTCGGGGCATGAGGTTTGACCAGTGTTTGAAGGTAGATGGGTGCCGTTCCATTGATGGCCCTGAAGGCCAGTGTCATCGTCTTGAATTGGATGCGTGCTGCAACAGGGAGCCAGTGGAGGTCACGGAGGAGGGGGGTCACATGGGAGAATTTGGGTAGATTGAAGATAAGACGTGCTGCAGCGTTCTGGATACGCTGCAATGGTTTAATTGCAGAGGCCGGGTGTCCGGCCAGGAGAGAGTTGCAGTAGTCAAGGCGGGAGATGACCAGTGCTTGGACCAAGAGTTGCGTTGCATCCTTTGTGAGGAGGGTCCGAATCCTGCGGATGTTGTAGAGGGCAAATCTGCAGGATCGGGCCACAGCAGTGATGTTGGGGGTGCAGGATAGTTGGTCATCGAGGATTACACCCAGGTTCCTCGCAGTTGACGACGGCAATACTGTGATGCCCTCGACAGTGACCGACAGGTCCATGCGAGGGCAGTCTTTCCCTGGGATGAAGAGGAGTTCGGTTTTATTCAGGTTAAGCTTGAGGTGATGTGCAGTTGTCCAGACAGAGATGTCAGCCAGACAGTCCGAGATGCGAGTTGCAATGTGGGTGTCAGAGGACGGGGGAAAAGAGAGGAACAGCTGGGTGTCATCTGCGTAGCAATGGTAGGAGAATCCATGCAATGTGATAACAGAACCTAGTGATCTGGTGTATAGTGAGAACAGAAGCGGTCCTAATACTGAGCCTTGAGGGACACCCGTGTCCAGAGAACAGGGTTTGGACATAGAGCCATTCCATGTGACCTGAAAGGTGCGATTTGTCAGGTATGATGTAAACCAGGCGAGAGCAGAGTCAGTTATGCCAAGTTCAGCCAGAGTGGAGAGGAGGATTTGGTGATTGACTGTGTCGAACGCAGCAGATAGGTCGAGGAGAACGAGAACGGAGGAGTGGGACGAGGCTCTGGCGTCTTGCAGGGACTCGGTCACTGTGAGGAGGGCCGTCTCAGTGGAGTGAGCAGTCCTGAATCCTGATTGATTAGGGTCTAGGAGGTTGTTCAGCGAGAGATAGGATGACAGTTGGTTGTAGGCGGCACGTTCCAAGGTTTTAGAGAGGAATGAAAGAAGAGATACAGGTCTGTAGCTTTGGATGTCAGTAGCGTCTAGGGTGGGTTTTTTAAGGAGAGGCTTCACGGTAGCTGTCTTAAAATCCGCTGGAATGACACCTGAGGTGAGGGAGGAGTTGATCAGGGTGGTGAGGAATGGCAAGATGTCGTGTGAGATGTCTTGGAGAAGAGAGGAGGGGATCGGGTCGAGGGAGCAGGTGGTGGCACGGTTAGATGTAACAAGTGCGTGAACATCTTCAGAGGTGAGGGGGGTAAAGCTGGTAAGACCATCCGAGTTGAGGGTTGGGGGAGATGTCTTCTGGGAGGGAATATGTGTGAATGAGGAGCTGATGTCATTTACTTTCTTGGTAAAGTAAGTAGCAAAGTCATCGGCAGTAAGGAAGGGAGGGGTAGGAGGGGTGAGGAGGGAGGAGAACACGGAGAAGAGTTTCCTGGGGTTGGAGGCAGAAGAGTTGATCTTTGCCAGGTAGAAGGCAGATTTAGCTGCCGAAACAGTTGAGGTGAAGTCAGAGAGGAGGCGGTGGTAGTGAGTAAGGTCCTCGTGCTGGCCCGATTTCTTCCATTTTCTCTCTGACGCTCGCAACAATGATCTGCTGGTTCGCAGAGGTTCAGACAGCCAGGGAGGGGGGGGGGGGAGATGATTGCGCAGGTCGTGAGATTGGGGGACAGAGAGTGTCCAAAGAAGAGGAGAGTGAGGACATCAGGATGGAGGAGGCTTCCTCAGTAGGTATTAAGGAGAACTGTTCTGAGGATGGTAGCGAGGAGATAACAGTTGAGGAGAGAGCGGAGGGAGTGAGGAATTTCAGGTTGCGGCGGCTGGTGACCATTCGAGGCGTAGAGGGGAGGGATGTGGTGGGCTCCATGGGGAGGGAGAAAGTCACAAAGTGGTGGGCGGACACGTGAGCGGGGTAACAGAGAGTTACTTCTTAACTTCCTTGGCTCCTCCCGGTGTACTTCCTTCCTTGGCTCCTCCAAGTGTACTTCCTTCCTTCCTTGGCTTCTCCTGGTGTACTTCCTTCCTTCCTTGGCTCCTCCCGGTGTACTTCCTTACTTCTGTTGTACTTCCTTCCTTGGCTCCTCCTGGTGTACTTCTTAACTTCCTTGGCTCCTCCCGGTGTTCTTCCTTCCTTGGCTCCTCCAAGTGTACTTCCTTCCTTCCTTGGCTCCTCCTGGTGTACTTCCTTCCTTCCTTCCTTGGCTCCTCCCGGTGTGTACTTCCTTTGCTTCCTTCCTCCCTGCCTCCTCTCAGGGTGCGTCTCTGGATCTGTCTCTGCCGATGACTGCATCATGACTAACTGCTCAGTGTTTACTTGAGTTTAATCCAAACAAGCCTTTAAAACAGATTTGAGCCCTCATTCTTCTTTCTCCACTCTGATGTCACTCTACTCGAGTCGACTGTGTCTATCATCACTCTGTTCAACATGCAGCTTCTTACATCCTCACATTATTTTAAACGTTGCTGTTGATCCATTTTTACACTTGACATCTGAAGCCTTTATCTCTGTTTTCTTCAAGGCCACAAACTTCATTGACAACAGTCATTTTGCTGGAGTTTCTGGTCTACCCCTGCCTCCATGAGGAAGGTTGTTGGTCTTAAGTTTCGGATTCACCTGCTGCTTCATCACTGTCCTGACACTTCAACTAATTCCATGTCTTAAACTTACAGTAATCTAACATTTCAACTGTTCTCGCATCGTAAACCACAAATTCAACTTTCTTCAAACTAAATATCAGTAACTTTGTTCGTTTGCAGATGACACTTGATTCTCCATCCCTTACTCACTTCAGCTGCTTTACACTTCGGCTCAGTTTTTTAACACTTACATTCAAAGTACAAGTCAAGAGTCTTCAACATCGGCTGACACTCGCAACACCTTTAAATTCTTCAATTTAAACTGCAACGTCCACACGATATTTCAACACATTATGGTGTTTACACCTGTAATTTAGTAGCAAAGCTCGCACATGTTTTCTACTTCTACTTATTTCACATTTGTGACTATTTCACTTCTTCTCTTTTTCAGCCTTTGACTACATGACTTTGCTTTAACATGTTTATTCAAACAAAGCCTCCGGTCCTGCCTGTCGGCTCCGTGACTTTCTCTGCTCTGCACACTCACAGCAATAACAACAGTAAGGAGAACATGTGGTGATGCAATCTGCCTCAGCTGCTCAGTTTCCTGAGTGGAGTCCGACGGAGGGGGATTTACTGCAGCTCAGCACCAACATGCTGCTCTCTGACTTTTTATCTCCAATAAAATTGACTTTTAAATTCCTCTTCGAAGAGTTCAAAGGTAAATTTGATCCACGCATCCATGACACACACTTGCCCTCCAAGCTGCTCGAAGCTTCTTCTTTTATTTAGCCGTGATTCTGTGGCCAGCTGTTTCCCTCTGCTTCCTGTCTTTATGCTAAGCTAGGCTCACCCTATAGTTAAAAGTGGCAACAAACACATGTTTTGCTTTAACTTGTCATGATGAAGTCTGATGGCACAATGTAAAAGGCTATAGAATAATGACACCATCTGCGTTAAGAGGGGTTCCCAATAAGCCTCCTTTACTATGAAAACCTTTCTGCCACCAGGTCCGATCTCTTGGGAACACAAAGGTTTTAGGGCCCCTGTTCTTTAGGACTATGTGACAGGGTCCTGCTGACTTCTCTTTTTAAAGAGATTAGATTGAATGTGTACTTACACCTGTCGTGCTCCCGTCCATGTGTGCACTGTAGTGGGCGCATCTTCAGCAAGACCCAGCAGGTGAAGAGGGTCCATCTCCATTCCAACCCACCTATGGTCATGACCTTTGGGTCGCAACCAAGAGAATGAGACCACAGAAGCAAGCGCAGGGTGGCTGGGTTCAGCCGCATGCTGTGTTCTGTGATTGCATACAAAGTCAATGTAAAGATGCAATCAAAATAAACTCCAGCAAGAAGTGTCTCTACATCCTCTCAGTGTTGAGATCATCATCCTGTCATCCTGATGTTGCTGAATCCTAAATGGAGGAAGCCGATGTTGTCTCTTGTGTCTGTGGTCCCCCAAAGGTCTACTATAGTAGCCCACATTAGTCCAGAGACCAGACCAGACTATGTGGAGAAACCAGAGACTGTCTGGTCCCCCAGAGGTCTAGATAGTAGCTCTTATTAGTCCAGAGACCAGACCAGACTATGTGGAGAAACCAGAGACTGTCTGGTCCCCCAGAGGTCTAGATAGTAGCTCTTATTAGTCCAGAGACCAGACCAGACTATGTGGAGGAACCAGAGACTGTCTGTGGTCCAAACAACAAGGTCTCTGCTGTATTTATGTCTAGATGACCTTATTTGGAGTGTTGATGGAGCGGCTACAATGTTAGCGTAGCCTAGCAACCATCAACCAGACTCCATTGAGAAAACCAGCGTTTTAAAAGTAGTTATCTTGTGGTCTTGCAGACAGACCTAACAAAGCATGACTCAGCACTTTTTACTGATCACCATCATGATGGAGTTATTTCATTGTAAGGCCTCTGTGTTCACAATGCACGGGTGAGGCAGAATGTAGCATGGACTTGGAGCGATCCGTACTCAGACCGAGTCTTTCACATATGTGCAAAACCTGCTGACTCATCACTGTGAGTTTGTTAGAAGAGCTGAAAGTGACAAGTGCACTAACACAGATCCAGATCTCACATTAATACCAGAGAGGAAGCGAGATAAAGACACTGACATCTGCAGCTTTATATAATAATCAGAACAGAAACTGATCAGGGTTTGTGATGTCACCGACATGTGGCTCCACTCGAATCAGGGACTGACTGGACACAGATGGGTCCAGGAGGCTGCTGCCATGTTGGAGGCTCCTGATAGATGGTCCCATAGTATCCATGGATGTGGACCAGCACAGACTGGGAAAAGCCAATCCTGGTGGACTGACACAACGATAATTAAATGTTTCCCTGTACAGATTTTCCTCCACACAGATATCCTCCCAGAGATCCCCTACCATGAAACCAGTGAGACCAGTAAAGACCAGAGACATACAGAAAGCAGTGAGACCAGTGAGGCAAGAATAACCAATAAGGCCAGTGAAATAATTTCAACCACTCCACCCAGTGCAAAAAATGTGACCAGTAAATCCACTAAACCCAGCAACACCAGTGAGAATACCAGCAAACCGATTGAAACCAGTAACTCAGCCAGTGAGATCCCTGAAACTAGTGAAAGCAGTTAGACCATTTAAACCAGTTACACCAATGATAAACGGGTGGCATGAGTGACTGAAAGAAACTAAACGAAAGCAGTAAAACCACAGAAAAGTGAAACCAATGAACCCAGCAAAGACCAGTTTATCCACTGAAACCATTAAAACCAGTATTCCCAAAGACTTGACAATGAAGCAAAGAATCATGTGAGATTACTGAACTGGTGAGGACCATTAAAACCATTAACACCAGTAAAACTCAACCCATGAATCCAGTGAGAAAATATTCAAAACTGAGACCAGTGAACCCAGTAACACCACTAAATAACCCAGTAAGACCAGCAGAAACGCACATAAAAGTAGCGACACCATGTGAAAACAATGAAAAACCAGTGAACCCATTAAGACCCCAGTGAAACCAGTACCCTTGGTTCTCTGAGCAATGGGCGAGGTTCAGAGTCAGGTTGTGAAGCTTTGACGTCGTCTCCAAGGAGCGGTCGACTTCCTGTACCCATGACATCACCACCGAGCATGTGCAGCAGCGCCGACAGGTCCAGGAACAGATGATGATGATGGTGATAATGGGAGACACACACACACACACACACACACACACACACACACAATAAGCTGGTCCGCTCAGAAGTTGCATAATGTTAACATTTGGCTCGAGGCCCCCAAACTAATCATACTCTGAAGAGGGTCCACACCCTGCACACACACACACACACACACACACACACACACACACACACACACACACACACACACACACACACACACACACACACACACACACTCATCTGTTAGCCATTAGCAGCCAGTCAATGACAGCAGACTCACATGGGCTGGGCTCAGTGCACTCACACACAATCACATACTATTCATATGATGTATGGATCTGTGTGTGTGTGTGTGTGTGTGTGTGTGTGTGTGTGTGTGTGTGTGTGAGCAGCTGTGAGGTATGCAGCATTTACAGCTCGGCCCAGTTGAACATCGGTCCCAGTATCACTGGAGGGGAATTCCAGTCAAATCTCCTGCTTTATTATTTCATCTCCTTTTCCTTCTTTATTCTCGTCTTGTGTCTTTGGTTCTGTCTGCTTCTCTTCTTCTCTGGTTCAGACGTTTTTCACTTTGTTCACGGGAAACGCCTCCCCAACGCTCTTTTACAAAGATTCAATCTGGACAACACTTACATTTCAGATCTCAGAGGATCTTTGACTTTGATCAAACATCAGTTTGGCCGGGTCCAGAATTGAGGGCTGGAGGGTTGACGCAGTCTTTGTACACACACCGGGAAGTTAGCTCTGCACAAAATTGTTTGATTTGGGCTCATCCAGCTGTGGTGAACCAGCCGACGTGAGTCTTGCTAGATCCAGTGAATTCAGCTTGGTGAATTCCACCGAGCACCTCTGGACGATGTCGTGATGATGTCATGAACCCGGGCAGGACGGTGTTTGGTTTCCTGGTGGATCTGGGACTTTAATGTTTACAAAGCAGCAGTAGTGGTGATTTCAGCCATGATGGAGGAGACCTGGTTGGCAGGGGGGGTCTACGTGGAAGGAAGCCCCGCCTCCTCTCTGCTGCATCCAGCCGACGTGAATAAACACCAATGTTCATGCGGCCAATCTCATGGGTTGAAAATGCACTTTGCTTGACTCTGCAGACACAAAGTAGAACTGCCTCAGACGATGATGAAAGCTCGACCAGCTCTCTGAAGTTTTCCAGAGTCTCTTCTCTTCTATGGCGACGTACTTCTGAGTGGAACAGGAGGACGTTCTCTGGCTCTGATTGATGGATGGATGGATGTCATGATGCCGTAGCATCTGGGATGTGATCCAGAGGGGCAGCGCAACATACTCGTTGTTGAACATCTCAACAACAACACATCATCTCATATCGTCCTGAGCTTCACGCGTCAGACGGACACCAACAAATGAGAGGGGGAGCAGATCGGCCGCCGGACGCCGCTGTTATCTCCGTGGACGTCCTCTCTGACGGATCGCCCCCCTCGATCCCACGTTACATCGTTCAGACTGGAGCTGAGTCTGAAGGGTGAAGCAGACACATAGACAGTAGCCAAGCTGGATGATTAAAGCAAAGGGGGCGATGCTGGTCTGTGCTGATATGTTGTCAAGATATTTTTGCTAAAGAAACATGAACAAATACAAAATTCAATGCAAATGTGGTTTGCAGAAAACTACGTCAGTATTTCTGTCAGTCCGGCTGAACAAACTCCATCTTTTCGGGTCCACTCTTCCCTTTAACTTGGGAAACAACCAATCAGAGCTGAGGAATTCTGTGAAAATGGTCAAACCAGGCACCGCTGATCAAATATGAAGATTCTGTTACAGTGTTGCTGGTTTTCCCGCCTCAAATGTATTACATTTTATTTTTTTAGTGAACTGTTTAGCTGTAAAATGAGAAGGTTTGTGACCCGGACGCTGCGACTCCACCCAGCCAGTCTCACATATCTGTGACAGGATGTGTCGCGGGTCATCTGTCCTGTGACTGTTATCCTTGGGTTTTTACCGTCACTGTTTAAAGAAAGGCCGATAACTCACAAACTCTAGTTTTACCTGGAAAGAGTCACAAAGGGAAGAGGGTGATTCAAAGTTTCCCCGTCTCTTTGGCTGGTATCTGAAAGGTGACACAAAGTCAATGTTTTTATTTATTTTTTTAGCTATTTTAAATGTCCGGTGCCAAGAACAAAAAGGAAGAAGGAAGGAAGAAGTTACAGTGTTACTGTTTTTCATTCATGTACCGTTTGAGGCTAGTTTGAATCTCATTAAATCAAGTTTTCATCCAAAAACTTATTTGCAGGAAACCGGTAAGAGAAAATTAATAAACCTGATTCCCTTGAGTGCAAAATAATTAAAACATTTTTTGAAAGGGTTTAGATTTAGAAAAATAAAATCAGTATTCTGGTGGAGCTACTTGAACTCGTACAGCAGCTGTATTCTTGAGATATCATGAGAGAATCCATCTTGTGGTTCGGGGAGCCTGGTCTCCTAAAAATGAACTTCGCATACAATGAAACTGCATCGTGAATTATGTTTCCATGGAAACGTATTTTGTTGATCATCAGACATTAGTGTCAAAAGAGTCCTGGAGGTCCACATTGGGAGGAGGTCTGGGTTGGTATCTGGGTATTTTATTTTATAACACAGAGATGACACCCAAGCAAACATGGACGCCGCGCTGCCTGTGATTCACTGTGATTGAACCCAGATTTTATTGTGTTATATGGTGTCAAACACACACACACACACACACACACACACACACTCCCTGCAGACCGACAAAACATGAGGTCGGTGTTACGACGCACACGGTGACCTACAGGACTCAGTTTCATAGAGACACACACACACACACTGAGGAATGTGTTGTACAGTGAAATGTGAGCCTGTGGGTACAGCTGGGTGTGTTATGATGTGATGTACTTGGCTGAAAGAATGAAAACACAGCTTTAATTACATCTGTGCCACACACACACACACACACACACACACACACACACACACACACACACACATACACGGGTAAATAATTATCTAAATTATTGAGTTTTATAAATGAGTTTCTGCTTCTGTGTATGTATGTGTATTCTCATTAATATGCCATCTTATGACTACACAGTTAGTAGTAGTATTTGTAGTAGTATTAGTAGTGGTAGTAACAGTAGTAGTGGTAGTACTAGCAGTAGTGGTGGTAGTAGAAGTAGTAGTGGTAGTAGTAGTAGCGGTAGTAGCAGTACTAGTAGTAGCAGCAGTAGCAGTGGTAGTAGTAGTAAAAGTAGTAGTGGTAGTAGTAGTAAATAAATGTCATCCCAACTGACAGAATAAAAAGGCACAAATGATACATCCGACTGAAATAAATTAGTTTGAAAGTAGTAGTAGTAGTAGTAGTAGCAGTAGCAGTAGTAGTAGTAGTAGTAGTAGTAGTAGCAGTAGTAGTAGTAGCAGTAGTAGTAGTAGTGGTGGTAGTAGTAGTAGTAGCAGCAGTAGTAGTAGTAGTAGTAGTAGTAGCAGTAGTAGTAGTAGCAGTAGTAGTAGTAGTGGTGGTAGTAGTAGTAGCAGCAGTAGTAGTAGTGGTGGTAGTAGAAGTAGCAGTAGTAGTAGTAGTAGTAGTAGTAGTAGTAGTAGTAGTATTGGTGGTAGTAGTAGTAGCAGTAGTAGTAGTAGTGGTGGTAGTAGTAGCAGCAGCAGTAGTAGTAGTGGTGGTAGTAGTAGTAGTAGTAGCAGTAGTAGTAGTAGTAGTAGTAGTAGTAGCAGTAGTAGCAGTAGTAGTAGTAGTGGTGGTAGTAGTAGTAGTAGCAGCAGTAGTAGTAGTAGCAGTAGTAGTAGTAGTGGTGGTAGTAGTAGTAGTAGTAGTAGCAGTAGTAGTAGTAGTAGCAGTAGTAGCAGTAGTAGTAGTAGTAGCAGTAGTAGTAGTAGTAGTGGTAATAGTAGTAGTAGCAGCAGTAGTAGTAGTGGTGGTAGTAGTAGTAGCAGTAGTAGTAGTAGTAGTAGCAGTAGTAGTAGTAGTGGTGGTAGTAGTAGTAGTAGCAGCAGTAGTAGTAGTGGTGGTAGTAGTAGTAGCAGTAGTAGTAGTAGTAGTAGCAGTAGTAGTAGTAGTGGTGGTAGTAGTAGTAGCAGTAGTAGTAGTAGTGGTGGTAGTAGTAGTAGCAGTAGTAGTAGTAGTAGCAGTAGTAGTAGTAGTAGTAGTGGTAGTAGTAGTAGTAGCAGCAGTAGTAGTGGTGGTAGTAGTAGTAGCAGTAGTAGTTGTAGTAGTAGCAGTAGTAGTAGTAGTAGTGGTAGTAGTAGTAGTAGCAGCAGTAGTAGTGGTGGTAGTAGTAGTAGTAGTAGTAGTAGTAGTAGTAGTAGTAGTAGCAGTAGTAGTAGTAGTGGTGGTAGTAGTAGTAGTATCAGTAGTAGTAGTAGTGGTGGTAGTAGTAGTAGTAGCAGCAGTAGTAGTAGTGGTGGTAGTAGTAGTAGCAGTAGTAGTAGTAGTAGCAGTAGTAGTAGTAGTAGTGGTGGTAGTAGTAGTAGCAGTAGTAGTAGTAGTGGTGGTAGTAGTAGTAGTAGCAGCAGTAGTAGTAGTGGTGGTAGTAGTAGTAGCAGCAGTAGTAGTAGTGGTGGTAGTAGTAGTAGTAGCAGTAGTAGTGGTGGTAGTAGTAGTAGTAGCAGTAGTAGTAGTAATATTCCACTAATATTCGCTGAGAGACGCGACTTTCTTACGTCAGCCAAAACTCTTTGGTTTTTCATTTTCTCTTCGAGGGATTACCAACGTCCCCATGCACTCTGACATCACACAGAAGCAGCCAATGGGGACACACTGGAGTTGTCAGGTGTCCCGCTGCGTTGATTCAGTCTTCAGTCAGACGTTTAAACAGCCTCTGATCAGACCAGTGTCAGTGTTACTGGGCCTGGGGTTTATCCCAGCCGACGGATGGTTTGTCGGGAACGTGTTACTTACAGATGGGACAGCTGTGACTCCTCCCTGCCCGCCATGTGGTTCCCCGTCTTCATCCATCGCAGATTTCACGGTTTCTTCGTGGTGTGGTTCTGCTCTTTACAGGCCGCCCGGCAACAACAAGAGAGCCATAAAAACAAGGAAAAACATGCAAGTTAATTTTTTTATTTTGGAAATACTCGTTGGAGGGACAAAAAACAAAAACTTGAGGTTACCCCCCCAAATGTCTTTAAGATGTTTCTCACACACAGCGATCGGTTGTCTGGGTGCAACGGGAAATCCTCCCCCTTTAAACAGACACCTATGGGTGAAAACCCATAGGTGTCAACAGAATGATGAGAGGGGGGCTCCGATTGGATGGACACCTGGGTCAGACTCAGCATATGAGGTGGTGCAGCTGCTATGAAGGTGGAGCAAACGCATAAAGACATTTCTCGTGATTCAGAGAGCCGTATCTCAATCAGCTGGTCAGTGACTCACACCAGACCTCCTCACATTTCAACAAACCCTTCAGTGACAGAGAAAGAAAAACATGTTATACTACACCTTGTTTTTTCGTGCGTTCCTTTTACGGTTTACGTTATTTTAACGTTTCAGCGAGAACCTGAAAGCGACTAATGCATGTATGTAATACATGAAATAATCACTAAATTCGTGTTCAGGGACGCATATCGTCCATTTTCTCGGTGCTTCAACATCAATGTCAACGTTGGTTTTGTCGTTTAAAGTTTACTCTACGTTAGTTATTTTAAGCCCAACCATCAAGTTTTTAACATAAGCAAGGCAATTTTAGTTGTATAGCACCTTTCAACAACAGTGCAATTCAAAGTGCTTTACTAAAACATTAAAAGCATTACAGAAAAAACATTAAAAAAGGCAATAAAATAAAAATAAATACAAAATAAGTGAGATCGTTTCGTAGCTTAATGTCATCCCAACTGAAGAAAAGGCACAAATGATACATCCGACTGAAATAAATTAGTTTGAAAGTCGTGCTGAGCAAAACTAAAAACATAATTGTTGTGTCTAATGTGGACACTATAAAGTATGTTTTATTTTGTTTGTATGAGATCGTTCGGATCATGTATAGTGTATTCTAATCTAGCCTTTATATTATAGATTCTACAGATTTTTCTCCTGTAATAATCAATTCCCAATTTGGGATGAATAAAGTCCACCCATCTCTCCCATCTATGACATACGTTCAAATGACAGCGCCCTCTAGCCGCCACAGAAATGATGAACTTGAGGAAGTCGTGATAAAGCGGTAACGTTGACAAAGAGGAAGTCCCGACAACAACAGGATCACTTTCCGTTTTCCTTAAAACCTACAACTGTAGTGACAAATTAAGCAACTTGTTCAGACCATTGGGGAAAAAGCAAGAAATATATTCACATATATTATATTGAAATGCACTCCCAATGCTGCTCAGAGTAATCTCAGTCCAACGGCGGCAACGTTTGACAACAGCGAAGTTCTATCATCGCACCGTTTACAGGATCTCACACAGCATGTATGAAGTCTCATCTATCAGCTGTACGATCACAACTTCCCCGACGCATCCATCCTCACCAGGAACGGGCTCAGGCTTGTAGAGGCGTGTTACCCGCTTTCAACATGCACGCCTTGAAGTAGCGAGTTTTAGCAGGAACATTAACAGAGATGCAGCCACTTGGTTCATCTGGCCTCGTGTTCGACGTACATATGAACATGTGCTTATTGTTTTAGATCAAGTCCGAGCCAACAGGGGCCTTTGGATGTTGTGCCAATAAAGCAAATTGAAGTTGAAGAAGGGGAAATGAAAGAGGGGGGGGGGGATATGGAGAGGCTTGGGGTGGGGGGTGCGTACCAGTCAGTGCACTGTGTGAAACGTGAACTGTGTGTGTGTGTGTGTGTGTGTGTGTGTGTGTGTGTGCAGGGGAGGATCCTCTCTCCCTTAAAGCGTCGTCGCAAACAGAGATCAGCAGAGCTGAGAGAGAGAGGCACTGAGGAGGGAACACACACACTTTAAAACACACTCACAAGTGACCTATTGTACACACACACACACACACACTTAGCTGGACTCTGGACTGACTGCTCCAGGATAAATCCCCTCAGGACTCTTGTTTCCCATCATGCACCACCAGTGGAGGGTCTCGGAGCTCCAGGAGGCCCCCTCCGTTCAGCGGGGGGTCCCGACCCGAAGGACTACAGAGGACGGAGCCTCGCGGGGCTTCCGGCCGAGGAGTGGCGCTCCTCTCTGGGCCTGGCTCCTGCTGGCGGCCCTGCTGGTTCCCGGAGCCTGGAGCTTTCTGAACGAGGAGCAGGAGGAGCTGCTGGTGGAGCTTCACAACCACTACAGAGGACAGGTGTCGCCCAGCGCCTCGGCCATGCTGCCCCTGGTAAGGCTCCTGCACTTTTATGGCACCAACCAATAGGAAGATGGAAATGAGGCAAATGACACACAGGCAGGAGAATCTGTGGAGGCTTTGGGTTTTATGTGCACATTTATGGGACTTGTGGGTTTTTATGTGTGAAGACACTCATGCTTCCCAGAGTTTCCCTTCATTTTATTGGCTCGTTAATGGGAACTCTTTTATAACGTTATACAAATGTTGTTTCAGAGGCTTAACATAGCAGAGAAGAAGAAAACCGCAAAACACCTGTCATGTTTTGGGACGTTAACTGGTAAAAAAAAAATGACCTTAAACACCAAAAATGTTGGTGTTGACCTTCAAAAGGAATGGTTCAAGAGGTCGAAGGTCAGACCTGCAGTGTTTGGTCAATACCACAGCAGTCAGAGCTTTACACTGATGCTGACGCAGCTCATACTCACTCAGCTAGACATCGATTACAACACTTTGATTGTGATTATGAGATTATGCGTTTGTGTTCTGGAGGACAAATGGGGAAACACGGCATTAAAAACCGAGCATCATCCACATTAACGCCTGAACACAGCTGCTCCGTTTTCTGCACAGCGTTAGTTGGATCACGACGCGTTCTCATCATTCTAACCCGAAACATACGTTTCTCTGAGTTCCAACCATGAAGTCACAGTTCATCGGCGGCTCCAGGCATTAATTAATTCAGGCAGGCGTCCACCGCAACACAGAGACTTCCCATTTTCATCAAGGCTCTGATATAATTGATTCAGATGAGTTACTGCGAATTGTCCGGACCTGCTGGTCGTCTAATAAAAGGCTGAGATCATTGCATCACATCCACTCGCTTTGTTTTTTCAACAAAACATTTCAGAGAAAATCAGTGTCAAATTTCATAACTTTGTGGTTTGGATCGGTGAACGTGTTAACGACTCTTGGGAAACGACTTAAAGAGACAGTGTGCAGGAATTACTCCCATCTAGTGGTGAAAATGTATTTTGCATTCAGATGAATAGTGCTCTGTTGCAACTACGGTAGCCGTTACGTAGCAACATGTCATCCAATACCACTTCACCAGTATTCTTTCAGGTGATGAGGTTGATATTTCAAACAAAACATGTATAAGTTATTACTTCTCGAGCAAGAGAGTGATTAATGTTGCCATGTTTTTATTGTTTTTTTGGTAGCCTTCCATTACTATGTCGTAGCCTATTGCATCAGCTAACAACTAGACACACAACAAACACAAAAGAATGTTACTAAAGTACCCGGGATCCCCGGGATTAATGCATCAGGGGTGGATGAAAAACGTAAAAGTCACTGTCCGCCCCAGTACAAAACAAACAAAACAAAACCAAAACGAAAGCTTGAAAATGTCAAACAGAAGTTTTCAGTGATAACGAGCAGCAAGCTGTTGACAGCGAGCTGTGATCGTAACCCTCCGACGTCACAGACCGGTCATTATACTTGGAAACAGGCGCTGCTGTCAAGTCTCACTAATGTGATTTTGCAGCACCATGAATCAGTCATTGAGTCTGGGGATGAGCTGATATGTGCAGACCTCAGCAGGTCACTCTGAAACCATCTGCAGGGAAAGAGGGAAGAAGATCAAATCAGCCACTTTATAAGAAGTAGAATGCCGAATCATCGTCGGCTCTGGAAATGTCTCAAAGGCTTGAAATTGATGTCTAATTGACAAACATCCCGAGTATGAATCTGTTCATCTTTCCTGTAACTTTCTACTTTTACACATAAGACAAATAATTAATGAATCCTTAAAAACACCGGCAGATCTTTCAATTAGCATGACATTTTCACATCGGTCCCATGCCAGCTCCAACAACTGAACGCAACATCGTCCCTTCGTCGCTTCGCCATGACTTCGCAATTGGCTCGGCAGCGACATGGATTGGGGCGGTTGTAGCTCAGAAGCAGAGCGAGTTGTCCTCCAATTGGCAAGATACTGAACCCCAAATTGCCCCCCCAAGGGCCATTCCATCGCCGTGTGAATGTAGACCGAGTGTAAATCGCCCCGAGTGGTCGGCGAGCGCTCTGCCTCAGAGGTAGATCGAGAGCCAGTCATCCTCCAATCGGAAGATCTGTGAATCCCAACTCCTCCAGTCTGCATGGCAACGTGTCCTTGGCAAGATACTGAACCCTCGTCCAGGCTCTCTGCTACGACAAGCTGGCTAACGGCTGTGGCTAATGGTTAGCTGTGGCTAACGGCTGCTTCTGTGTTCTCTTCAGTGGGGCTCCTCCCACTGGGGAGAGGCTCCTCCCACTCTAAGTAAAAATACCCAGAGTTCATCATGAAGCTGTGGCAGGCCGACCTAGACTCTAGACTCACTGATCACCAATACTGGATGAGTCACGAACACGAGGATCATGGGAGTTTTCCTTTTGCATCAAGCAGCTAAATAGCCGTAGCGTGGCGTGTTACAGTGCGACATAGTTGTTTTTGAATAATAAAAATAGTCTGTATTGATATTGACGGTTGTAACCTTTTACTCCCATAATAAACAGAATATCTCATGCTAATATGCATGTTGTAAAGTTAATAGAAGAGAAACAAAGAGACATTTGTCGAGTGCAACTTGAGAACGCTGCTGCATAATTTATGAATATGAAAACTCAACAAAGTGAAATCAAGATGTTTCTGCAAAGACTAAATATGTAAGATACTTTTTTATCTTCTAAAGATGTTCTTGGAGACGTCTGTCCACATTTCACTGTAATCGTCTCCAGCTGCGGTTGCTCCTCCGGTCCCATTGTGCAGTGCATTGTGGGAGAATAGTGTCCGTCAATGGCACGCTAAAAAGTACAGCGGTCTCTGAGTTCACTGTACGCCTTCTGACAGGGGACGGGTGTGTCTGGGATGGCAGGATGAGGTCTGGAACAGATGTTGTGGTGAAAGGGAGGAGGGAAATGAGGAGGGAGGAGAGGAGGGGGAGGAGGAGGAGAGGGAAGGAGATGAGGAGAGGAGGGGGAGGAGGAGAGGGAAGGACATGAGGAGAAGAGGGAAGGAGATGAGGAAGGAGGAGAGGAGGTAAGGAGATGAGGAAGGAGGAGGGGTAGGAGATGAGGAGGGACGAGAGGGAAGGAGATGAGGAGGGAGGAGAAGAGGTAAGGAGATAAGGAGGGGTAGGAGACGAGGAGGGAGGAGAGGGAAGGAGATGAGGAGGGAGGAGAGGAGGTAAGGAGATGAGGAGGGAGGAGAGGGGAGGAGATGAGGAGAGGAGATAAGGAGGGGTAAGAGATGAGGGGGGAGGAGAGGAGGTAAGGAGATGAGGAGGGAGGAGATGAGGAGGAAGGAGAGGGAAGGATATGAGGAGGGAGGAGGGGTAGGAGATGAGGAGGGGTAGGAGATGAGGAGGAAAGAGAGTGAAGGAGATGAGGAGGGGTAGGAGATGAGGAGGGAGGAGAGGGAAGGAGAAGAGGAGGGAGGAGAGGCGGTAAGGAGATGAGGAGGGGTAGGAGAGGCAAGGAGATGAGGAAGGAGGAAGCACAATAATTCACTAACACACCACCGTTTGCCATCTTGTTCTAATTATCTTTGTTTTCTAGATTTTTGTGTCCCACTTCAGCCACATCTTGATTTTATTTCTCTTCACCAGTCAGCGGCCTTCCCTGTACGGTGGCCGTTTAAGGACATCATACAGTCACACTTCACTCACATTAAACTGTTTAAAGATGGACATAACCGTTTGCTCACATGCTAACGAGCGCAGAGGATTTCCTTTTTTTTCCCCATTCTTTTCGTCCGATAGCTGGACATCTCTGCTTTATTAGACGTGATAATAAACAACTAAATACCCCGAAATCAACTCTGTCTCCAACAAAACAAAGTTCCCAGACAGCTAAAATTCACTCTCAATTACGTTTCCAGTGAAAGTGTTTTCTTGAATGGTCTCAGTTTTAAACGTTTTGAAACACGCGATTAACGAACAAAACAAAACTCTACAAAACTACAAAGGTTTGAGGCAACACAACTGCTTGGTTCGGTTTAGTAAAAAAACATCATGGATTGGATTAAAATGACTATTAAATTGAAATCAAACAAAAAGGCAAAATAAAAGTTGCAGTGTCCATGGACTTGGTGTCGTTAGCTTGTTACCATGCCAACCACACCACGTCATCAAGCCACGTTAACATTGCTCTTTCAGTTTCCGCCCAGTCGCCAGCGTAAAACGTTCAAACGTTCAAAAAAGACGTTTCTGAACTAAAAACACATTCCTATCTTTCACGCGTGCATATCAATTTAACTGGTGTTTCAAAAGTAGAATCTCAATTATGTTTACGCAAAAAAACGTCTCTTTTTAGTAAAAGGCCGAGTTTTTCGGGTTAAAGCGTGTTACCTTTGGTTTGACGCGGGACACAAACCGAGGCCTCCTGGGTGAGAGTCCTCCTCCCCACGCAGGCTTTCATGAAACAGATTTGTGATGCATCGAATACAAACGTAATCAGGGACAAAAATAAGTTCCCTTACACAGTTTGTTTTGTGGGAACTATGTGCAATAATGTGAACTCAACTGTTTACGATTATATTTTTATATGTATATATTTTTACTGTTTACTTACTCAGTATATCTTATAACTAGTATTAACTTTTACTATAGTATTATTTGTTGTTGTATTTTTTTAATTAAAACTTGAGTTACTGATGCCTCAGCCCTGCTGCTGTAACTCCTTGGGACTAATAAAAGTATCATCTTATTTCATCAACTCACTAAATAATTGCCAAGTATTTGTATTTGTGTTTGTATTGTGTATTTGACTATGGACCAACGAGGGCTGACCGGCTGACCTCTAGACTCCATCTCTGAGATATGAAAGACTATTTTTAAAGTTTTCCGTTCATGAGGGAACATTTTGTGTCTCTGTTGGAGTTCCAGGTGAATCTGGAGGGCAGGTCAGGGCCGGCTGCTTGTTGTGGTTTGCTCAGTGGACCAGAGAGAAGCTGCTGCTGCTGGTTTTAACTCTTTAAGGAAGTCATTTTGAATCTCACTCTCACACACACACACACACACACACACACACACACACACACACACACACACACACACACACACACACACACACACACACACACACACACACACACACACATTCAACAGATATAAGTAAAATGTCAGTCTGCACACATCAGAGCATAAATAGTTTTTTTATTTTTATTTTTACTTTATGTTCTGACATTTTACTTCCATATATGTTGAATATACAGACATGGTGATCACCTGATGGTATTGGATGGTTGTCAATGAGCTGCACAGGCTTGGACTAAGAGCTGGTAGAGAAAACCTGAGGCCCTGATTGGACGTCTGCATCCAACGAGTCGTTTAACACTGTGGCGATTAGGATTCCTCTGAATCTGAACCTTCGGTTTAATTAGCAGAAAGGAGTATTTCAACATCGAACAGAAAGACGACTGCCCTCAATGATGAAACCACGTTGGATCATCAAACTTTTAAATAAGCTGAAAAGCACCGATGAACTTTCTTTTTACAAAAACTGAGCTGAGCATGAATTCTCCAAAGTATCATGTGATGCGTTGCACATCCTCGGGTAACGAGTCAGCAGGAGGAAATTAAATGCAAAGACGGAGGAAGCTAATCTGTGATGTTGCAGCCCCCTCGGGTGCAACAGTCCTCCAGGAACATAGTTCATTGTTGGCCCAATGCTTTTCAATATTGCACATATAGACGGTGTGCATGTTGGCCATCGGCTACGAGACAATGAACACGCACCATTAGTAAGCATGCGACGTTACTTAGTCGGAGGCAGGTTGACATCGTTAGCGGATCGTTACCTTTAACATGTCGACCACATTAAAAAAAAGAAACCAGAAAGAGGCTGAGTACCAGCTGAGGACATTTCAGCCCGGGTTCCAGGAACAGACGGGTGTTTCCCTCTGCAGACTCCAGACTCCAGCTGATAACATGAGTGTGAAGAGGAGGAACGCAACGGGGAAAACGTCCTGGACGACAGACGGGCAGGGAGGGAGAGAGGGAGGGAGGGAGGGAGGGAGGGAGAGAGGGAGGGAGGCGTTGAGCAACAGACTGTTGGGAAAGAGACTCGGAGTGGGAACACAATGTTTAGATAGAGAGAGAAATTAAAATTAGCTAGTGAATGATTGTGTGTGTGTGTGTGTGTGTGTGTGTGTGTGTGTGTGTGTGTGTGTGTGTGTGTGTGTGAGCACCAGGAGAGGTCTCAGCCTGTCTCCGACGGTATGGAAGCCCCGCTGGGACATTTCCATATTCATGTTCTTCTTTGTTTTTCTGCTCAATTGGAAGAACAGAAAGAGAAATAGAATGAGATAAGGGAGGATGGAAGGAAGGAAGGAAGGAAGGAAGGAAGGAAGGAAGGATGGAAGGAAGGAAGGGAGGAAGGATGGAAGGAAGGAAGGGAGGAAGGATGGAAGGAAGGAAGGGAGGAAGGAATGAATGAAGGGAGGAAGGAGAAGAGATGGATGAGAGACGATGATGAGGCAAGAAAGGAGGATTACTAAAGAGATCCGGAGATTAGAGGATGGAGAGAAAGTGAGGAATGAGAAAGGGAGTGTTGTAAAGTTTTGACAAAGATGAGAACAGGAGGAGGAGGAGGAGGAGGAGGAGGAGGAGGAGGAGGAGGAGGAAGATCGGGGTGTTGAACTGGGAGGAAGTTACAGAGACAGATTTATGTTTTTGTTGTAGTCTGCAGAATGTAACGACGACCTCTCCAGTTGGAAGATCAGAAACATGGACGAACACCAGCAAAAAAACAGTTTGACCAGCTCAGATAAATCTGCAGTGAAACCAATTTGGTCAGTTGAAATGAAACAGAACTGCCAAACCAGTTCAGACATACCGGTTTCACCAGTGCAGATGTAAACGGAGGAACCAGTCTGACCAGTTCAAATAAACTAAAACATTAGAAACATTTCCTACATTAAAATAACATTTTAAAAGAAAGGTTAACAAGGAATTAGATATTTTCCTAGATGAAAATTTGGGATTTTTTTCTCTCATAAATGTCGACTTTCTTGTAAATATACCACATTAATCTCAGTATATTAGCCCCTCCTCCAGTTACGTAGGTATCATGCTGGCCCCAATACGCCGCTGTAGTAAACCTTCCTGCCGTGGTTGAGATTCTAAGAAAACAGACCAGTAAAACCAGTCCAGCAGAGGAGGAATGTAACCCTCCTCAGCAGGAGACTCTGGATTTCATCATGTGTACAGTTACTCTGCTGATGCTGGAGATCAAAAATTAATAAGACTAACCCAGAGGAAACATTCTCTCAGCAGCTGGATCAACGCTCTAGTTACATCACGACTCTGCTTCCATCACGGAGGAGGAAAAATGAAAGTGAACACGCGAGCTCACCCAACTGACTTATAAATCTGTGTTCAACTAAACAGATCAGCTGAAAACAAAAGTCTTCATTGTTTACGGGGACAAACGGATCCAGAACGGCACAAGGGGAGTTTATCAATTATATTAAGATAACATTTTAAAATGAATACATTTATATTCTTTGTATTTACAGTGTACGTGGAAACCAGGGTCACATGACTGAAGTATTTGAATGCTCGAAACAACATATGTGCAAAAAACGTCATCAAAAGTAATTTAAAGAGATATCCAGGCATTATAATAAATATATATTAGATATTAATAATAAAAAGTGTGTTAAAATACACACAAATACATATAGATTACATATTTATGCTTACAATAAAATATGGTATGTTCACTTCATTAAAAAAAGCCAAAATGTACACATATCACAGCGTATTGAGGGGTCTACTTTCTGGGATCGTGGAGGGATCTCTGTGTAAAAAGGCCTTGTGTGTATGTGTTTACATGTAAATGACAGAGACAGCAGCTAACTGATACTGTGGTTAGTTCTTCATCTGTGAGACAAAGAGAAACAAAAGTCAGCTGTTCACAGACCAGATGACCTCCAGTATGGCCGACAGAGGTGACCATGTGTGTGTGTGTTTGTGTGTGTGTGTGTGTGTGTGTGTGTGTGTGTCTGAACAAACGTGTGTGACCCGAGTGTCATAATACGAACCAGATGTTGAGAGCCTGGAGAGAGACAGGAATGTGAAGGAGACCCCTGACTATTGTTTGTGTTGCGTGTCATCACTGAACAAATACACACACACACACACACACACACACACACACACACACACACACACACACACACACACACACAATATTGTTCATTCTTTCCGTATCTTAGCAACAGTGAAAGATGTCAGTCTGCTCCGCCTCATCAGGAAATAAAAAAAATATCTTAAATCTCCATTGTTGTTATTGTCAACCAAACAAACATGTCAGTCTGTCTCTCAATACAGTCTGACTTCCAGTCTGTGTAAATCTTTAAAACCACAATTATAGTTTCATAGGTGGTTTCCTAACAGAGCTGCTCACTGTAGTTTTAAATCAATAAAAAAACACAATCTTTGTTGAGATAAATTCACTGCAGGTTGAGGAAAACTCAACAGGTTAATGTACAACTCACTGTTTATACCATGTCGTTATGGGAAGATACTAAATGGTTGTGTTTTCTTTAATTAAAAGTCACGATATTATCTGATAATCATCTTAAAATGGCCGTTAAACATCCAGGAATCACTTTACACTTAATAAACACATCTCTACCATGATAATGACCATATTTATGATTATCCTGACAACTCACAGTGATTCGGATGCGTTGACATTTCCTGAGGCCGGCGGCGGCGAGGTCGGAGATCTGGCTGTTTGTTGCAGCCTGTCAGACATAAACATACACAAACATCAGCAAACAGAATCTGCACGAGGAAAACATTACAAAAACATTACAACCCACAGAGCAGTGCTCACGTTTTAACCGCGTCAGTAACGGGCCTTCACACAGGAAAACAGCAGGTGAAGACATTTCATTAATGAATGTTCGGCTCCACCCAGTGGGCCGTGGCGGCGAGGCAGCTACACCTGTGCTACTCCCCTATATTTAGGGCTGCGTCATAGTTTCGGCATCTACGCCGTGATCTTTGCCTGCTCGAGTCACATGACAGGATGTGCAATGTTGGCAAGTTAAGTCAAACACGCTACAACTCCCATGATCCTCACGATCCAGTCTTAGTGGTCAATGATCTACTGTCCAGGTCGGCCCGCCTCACTTTCATGATGAAGCCACTCGACTCCTTTGACGAGGAGTTGCCGGTCTACCGCTGCCTCCATCAGGTAAGGAGGGTTGACTTCCTGTCAGGATGTCACACCTGGAATGAAGCACGTTAACCAATGAAAAACTAGCAACAAGTCTCCAGTTGAAGTCCACTCTCATCCACATGCCAAAGTACATATTTGTCATATTAAAAAGTTTGCAGTCCATGTAGCAGAACGGAGTAAAACCATCTGGCGTGACGGGAGATAAATACGTACCACGGGCCGGTGTCACGTTGAGAGGTCAGCTGACTGGACGGGTGGGGGATGAGGACTTCCTATTGGAGGAATAAAGCTTGCAGAGCATCACCTCCCGGTTTTATCTGTACGTGAAGGAAACAGGACATAAGTCTTCTTTGGTTGGTTGAATGAAGTCACGATGATTTCCTGACGCAGTCGTGTGACCTTGGCAGTCAGGGTCAAACACAACGTGTTGTTTCTTTACTTTCCTTTTTCCTGCATGTCATCTGCACATTTCCTTGTTATGATATTAAGTGTCATCTTGTTTTTCAAAAATATCGGAAGGCTGACGAATTAACTTCTTAATGTCTCAGAAAACATAATCTGTTCACCAAATAATATAGTATTATTATTATTATAGGATTATACAGATCAGATTAAAGAGGGGGGAAATGAAGAGTTGCTATTGCATTACAATTCATTAAATCTCATGAAGCTAATTTGAAAGTTAATTAACATGAAGACATGAGGCTCCCTCCCTCCCTCTGTGTGAATGTTTGCATCTCTTGTTTTCCCAACAAGATGATTCATGACAGTAAACATATAAAACACAAGTGTTTTATGGTCTTCATTCCTGATAATCAGCTGCACCCACAGGAAGAACTCAAGTCTGGAAAATGCTGCATTCAATTATAAGTTGGAACAAGGGAATTCTCAGTTGGGGTTTTATTAAAGCACATTTTAAATGCTTTACTTTCACACCAGTTTTTTTTTTTTTTGGGCGTATTCTGTTCTCTGTAACTTCCATTGGTTCTCTGCAGAGATGGGATCCAAGCCTGCAGTTGCTCGCAGAGGGCTACGCTGCTAAATGCATCTGGAACCACAATCCAGAGCTGGAGGACACCGGAGAGAACCTGTACGCCGGCACCGGGGCCCTAGACCTCCGGGAGGCTCTGGAGAAATGGTTTCTGGGTGAGTGTGTAGGGTCTGTTTGTAGAACCAAACACACTCCATCTCCAACAAAGAGCAGCCCGAATATAAGTTTCAGCACAGAAAAGTTAGTGACTAGCAGCCAAATGTGTGTTGGAAGGAGACCAAAACCAGAGCTAAAAGAGAGAGAATACTAGTCATCAGGTAGACAAACAAAATACTGTTAATACTGTACCGTACTTTACACTTGTACTTCACTACATTTAAGGGAGATATTGTACTTTTTCCTAGTATGACGCTTTAGTCATTTAGGTTTGGACCTTTACTCACCGCTTGGTTTTATCATGAAATATCTATTTTTCTGACTTTAAATGTGGTATTTTCATAGTGTGGTATTAGTACCTCTACTTTTCCCACCACTGGTTGAATCTATCATCATGTATGTATGTATATATATATGTGTGTGTCTGTGTGTGTGTGTGTGTGTGTGTGTGTGTGTGTGTGTGTGTGTGTGTGTGTGTTGTATGTAACGGATTCCTGTAGAACATCTGGACTATGACTTCCAAAACAACAGCTGTGATGAAGACAAGATGTGTGGACACTATACACAGGTCAGATACAAATACATCAACGTACATATTTATACACACGTTTGTATCTATGGACAGGATGTGAACTGTGTGTGTGTGTGTGTTACAGATGGTGTGGGCAGACACACACAGAGTCGGCTGTGCTCTCCATCTCTGTAACAACATGGAGGGTCTGGACTGGGAGAGGGTCTCCTTCCTGGTCTGCAACTACTACCCAGCGTCAGTACTTCCTTAACTACTACTACTACTACTATTATTACTTCTACAGTGTAAGTACTACAGTAGGGTCTGGACTGGGAGAGGGTCTCCTTCCTGGTCTGCAACTACTACCCAGCGTCAGTACTTCCTTTACTACTACTACTACTACTATTACTTCTACAGTGTAAGTACTACAGTAGGGTCTGGACTGGGAGAGGGTCTCCTTCCTGGTCTGCAACTACTACCCAGCGTCAGTACTTCCTTTACTACTACTACTATTATTACTTCTACAGTGTAAGTACTACAGTAGGGTCTGGACTGGGAGATGGTCTCCTTCCTGGTCTGCAACTACTACCCAGCGTCAGTACTTCCTTTACTACTACTACTACTACTACTACTACTACTATTACTTCTACAGTGGAAGAACTACAGTAGGGTCTGGACTGGGAGATGGTCTCCTTCCTGGTCTGCAGATTTGTCAGTACTGCTATTAGTAATACTACTATTTCTACTACAGTATAACTACTACATCACTGCCACTACTACTACTACTGCACTGCAAATACAGACTACAGCATTACAACAACATTATCATTACAACCACAATTAATTTGACTACCGATGCTGTGATGTTCCACTACTACTACTACTACTACCCTATTATTAGTGCCACCACCACAACTACTGCTTCTTCTACTATAACTAGTATCACTGCTGGTATTACTAGTACTCCAACAACTATTTTGACTGCTGGTAGTACTCCAGTCCTACCGTTACTACCACAACCACTACTGCCGCTGCTGGAACTAGAGCTCCCCCTTGTGGACTGTAACATTCCTCATAGTGTTTGTGTGAACACGTATGAACGTATGTATTTTACTGTACTTAGGTTCATGTTTAGTATGTTGAAGGAGACGTTTTATGTGTCACTGCAAGAAGGAGAAATTAAAATAATGATTTTAACCCCCCTCCCCATCTAATCTATGGCTCGTCTCCTTTCAGACTAAAGAAAACATCCAAAATACACATGTAGCTGTTTATTTTACTACTTTGTCTATTTGCATTGAATTACTGTGAGTATCACCTTCACGGTGATATGTATTCTTAACCGTATTCACCTGTAATCCGTGTGTCTTCAGAGGGAACTTTGAGGACCAGAGGCCGTTCGTTGAAGGCGACTGGTGCTCCAGATGTCCTGAAAACCTCCAGATGTGTGAAAACAACCTCTGCGGTACGACACGCCTACATTTACTTCAGTTTTCATTCTCTCCTTCACGTCGGCAGCACAGAGGGACGGATTCTCCGAGCAGATTCTCCTGTAATTAGATGAGTTTAGCAGAGTAGCAGAGCTCTGAACGCAGCTGTTTCTTGACCTTCAGTTTTATGTTTCCATAAACAATAATTAGTAACAAAACTCTTCAATTGTTCATTGGCACAAATTCAAGCTGCAAAAAGACAAAAAAAAATTATTCCAGATAAAAGATGAGACCTTATCCAGATGTGTACGTACACATTCATTTGTGGTGGGAATGACCAGAGACCCCACGATATTATCACCATCTTATTTTGTGATATGCTTAAGTATTCTGATAACAGGTAATGTAATTTATTTAATTGCAAATGATGCAGTTTGTCAACATCTGTTTGACTTAATAACATAAATTACATCTTTGTTTTGACCAACTTCCTGTCAATCAGCTGACTTTAGTCCATTTACTGAAAAATAAATTGTTAACAAAAGGTTTGAGTTGTATCTGGAATATTAATGGTTTATGCTATAAAAAAATCAATACATGGCGTCCGTGTATTGATACAATATCACCATGTTAATAATATCGCAATACTATGCTGTTGGGATACTTCCCCTCCACCCCTGATACAACATTTAGGAAACGAGAGATTATGTCATGTATTTAGAACAGCTTTTAACCTATGATTAATGTTTTTAATACTGTCTATTGTACATTTTTGCTATACTTCTGTTCTAACCCCTGATCATTGTTTCATATTTATGTTGTTTTGTTGTTTAACCCATGTAAAGTGTCTTTGAGTATCCTAAAAATCACTTTATAGATAAAATGTATTATTATTATTATTATTATTACTTCTTGAAAGTCATCTTTGTGAAACAATCTGAGATAGTAAGGAAAATAATTTTCATCTGTTGCACGTTTACTAGTCGCTGACACAGAGGAGGACGAGGACGAGGACGATGAGGAGATGGTTTTTCCTCCTGAAGCAACATCCGATCCCTCCCTCCAGCCAGATGTTGAGGAGAAGGTTCCTCCTCCTGAAACAACTGATACTTATGTCCCGCCTGCCACCACCACCGTCACCACCGCTGCTGCTGAAGCTGCTACCACTACTCCCAGTATCCCCACCACCACCACCACCACCACCACAACCACCACCACAACCACCTCTGAGGATGCCCCACCATCAGCCACACCTGCCCCAGGCACCCGCCCTCCAAAAGTCCCCTCAACAACACTAGAGAAGGAGGAGGAGAAGAAGAAGGAGGAGGAGGAGAGAAAGAAAACTATAGAAAAGACGGAGGGAGAGGGAAATGTAACACGAAAAAATAAATTTCCCAAGGAAATTAGTGCGACCGGTGCTGCTTCAGTATCCTCACCGTCTCTCCTGTTAGCCTGTCTGACTGGGATCCTGACTCTAAGGCCGTGGTGGTGAGGAGGCGGAGGAGGAGGAGGAAGAGGAGGAGCGTTGATTGCACATCACCTTGTTAACCCTCCCCGTGGTAACAAACACTTCCCCAGCTCTCCCCCTGCGGAGTAATATGGGTCAATTAATAAATCACACTCATAAAAAATTTAAAAAACAGCTGCCATGTTCACAACATCTGCATAGTCTGGTCCGAGATCTGGGTCAAGTAACGAGTGCATAACCTGCGTGGAATACAACAAGGAGACTGCCAGAAAGTGACCACACACTGAAGTAAAAAAAGTGTTGTTTTGATGACTGTTTCACCGCTAACGGAGGAGAAAAAAAAAGGCTAAATGTTGCTCCTTCCCCTTCAAGTTCAGATGGATGTCGGTATCACAAGTGTTCAGTACTGAGCTGGAGTTGGGACGTGTTTAGCTTAGCTTAGCATAAAGACTGGAAAGCAGGGGGGAAACAGCTAGCCTGGCTCTGTGACGGTTAGCATTCAAGCATAATGTCGACTAGCTATTTCTGACGGATGTTATGAAACGATAACTTCACTATATTTCAACCTGGACTGTATTTTTGTCGAGCTCACCATCAACGTACGTCCACTAAAAGTGCTTGTTGTTGCCAACGACAGGAATAAAACCCTCTTGGCGCAAAAACCGGCCGGTGTAGCTCTGCCCCCCACCCGTACCCCCACCCCGGTGCTGCCGCCGTCAGCGAGAAGTCAAGAAAGAAAACTACATGGCTAATTTGGTTAACCAATCAAATACCAGATATTTATTTTCACACTGCTTTCAGCCAATACTTTCTTGGATCAATTATTTGTTGATTACTTACCAGTAGATAATGTGTAAAACAGGGATGATATCAAGAAGAGGAAAAAGATTAAGTAGAAGTTAAAAAAAATTCAAAAAATCCCATTCAAATCAGCCACTTCTTATGTTAAAAATATATTAAAAATAACCACTTTCAACATGTTCCAACTAAATGTATAATTTTCTGGACAATGTATTGTAATATTTGAAAGTATGACCAATGAAAAAAACAGGAGTAGTAACATTACAAAGCAGAGAGAGCTGAAATTAGTCAAATTACAAAAAACGTAAAGCTCTTAAATTTAACACATGGCCGTGAATTTACCCTAAAAAGGCCTATCTCCCATTCTTCATCCCGCCTACAACGCTCTGAGTGGTTCAATTGATTCTCCCAAATGGTGGAAAGTCATTGTTGTGGACCATGTTCACCTGTTTCCCCCTTGCTCCCAGTCTTTGTGCTAAGCTAGGCTAATCGTAGCGTATTTGATTTTTCTCATCTCCAACTGTTAGTAAAACTTCACACAAGTGCCGTTGTTACTAATGTTCCTTTAATGCAAATCGAGGATGAAAAGTCCTTTTTTTTTTTACCAGAGTGGGTGTTAAAAGTCCAGCGTGATGCTGTGACTCATTAAAACACTGAAGCTTCCGATAATTCACAAAGCTTTTCAACCACGAATGTGTTTCATCATAGATGCTAAAAAAAAAAAAGAAAAAAAAAAAGAAAAGAAGAAAAGAACTATTGTTTGCTTGTGACGTTTTAAAACGTTTTAATGTGGAAACAGACCAGAGGTGTTGTGCTGGGAAGCAACCGGGCTGAAGTGCTGCAATGAGGTCAGTTAGTCACCGCGAACAGCAGCCGATCCTCTCAGGTGGTCTCCTCTCAGGTCGCCTCCTCGCGCTCCTATGTGCAGGCTGACGGCGGTTTTTAAATATACAGAATCATCTCAAGTGTTTGTAGTTTTTAGTGAATGCAGGAGAAACGACTGCTGACAGTCTTTGTTGTGTTTCCCCTCTGACGACCCTGCTGCTGCTTCTTCATCTTCTTCTTCTTCACAATATATATCTAGTGCATCATATACTCTCTCAGACTGGAGCTAAAACTGGACGGAGTCTCTGCTACGCTGTCTTAGAAAACAGGAAGGTAGCCTAACTATCTTCAATACCTTTAACAAAGATTGCTGTAAATGTCTTGTATATAAGATTAATAAAGAAATAAACTGTATTTCCTCCTTTTTACAATTCAATGTGTTTTGTGTCCATTTATTATTTGAATCTTTGTTTTGAGTCACAGAACCGATTTCCAGTAAAAGTAACCACAGTGTATAAATACCGTTACAAATCAAAATATACTTAATTTGATAACTTTGATAAAAGTACTCTTTATGCGGAATAACTTATATTGTGTTATCATTATTGATGCACTTTGATCCACTTTAATGGTGGAAAGGTGGAGCTCATTTATATACTGCTGGGTAGTTTAACCTAAAATAATACATCATTTATTAGTTCAGTATATGTTGTTTTAATAATGGATCTGTAAAATTAAAGCTTAAATAAATACATTAAAGTTAGCAATTTCCCTCTAAAAATAACATAATTATTATCAATTATTACGAGTTGTTATCCTTAAATAACAATATATTAACAGGCTATTAAAAAATAAGTAGTGACCATATAATACTAGGGGAAAAAAAGAAGTGATTGCATTGCTTTTACCTCAAACCTCGTACTCTTCAGCGTTTAACTTCATCAACGTTGCAGGTGTTGGTGGTTTGTTTTAGCTCATGTTTCCTGAATCGTGGGAATGGAGGGATGAAGAGGAGGTGGAAGACCTGAAGAGAGAGAGAGAGAGAGAGAGACAGAGAGAGAGAGAGAGAGAGAGAGAGAGAGAGAGAGAGAGAGAGAGAGAGAGAGAGAGAGAGAGAGAGAAGAATGAAAATTAAAAGTTTAACAAGAGGTGGAAATAAAAAAAGCAGAAAATACAAATGTGGAGGAGGGAGAGTCGAGAGAGAGGACAGAGAGATTTAAAGTGAGGGAGAGTTGAAATATTCATTGCTCTCAGGCTATTTCTGGTGCTACATTACTGCATTAAGCTGTGTGTGTGTGTGTGTGTGTGTGTGTGTGTGTGTGTGTGTGTGTGTGAGTGTTGGTTGCATGCTTCTCTGCAGCTTTGTGTTCTTCTATTAAAAAGATCTTGTCTGATTGTATTTCTCTCTGGCTCGTCACTTTGTCTCCTCCATCCATTTTTTTTATTTCAATTCTTGCACGACTTAGTGTGTGTGTGTGTGTGTGTGTGTGTGTGTGTGTGTGTGTGTGTGTGTGTTTCTGATGGAAGGAGATAGTTTGGATTTTGAGGGGAAGCCATCAAAAGGGTTTAATCATCTCTGCTGTGTTTGGAGATTTCCTTATGATCCTATCAGGTATTTTAATGGATCGTTATCTGCAAAAATAAAACCGATCAAAATAAATTAAAAGAACCCGACTGTGTCTCCACTTCCAGCCTGCGAATGTTGCTGTACTGCTGACAGTCGGCCTCTACAGTGCAGCACATGTGACTCTGAGCCCTGACTCACAAGACTCTGTTGCAGGTTCTGAATTATTGACTTCAGACTTGAAGTGGATTGCAGCGTTAGCATCCAGGTGTCAGAGGCCAACAGTGCTATTTGAACCCAGCTCAGGCCCGAACTGTTGTGTGTGTGTAACCTACTGTCAACTGTGCTTAGTGTTATCAAAACTAACTAAATAGGCTAGATTTGTTGTCTGAACCTACACAACCTGAGTGAAGACAGAAAATAATGAGCCAACTTTCTCACAGGAATCAAACCCAGACGCTCCAACAAAACCTGAACGATATAAACATTTCCTCTTTAAAATGATGCTACTATTACTCCTAGTAAATCTTTCAAGCAGAAAGGGAATGGACACGCAGTGGGCATGCAGTGAATAAGCAGTGGATATGCAGTGGACATGCAGTGAATAAGCAGTGGTATGCAGTGGACATGCAGTGGACATGCAGTGAATATCCAGTGGACATGCAGTGAATATGCAGTGAAATCTAGTGGACATGCAGTGAATAAGCAGTGGACATGCAGTGAAAATGCAGTGGACATGCAGTGAATATCCAGTGGACATGCAGTGAATATCCAGTGGACATGCAGTGAAATCTAGTGGACCTGCAGTGAATAAGCAGCGAATGTGCAGTGGGTATGCAGTGAATATCTAATGAATGTGCAGTGAATAAGCAGTGGACATGCAGTGGACATGCAGTGAAATCTAGTGGACATGCAGTGAATATGCAGTGAAAATGCAGTGAGACACAGTGGACTACTGCACGGCCTCTGGTAACATGTTGAAGCGATCAATGTAAAGCTACAAAAGGAGATTGTACAAGAGACAGAGTTGATAAGACTACATAGAGAGAAAGTTGGAGGACAGCAGAGGAAAGTGAGTGAAGGAGAAACAGTCAGAGACCATTAACAGTGACGTGGCCTCTGGCTGCCCCGACTCACTTCCTCTCTCTCACCACGTTTATCTGACTCTCTCATCTCTAAGCAACCCTCCACTACTCCTTCTGGACCTTCTTGCTCTTCTTATTGTATTTGATCTATGTGAAATAAACATTACATTTCAGAAAAAAAACTCAAAAACAAATTGTCTTAATTGTCCTAAATGTCGCCTGAATGTCCAGAATTCTGGTGACTTTCATATATTATGACTGAGGTTTCATTAATGCTGTCACCTGTGGAGGTGGAACCACAGAGAATCCCCATGGCTGCAGCTCTACGGACCATTTTAGCCTCTTTGAGCTCCTGGTTTTGGTTTTGGAGTTGGTGGAGGAGACCAAACACGGAGCTAAAAGGGATAATATTGGCCTCATATTTTAACATCAGGCCAGACAATCACAAAGATTCCAAATTAATTATGATGTTGCTCTGTAGCTGCTTAACATGTGACCAATGAAAGAAATGACTGATGCAGCGCTGAATTTGGTTCAGATTGCTTTGTTCTATAATCTATGTTGTGTTCATATTTATAGCCATAACTCTCCATCTTTCCTCATCACCAAAACAAGTATTGTCTTGCTTACTCGCCCTGATAAATTAATGGAGCAATTGATTACAATTTCTTTCTTGAAAATTCTTGAAATCCCACATTATTTAGGTTCCATGAATGGGTTTTTGAATTTCAGATCAATGTTCTTCATGAATAGATTCATGTTGTTCAGCTGAAAGGTTTATTTCACCTGATGACAATATGAAAGCTACAGCAGTAAAACCAGCACACAGCCACACATGAACGAGGATGGGTACCAGCACACAGTGTGACTGATGAACACCGATGCTTGTTATGAATGGAAATCACCAATCACATAAAACATAAAAAGCAAAATCACATGGTAACACACGATGTGTCAAAACACACACAATAATATCAGCATCAGTCGAAGCGGAGGGTAAAGCGCAGGAGGAGGAAGGCGCTTAGAGACGGAGGGTGACGAGAGAGAAAAGGCAGCGTGAGAGCAAAAAGGATGGATCAGAGAGAGAGAGAGAGAGGGAGGTGAAGAAGTGAGAAACCCTGAATGGATGCTGAAAATGATGCTGCCCTCAGCCAATCAGAGCATCCGCATCCCCTCCTCCTTGCATCCGGGCTCTGTGATTGGCCAGCCGGAGCAGCACTCCAGAGATACAGAGAGAGAGAGAGAGAGAGAGAGAGGGCGAGTGACAGGAGGATAAGAAAGAAGAAGAAACTGTCAGATGAGGACGGCTCTGTCCTGCTCACCTCTATCTCTCTCTTTAAGTTCCTCAGTAGTCTCTCTACCTCTCTCGCCCCCCCTTCTCTTTCTCTCTCCGTCTCTTTGCTGCCATTCGTTCGCCCGTGTTGCTTTGTGCTTCCTGAGAAGAGAGAGAGAGTCACAGAGAGACAGAGAGCTTTAATGCGATGGACCTGCTGCCCACCGACCGCTATAACTGCTGCTGTTTACACCGCGGCATCATGGGAGCTGTAGTTTCCCGGGCAGCACAGCAGGAGGAGGACAGCTGATTAGCCGGGGATTGTGGGTTATCAGAGTTTGGAGATGTGAGCTGGTGGACGACCGAGGCTCATCACACTCTCTTTCTGCTCTCTCTCTCTCCTTCCTCTCCGCTGCAGCTTCCCTCGTCTTCTCTTCTCCTTCATCCCTCCATCTTTCTCCTCTTCTCATAAGTTGAAGCTGCTCCGGGAAAGTCAGAATGGGTTGTCGTCTCAGTCGGACCAAGGTGAGTGAACTTCTGCAGGTGTGTTTTAGAGAGAGGAGACGGGTAACACACACACACACACACAGACAACCCAGATAGTACCAGTGAACGCTAACAATAGCTGAGGGAAAAGCTCTGATGACTGAAGGCTACTATCTGTGTGTGTGTGTACAAAAGTGCTTTAATTGCATATGACGATTTAATGCATGCTTCTTCATAGAGGCTAAGCCCCGCCCCTTCCTGTCTCCACCATCCACATGCTGGAAAAAAACATTATTTGTCTCTTTCTCGTTACCTACATTTATTACATTTCTAATCCGCATGTTGCAGATTTGAGTCGAGATATTGCTAAGCGTTTATTGCTAATTGTTTCATTGCATTTACGTGGCAAAAAAAAATCTGCAACTAGAAAACAGAAGTCCTGATGCGTCTTACTGGAAGACCTGCAGCTGCGAGAGTTCAGAGTCGGAGATTGAAGCTAAAATAGTTCAAATTAAATTGCAGTAGCTAATTAAGCTCACTAAGTATATTTATAACAATATATGAATTTGTAGTGCACTTTTCATTCAAAGAATCTCAGAGTGCTTACAACAAAAAATAAAATAAAATAAAATAAACATAAACACATCACAAAGGGGGCGCAATTTAGCACTAAAAAAACGGTTTTCAGGACCACAATATGTAGAATTCAAATACTTTTCATTAAAATGTCACGGTCTAGACCTGAATCAAACACGACTGAATGCAAAGATACGTTCGTTTTCAGCTGGGTTCAGTTACTCTTTAGTTTATGGCCAAAGGGTATTTATTTTGTATTTATTCGAGTAAAGGCAAACACATTGTTCCGTTTAAAACTCTCAGATGTGTCCCCAGATAACATCTTGGACTTGAATGCAGGGCAGAAACTGATATTGATCTACTGATAGGACATTTCTTTTTAATTTTTTATCCCCAATGAATGAAAGCAGCAACAAGCGGAGCATGACTGCCAGCAGTGACTAATCTGCAGCAAAGCAAGCAGATCACTGTCAGAGGACAACTCGGTTCTCTGCTCTGTTATTCCGATCAAACGGCAACAGCGACAAATCACCAAGAGTGTGTGTCGGCTCCATCCGTCGCTGGGAGGTTTTTTTCTTGGAAAGTGTGTGTTTGTCCTCGTTACCGAGCTGCTCTCCTCGTCACGCCGCCGAGACACATCTCGGTAATTGATGTCTGTCGACGCTCGGAGACGAGAGCATTTCCACGCCACCTTTCTTTTGGCCGAACGCCTCGGTGAGCTCGTCTGGCCTCGGAGCCCGTTAGACACGCGGAGCCGAATAATCAGCAACGGCGATGGATGTTTTCTGGCACGTGTTCGTCTTTATTTATCCGGCTACACGTGTCAGAGGAGGGTTTTATCCTGGATGCTGCCATGCACGTAAACAAACACACACACACACACACACACACACACACACACACACACACACACACACTCTTGACAGAGCGATCATAACTGGATCTGATGGCTGCTGGAGGACGACAAGCATCACTGTTCATGTCCATCCGAGGCTTAGTGTGAGGACTGGACCACGGCCTCCGACCGAGGACCGGACCACGGCCTCCGACTGAGAACCGGATCATGGCCTCCGACCGGACCACGGCCTCCGACTGAGGACCGGACCACGGCCTCCAACCGACGACCCGGCGTATCCCAGGATTCATCAACGATTGGATTGTAAATCAACGTGGTTCGGTGGCGGGAGACGCAGCAGAATAAAAACTCTCTCATCCTGAAATATAAACCATGAAGCACATCCTCCATCACAATATCAAATAACGTGAATAAACTCTTAGCCGCATATCTTCCAAACATTCAGACATCAAAACGAAAACCTTCAGATGCACAAATCAGGAGAGAATCAACACTTCTTTCTCTCAGAAACACTCTCGCAAGATCTGGCAACTTGAACAGCCCTAGCTAACAGATTTATGTGATGGTATTTATAGCTGTTAGCTACGATGGCATATTATGAAAAAAAATGGAGCCGAGAGGGGGGGGGGGGGCAATATTCAGAGAAAAAAAGTCGCAAATTTGCAAGTTTATTATGATGCTAACAACCCCCAAGACCAGATGTTTGTCGTGGCTATGACAACAAGTGAAAGGCTACCGCTAGCATCTTAGCCCAACCGGCCTGATCAATAAAACCCCCAAGAACCCAAACTTGCGAGTTCATTACGATGCTAACAACCGGCATCTATGCTAGCTAGCTTCCCGTGAATGTACGTTAATTTATGTTTCTGATGAATCGAACACAACATGTGACAATGCCTCGTTAAGGTCCTTAGGGTGATGATGTGTTTATTGATCGGGGCGGTTGGGCTAAGTTGCTAGCGGTAGCTTTCATTTGTCAGACTTTTTTTCTCTGAATATTGCCCCCCTCTCTCGGCTACAGTGGCCCGAATATGCTGTCGTAGTTAGCTGTGTGAATATGCAACTGCTACCTTCAATGCAGCTGAATGAATGAATGAATGAATGAACTTTGAAAAAATGATTATATTAATATCCACCAGACCGGAACGCAGCATGTTCTCTTTGAAACAATACGCTGAAACTATAGAAATGCAAAAATTCATGATTCACAGTCTGTCATAATGATAACCTTCATAATAATAAAAATTATCCTTCTGAGACACTGATGAGCAAAGTTTCTATTATTATATTTACATCTACGGCTGACACTTCTGGATGCCGACAAAAGAAAACGTGACTCACTTTCACACCTGATGCCTGAAAACAACATCAGATTCAGAATCAGTTTGCCTAATAAGCATTCATGTCCTGTTGTTGATTATCTTACATACATTCATTTTTCATCAGATAATTCATGTAGATATGAAGCCAATCAAATCACTAACGCTCTCCGGTGTTAATACACTCAACAAAAATATAAACGCAACACTTTTGTTTTTGCTCCCATTTTTCATGAGATGGACTTAAAGATCTAAAATTCATTCCAGATACACAATATTACCATTTCTCTCAAACATTGTTCACAAATCTGTCTAAATGTGTGATAGTGAGCACTTCTGCTTTGCTGAGATAATCCATCCCACCTCACAGGTGTGCCACATCAAGATGCTGATCTGACATCATGATTAGTGCACAGGTGTACCTTATACTGCCCACAATAAAAGGCCACTCTGAAATGTGCAGTTTTGTCTCACAGCAAAATGCCACAGATGCCACAAGCATTGAGGGAGCGTGCAATTGGCATGCTGACAGCAGGAATGTCAACCAGATCTGTTGCTCGTGCATTGAATGTTCATTTCTCCACCATAAGCCGTCTCCAAAGGCGTTTCAGAGAATATGGCAGTACATCCAACCGGCCTCACAACCGCAGACCACGTGTAACCACACCAGCCCAGGACCTCCACATCCAGCAGGTTCACCTCCAAGATCGTCTGAGACCAGCCACTCAGACAGCTGCTGAAACAATTGGTTTGCATAACCAAACAATTTCTGCACAAACTGTCAGAAACCGTCTCAGGGAAGCTCAACTGCATGCTCGTCGTCCTCATCGGGGTCTTGACCTGACTCCAGCTCGTCGCCGTAACAGACTTGAGTGGGCAAATGCTCACATTCGATGGCGTCTGGCATGTTGGAGAGGTGTTCTCTTCACAGATGAATCTCGGTTTACATTGTTCAGGGCAGATGGCAGACAGCGTGTGTGGCGTCGTGTGGGTGAGCGCTTTGCTGATGTCAATGTTGTGGATCGAGTGGCCCATGGTGGTGGTGGGGTTATGGTATGGGCAGGCATCTGTTATGGACGAAGAACACAGGTGCATTTTATTGATGGCATTTTGAATGCACAGAGATACCGTGATGAGATCCTGAGGCCCATTGTTGTGCCATACATCCATGAACATCACCTCATGTTTCAGCAAGATAATGCACGGCCCCATGTTGCAAGGATCTGTACACAATTCTTGGAAGCTGAAAATGTCCCAGTTCTTGCATGGCCAGCATACTCACCGGACATGTCACCCATTGAGCATGTTTGGGATGTGCTTGACCGGCGTATACGACAGCGTGTACCAGTTCCCACTAATATCCAGCAACTTCGCACAGCCATTGAAGAGGAGTGGACCAACATTCCACAGGCCACAATTGACAATCTGATAAACTCTATGCGAAGAAGATGTGTTGCACTGCATGAGGCAAATGGTGGTCACACCAGATACTGACTGGTTCTGAGTCCCCAGACCCCCAATAAAGCAAAAAAATGCACATTTCAGGGTGGCCTTTTATTGTGGACAGTCTAAGGCACACCTGTGCACTAATCATGATGTCAGATCAGCATCTTGATGTGGCACACCTGTGAGGTGGGATGGATTATCTCAGCAAAGCAGAAGTGCTCACTATCACACATTTAGACTGATTTGTGAACAATGTTTGAGAGAAATGGTAATATTGTGTATCTGGAATGAATTTTAGATCTTTAAGTCCATCTCATGAAAAATGGGAGCAAAAACAAAAGTGTTGCGTTTATATTTTTGTTGAGTGTATATTTATATATATATATATATATATATATATAT
Organism: Eutrigla gurnardus; assembly: GCF_963514095.1. Taxonomy (NCBI): domain Eukaryota; kingdom Metazoa; phylum Chordata; class Actinopteri; order Perciformes; family Triglidae; genus Eutrigla; species Eutrigla gurnardus. The sequence continues at coordinate 25,042,019 of NC_139922.1, read as the reverse complement.
ATATATATATATATATATATATATATATATATATATAATATTACACATGAATTCATATTTTCAGTGAATCTCAATAAAACATAAAAAGCAGCACATCAACTGCTGGACCTGGTCTACCTTACTTTAACACATAACTCAGGGGTCTTCAACGTTTTCAGGTCAAGGACCAAGGCCAAGGCCTATAGAGACCCAGTGGAGGGACCCCCAAGGCCTACAGAGACCCGGTGGAGGGACCCCTAAGGCCTATAGAGACCCGGTGGAGGGACCCCCAAGGCCTATAAAGACCTGGTGGAGGGACCCCCAAGACCTATAAAGACCTGGTTGAGGGACCCCCAAGGCCTTGAAGACCTGGTGGAGGGACCCCCTATTACATATTCTATAAAACTGTGTTCCTTATTGAACCAATAATAATGTGTAGTGCAGCCTATAGTTCATGTATAACAGTTCTTTGTAATGATGGATGGATACAATGCTAAGACATTAAAATAATAATTATTGACAGATTCATATTTTAATTATATTTTGGCATTTCAACATCACAATTTCTCAACATAATATTAAACAAACAGGAAGATTTATATTTGCTTAATATAGGTTGTATCCATGTTAATGTGTATTTTTGGACATATTTTAATTTTTGGAAGAAAAAAAGTTTGGGATCAAATAACTTCGGCGACCACCTGCAGTAACTCTGCGGACCCTCTAGGGGTCCCGGACCCCCTGTTGAAGATCTTTGACGTAATTAGTCTAAAATGATTCCTAGAAGTTCACGTAGGAGGTCTGGGTGGTGGACGGCTCAAAAAAAAAAACCCAAAACAGAGTTTTTCACCCTGGAGACAAATGTGAGTGTCCCGATGTGTCACTGAACCCGTGTGGTTTCGTGTGTGTAGTTCGTTAACCTCGTGTTTTAAACACCAACCGAACACCACACAGAAGGAAGTGTGCGTCTTCATTGTGTTGACCTGCTGAGAGAACGTGGGTCCATGTGGGTCTCACAGGGTCCCAGCATGACTTTACTTGGATGTGAAGATTGTTTTTTTAAAGATAAAAAGGCTCCTGGTGCGGTTTTGTGAAGCTTGCAGCCTCTGACACGATCGTTTCATTTTGCATGCTGACTGTGAGTTTGTGCCGAGGACGAGGAGTGTCGCGTTTTGCAGAGTTTTGCACTTTGAGTGAAAATTGAGTAAAAAAAAAAAAAAAAGCTGTGAGAGAATGAGAGAAAGGGATGCTCGAAGAGAGAGAGAGAGAGATCAGTCTGCGTTACTGTCAAAGTGCACTGGAGCGAAAACACACATCTCCAGGGAACAGCACATCACTCTGTGTGTGTGTGTGTGTGTGTGTGTGTGTGTGTGTGTGTTAGTGCATGTATGACTGTGTGTAGCAGGTTTCCACATGTATGAACTGGTGTGTTTATGTGAATCATCTTTCTGTATCTGTGTGCTTTGTGTTTGTGTGTGCGTGTTTGTGTGTGTGTGTGTGCATGTTTGTGTGTGTGTGTGGCCCCAGGCTGTGCACTGACAGTGTAAAGACTCCAGTTCTGGTCCAGGGGTGATACTGCTGCTGGATCCTGACCTACATCAGGCCGAGTCTCTCTAAACGTCGCTGCAGCTCAACTTTTCACAGGAGACGTTACGACTCAAACCGCCACAGTTACAGTTGCGTTGCCACGCCGACTCAGCAGACAGACAGACAGACAGACAGACAGGATGACAGAATGGTGACGCAGTTACTTTTTACATGTGAGAAGCTCTCGGGTTCTTCTGAGCTTCCTGCTGTAAACCAACATGATGGTGGATTCTCAGACTCTGGAAAACAACTTCCCCCGATGATTACGGACATTCTTTTTGCATTAGAAGTTTTCTCAAATGTTATGTTTAAATATGCAAATTAGCAACTCACTATAGTTTGTGATGTAATCGTTTTCGTGTTCAGGGACGCAAAAATAAAACGTCAGTGTGAAGACAATAAGAATCCTTTGTCATGGTGGATTAAACTCAACTGAGAGGTGGGGGGGGGGACAGGACTCAGACCACCAGACCGTGTTGGAGAGTCCCAGAGTGTTGTTGATGTTTTTCATGACGGTTTTCATAAACGTAATGATGGTTTTGTTGTCTAAACTCAACTGTACACAGTTATTTCAAAATCATAACCATGATGTTTTTCCTAAACTTTACGAAGAGGTTTAGTTGCTTATAATCTTTAATGTAGCGTAACGTCGTCCTGACTGACAAAAAAAAAATACATTAACAACTATACTTCCATTGAAAAACATCAGTTTGAAAGTAGTTTAAACAATGCAAAATGTGTGTCCATGCACACGAATCAGTAGATTTAAATGTTGCGATTGTTTCACAATGTGCTGTGAGACTGTGCTGTAATGTGACGTTATCTAACGGGAACTTTTGGTGAATTGACGACGAATCTACAGACGAATAGACAAATCAGTAAATTTAAATTTTGGTCTTGAAGAAGACTCATAATGGAAGATAAACTCACCAACATCTCTACATTGATGTACTGTTTGTTTGCACCACTGCTGAAGAAGAAGCTCGTCCAGTGTCCTACAACCTTAAAGTTTCACGCTGCAAACTTATTTGGTTGCACCCGTCCGACTGAGCCATATACAAGAAGTCATTAAGCAAAGTGAATGCTATTTTAAAATACTGCACAAGGAGGGTCAAGGGTCTGCAGAGTGTATCACTACAGCAGCTGTTTGCACTAATTAACTCACCTTCAGCCAGAATTTAACAGAAGCACTGATGGAGCTGCTGGTGAGCTGGAAAACACACGAACCTGCACAGTGCTGATCTCCAACTTATCATTTGTTTTTATATAAAAAAAGAGTGTGAATCATACGCCACATTATATAACACAATTGTACTCCCGAAAAATTTTAGAAACCACAAGAGCCGACTGACCTTGCATCGGAGGCGAAACTCCCACTTTCCCACTGTGCACGTATGCTGCCGTCCTCCTTCATGGATGCTACAGATAACACTTGAATGTTACACAGTAGAAAAGGGACGATATCTATCTACGTCTAATTATATCGCACATCTTTGAAACAATTGATGCTTCTTTGAGAAGTCATAAATATATATTCCTTTTCACAGATGGAGCCAAATTGCAGTAGTATGTTAAAAATATAACTACTACCAGGCTGCATGTGCATCTATAATATGTGCACATTTAATGTTTTTCTTATTTTATGGTCATTTCAAGGTTGGTCATGTGACTGGTACAAAAGAAAATGGCCAGTTGTTGTCGGTTGTTATGGTGACAACGGGCGTAATGAAATAGTAGTATTAAAGCATGATGGAATTAGCACGTTAGCTAACTAGCCACCTGTCTGTTTACCTAACTCCAATGGTTTAATGTTGCACTTGATACATAAAATGAGCCAAACAAAGTTGTCATAAGTTGTTATATTTTACTCATTTAACGGTACACATCTCTAATCCTATTTTATTTCCATGGTCCAAACTCTGATGTGTTGGTTTTTTTGCTCTCATCAGGCTAAGACCCGCGAACCTTCCCATCGCCGACACCGGGAGGAGCTGCACTTTGTGGACGAGTATGGCCAGCCAATAGCTATGCAGGTGGAGACAAGGAGGGGGCGGAGTCACAGGAGGCGGCGGTCTCATTGTGCAGTTGAGGGCAATGCCCCGACAGAAAGACACTGGGAGGCCCTGAGAGTTATGGGACTGATGGAGGTTGAGGGGGGCCAGGGAGACGGCTACAGTACAGGGTAGGTACTCTCCTGCAGGGCAGCTGATGGGGGGGGAGGGGTTCTAGATTAATTTGGGACAACGACAGAATAATGTCACCGGGTTGTCCTGGGTAAAGGCAGGTAAACACACATAGGCTTCTGAGTTTTTAGCCATTGCTTTTCTTATTTGTGTGAGTATTTAACATGTTTTAGTATTTTTACATTAAGTTGTTAAGTCGTTTTGAGTAAATGCAAGCAAATAAAGAAAACAATAGTAATGCCAGTACTACAAATAATTATAGAAGACTACAGTTGCATCCACAAAACACAAGCATATCTGCGTGAATATATTGGCAATCGCCAGGTGTACCATTTGAGCACATTGCCCAACCCTACATTGCAACGTGGTAGAGAGGATTTAATTTTGCTAGGCGGAATAAATATTGTCAATTAGATCATACTTAACTAGATTTAAGGAGAATGAAAGAAAGAAAAGGTTAATCTCTGGTTGGTTGGGAGAGGGGTACAAAATTGGAAGTTTTGTAAGACTTTGGAACCATGTTAAAAGTTTGGGATTAGGGTAAAATATTGTAATTGGGGTTAAATGAGTAAGAGTGGGGTAAAAACTTGGACAAGGGAATAATTTTGGAAATGTCAGGAATGTTTGGAACTAGTGTCAAAGTTCCCCATGGTTAAAAGATTTTGGGATCAGGGTGTAACGTGTAAAAACAGAGAAGAAGTTCGGTAGACGGGTAAGAATTTCGGAATGGGTGACAACAGCTAGGAGTGCTGTAGACGCTTGGGAGTGGTCTGACGTTTACAGGCGGTAGTGAAAGGTATGAAAAGAAGACTTCTACTTCAGCCTATTGATGACTCAAATGGAGGGACAACACTTTTAACTCGAGGGTTCAGTTTGCAAGGTCAGCATGATGTTGCATTGGGTCTCTTGTTGCTCTGATAAATATTCATGAGTGGAAGGTCGTTCTGCTGACACAGCTGTGAGGGCAAAACTGTGATTAAACATGTGGATGAAGAAGAAGAATTATTTGAGAGGAATTAACATATTATGGATCGTACCATTTGCAGTCATGCACATCTGAACAATACATATACCTACATTCTCTCTCCCTTATGAATTCACTTTGATATCACCTCCTTACACGATATGACCCAATCATTTCCTCTACACAGGCCTTACTATGGTCACATGACCATGTCACCTGACCTGTACTCCACCAATAGTCACATGATGATGTCGCCTGATGTCTATCCTCCCAATGGCTACCTGCCCCACTCATCCAATGACCAGCAGCTGGGAAACAACTACCTCCCCAGTGTCTCCTACAGCTTAGATCACCTGGACAGACTGGACTACCAGGTGATTTATTCTGAATTCATTGTGTCCTTATTTGTTCTACGGATAACTGTTATGTGCTATAAAAGTTATTCTGATCTCTTTTCATCTATTCCAGGGTCCAGAAATGTTGCCCTACCAGCCTAACTCAGAGAGCTGTCTGATTGGCTGCTACAACACAGAAGAGACTGAGGCAAATCATTTCCCCAGACAGGTCGCTAATTTCAGTGATTTGCATCACTGCTGTTTTACTCTTTCTGCACCTCATAAGCTGATTTGATGCATCCTTTGCACTTTAAATCAATTCAAATCATCTCTTTCTGTCTTTTCAGTCCGACTATCGGCCTCCTTGGCAGTCTGATCGACTTCTGGGATACCTTCCCCTCAGTGAGCTCGACAGTGGGCTGGGATGTGGCCCAGACAGCCCACACCACCGTTTGGCACTCTCCGAGGCCGAGACGGACGCTATGTCATCACTGCCAGGTCACACCCCTTCCTCCCAAGGCTCCTCCTCTTCCTCCGAGTCCCTAATCTCCTCAGAGCCCAGTGACTCCGGGTTCCACAGCGTCAGCACTGGGGAGCACAGACGCCTGCATAAGATTCATGGGAGCCACGCCCACCGTCAAACTCACCATCTCCGCTCCAGCCATTCCCCTAGAGAGCAGAGAGGACGCTGGGATTTGGAGTCTATCCCTGAGACGACTCCGATGACTCACTCTGGAGTGCCTCAGGCATCCCGCTGCACTGTGGGTAACAGCACGACCACAACGGTCCACTTCCACAGAGCTGAGAGGAGTCCGACCTTACCTCGCCACCGCTCACCGCCTTCCCCTTCCATGGGTCAGTAAAGATCTGCATATCATTCCCTTACACTATCAATCCTATGCCATATAGAGAGGCTTCCGGTGTTCCTCATCAGATGATATTTCGGAAAAAATGTACTTCGTTGTGTATACTCGTGCTCATGTGACAGTGGTGTAGTTAGTTTATAGCCTTACGTTAGCTTTTTACTTCTGGCAATCGCATTCACCATTCAGAATCATAAAAGTGGTGTTTATTTGGGAAGATTAGCTTGCTGAACAAAATGTCTAGGTATCAAAAAATGTTGTTTGCCACAGAGCACATTTTACTGCAATGGTCCAAAATGGTGCAAGACAGGAGTGCCCCCGCCAGGTGGGCAGCAGCACAGGAAAACAATGGTGTTGTGGCGATGCAGGAATGGCTAAATGGAGATTCATGTGGACCTGATTATTACTTTTTGTCTGCAGGTTGTCGTACTGAGCCCTGCCAGCGGAGGGCGCTGTGGTTGGAACAGCAGCAGGGAGCAGCCAGCATGGTCGAGGCTCCAGGGCGGAGTCAAACAATAACAGACTTGAGTGAAGGACAGCGCCCCCGCAGGGCCAGTCACCCCAACATGGCCGATCCAGACACGCTGAGAAACAGTCTCCACAAGAGCAAACCAGCAACAGCCAGCAGTACAATGGGGCCCAGGAGCAGGGCCAGTTATCCCAGTAACTGGCCCCCCACCGGTCACATCAGCTTAGACAGAACCAGTCTGACCAATCATCAGAATGCATTGAGACACAGCCAGGGCATGAGCCGGAGCAGAGAGGAGTCCCTCTCTAAGAGTCCTGGATCTGGCTCCAGTGGAGCGTCGGACTGGCGTGGCTTTCAGACCCTCGGGAATCAGCCCCACGGTCATAAAGTTTCCTCGGTTCCCTTCTACAGCACGCTGGGAGCCCCGCACCACAACCCTCACTCTCCACCCTCCCCCCGCTCCAGACTGTCCAATCAGAAGTCAGTCAGGAACCAGCTGCTCAGAGCGCGAGCGTACCGATTGGCCAGAGAACGCAGCGAGGTGACAACCGACGAGGAGGTGCGAGGAGACGGGGAGAGGCATGGCGAGGAGGACGGCGAAGACGGCCGGTGGGCGGGGCGATACTGGAACCGGACGGAAAGGAGACGGCACCTTGCGTTGTCGCGGCAACACAGAGAGAGGAGAGGAGGAGGCGGGGAGGAGCAGGCAGGGGGACAGCAGGGGGCGCTGTCATCTCAGACTGTGCTGGAGCTGAGCCACATGAAGCAGAACCGACTGAGGAACAGCAAGCTGCTTGATGATTGGACGACTGTGGAGGAGCTGCTGACTCACGGGACGCGAGTGGAGAGCGACAGTCAGCTGTGTCCCAGCCCTCTGCTATCGGTTACTACTGTCTGACCGGGAAAACGCACAAAGGAAGCGTTTGCACAAAGCCACCCAGTCTTGGGGAGGACCACCGGTCCTGGTTTCCTCACACCAGAAGTTAACGGCTGATTATCATTAAGACAACGATGATTGGTCACTTGGAGGGTTTGGCGTTAGTTCGTCCTGTGATTACTTACAGACTCAGTCTTACACTCTTCAAGAAAGCTCAGCTACCTTCTTCTAGCTACCGTACTTCTCAGTACGCCAGATAAAGATTTAGTATGTCCAATGCAGTATGCCAAAAATACCAGCATGTTTTTCAAGATGATCTGACCCAAAAAACAGTGCTGTACTATGTACTTTGTAAGGGCAGCTGCAGTATGTACTACAAGTAAAAAAGTAAACTCAGAAAAGAAAAAGTTGAGACGACCTAAAGCATTCAACAAAGGCATATCGTTTCGTAAGAAATGGCTACAAAGGAATCAACCACACAGTCGATTAAGAACCAAAACAAAGAATAAAAGGGGCCAAAAGTTCCAGAGTTGGTGTTTACCCTCAGTGGGGTTGGCAATATAGCGTTTACTTGCATTACGACTATGAAATGTCAAAAATAATGTATATTATGTGCTTAAAAAATGGGCCACAATCTTAGTGCATCTGGATCTCTGGAGTGGGGTTATTTACTGTCGGATAGGATAGTTTAGACTAGAGCCGAAATGATTCTTCAAATGGGTGAAAAAGGATCAGAACAATGAGACCAAAGCTTTGACTGGGACTCCAAGACTACAAACAGAAGTGTACAGCGAACTTACCGACCCTGGAGAAAGACTGAATCTGGTCCGAGAACACTCCGAGAGCATCTGGTCTGCCTGCTATAGAAATGAGTTTCTGCAGGTTTGGACACTAACCAGCTGCATGAGCTTCAGACTCAGTGACGGACTCGCTGGATGGACCAGCGGGACTCTTCACACACCAGACCACCAGCGACCGGTCGTGTTGCCTTGTGTAAAAAGTGTCTCCATCTCCTTTTTCTGCTTTTTGCTGCCTTTGTTTTCCGTCTCTGTGCCATGAAATGTGAAGGTTGGCGGCGAGCTGGTAAGAGGACATCAGCACTTTTATGATTCCTGAATCCTCTGAGTCGCCGTTGTTCCTTCTCAGTCCGGTTTCTCTGGGTGGTTTACCGTCTAAATCCCAAACAGACTTGCAGTGTAAATGAACGAGACGCTGTAGATAGGAAGTCTCCATGCAACTGGGTTTCTAGATGGGAAGACTTTGAGTCAGTTCCCAGTACTCTACTACGTTTTGTTATTACAGCAGTAGAAGTGGATTAAGACACAAAATCACTCAAATGATCTTTAAAGGAATCATTCAACGATAGTTGGAGAGGTTTTATAGCCAATGTCATGGTTACCCTAACACTGTTAGCTGGAGGAAAGTGACAACACATTAAAATGCTGTGTTTTTTTAGGTGCTAGAATTGATCTCGTATACATTTTAAGGTGATAAACTGTGATTTCAAGGAGCTACAATATCGGCGAGGTGTTTCAGGGATGCTACTAGCTTAGCATTCTGCTAACCTCCTCATGGTTCCATGGCTGCTGAGCTACAGCAGGATATAAACTATTGGAGAGATGAAGAGATGACACCCGGCTGCTGGGCTTTAACCAGTGTAGCACCAAAGCATGGTGGTAGGTAGCAAACCAGCTAGCCTGCTAATTCAACCATGCTTTCATGCTACACTGGTTGCAGAATGGGGGGACCTCAGCAGTGGGCTGCTAGGAGACTACTTTGCCACTAATGACCGGGGTTTAAAACACAGAGAAATCCAGGTTTTATTTTTCCCAACACGTCCCGTCAGATTCTTTAAAAATCCCCCCAAGGAGTCCGTCAGTAAATATCTGTTATCTTGTCACGTACACGCTAGAAACCAACCTGGGACCCGGAGATCGGGGTAAAAGGTCACGATGTCATAATGTGTCAAAGCGTTCAATGCAATTTTTGTTAAAAAAAAAATACGAAAAATGTTAATTTATTTTCATATTCTTGAAAATAAATTAGAGGTTTGGAGAGAAAGAAATCCTGAAGAGAGGGCTGGACTCGTCAAATGAATACATTGAAGAATTTGATTTAAGAATGTGTGTGTGTGTGTGCTAGAGAGAATATAATGTTTGATACTAACTTGTTAGTAGTTTTTAGCCAAAGATATTGTGTAACTTTGGTTTGTGGACAATCTTAGAACAACTATCACTGTACGACGTAAAAGTATATTTTATAATCATATTAGTTTTTTATATACATCCTCCTTTACTTTGCCTTCGGTAGATTCGATTCTTGCTTTTCACCGACGTCCCGCCGTGCAAGTGAACATGCGTAGATGTTAGCGTTAGCATAAAGAAGCTTTATTATTACAGCGTAAACCTAGCATGCTAACTCCTGATTAGTACGGAACAAAACATTTCAATTGTTGCCTAAAGTGTCATAAGTGCAGATGTTATTGTATCCTGTATCTTTTGTTTTAAAAAACATATGAGAGGAAGCTCTTAAACACGCACACTGGAACAGCTGAGACACTAAACACAATGAAATGAGTAAATTTCAGAGCCAGTACTTTATCACTTGTGCTTGAGTAAAGAAGTAGAATCAGTACTTCTACTTTTACCAGTGTATTCCTGAACATATGTATCTGTACTTCTACTTTTACCAGAGAATTTCTGAACACACGACCTCATATAATCTAATGTGATGAATTAAACTAGTGGCTAATAGAGAAACTCCCATTCTCAAAAATAAAGGGAAAAAAAGAAAAAAAGTAAATATTATGAAAATGTGAAGTTGAGCTGAAATAAAAATGCTTTTAAAACCCTTTTAGATCACGTCCCCGGTCATAAAAAGCCAATTTTTTTAATGATCTCAATATCAATTTTTTTTTTGTTCCTGTGAAACAAAAATATGAGCTGGTACCAACCAATGACATCATTACATCCATCAACCAATCAGTGCGAGAGAATCCAATCAGCGTTATGCCGTCCTGCCTCCTGACATCCTGTTTCACTCAGAAATACGTCACTGTATGAAGATAGAGTCTCTGGAAACAGAAGGCACCTGAGATACAGGTCTTCAGGTGGATCTGGTCCTGGATCTGTTGATTTTAGCACAGTGTCCAATAGTCAGAGGTCCAGTTGTGGGACTATGTCCTTCAGTCCGACATGCTCAGGTTTGTGTCTGTACGACGTCATGGAGGGAGTTTGTGTGTGTGTGTGTGTGATGACACAGGAAGGGACTGTTTCCTGCACCCTGTGACCTCATGATGTACCAACTCTGAATCATGAGGTTTCTGACGGACGAGCAATCATGTAAAACAGTGTCAGTAAACTGATTTAAGCATCCTTGTTGTGAGTTTATCTTTCTGTTGTCAAGCTCCGGAAACACCGGCTCCTACATCTCCCAGAATGCACCAGGGCAATTCAAGCTCTGCAGTTTCAGTCTGTAACGCAGCCTTCCTGCCGTTGTCTTTTCTGAGCTTGAACCGAAATAACCGAAATTACATCATGATGACATCATCAGGGTAACCACACCCACGACTTTCACTCCATCCAGTGTAAAAGTGTAAACGAGGGCTGAAGTCTAACTTTTGGCATAACTTTTGTTTTACTGCACAATGCGGTCATCTTTCTATATGAAACCAATGGAACGCGGAGATGTTGCCTCATTGTCTACAGAAAGAAGATCCCTGTGGTCGGTTATTTTCTTAATGATCGTTGAGGAACGCTTTAATTATCTTTGGGGGAAAAAAATCACCAAATATTTAATTTCTTAGAATTTTCATCCATCCATCGTCTAACACTTATCCTGCATTCAGGGTCGTGGGGGGCTGGAGCCGATCCCAGCTGACATTGGGCGAAGGCAGGGTACACCCTCTTGCCACCCGGGACCCTCTTGCTGTGAGGCGACAGTGCTACCCACTACACCCCCGTGCAGCCTTCTTAAAATTTTCTTCGAATAAAATGACCTTGAGAGAACAGTAAATATCCATTTTCATAAATAAGTATCTGTCCATACATCATTCTCCATAGAGGTTGATTTCATTTTCAGCTGACATTCGGGTTGTCACGGTAACACTTTCTGGATTAAACAATCAACTCACTTGGAATTTATTAAACGGACGTTTGACAGTGACAGCTTATCAGGCTACGTAAGAATTATTAATATTCATTTTGTGTTGATCTCCTTGAATATTTGAACAACACCAATAATGTGTAAAGGATGAGGAATATTATGGGCTTTCTTCTGAATTACGGCTGAAATCTGTATGAAGATTTAATTATATTTACAGTCAACAATGTCCAGTTATTTTTTTATTAATTAATTAATTAATAATAAAGCCAACACTGTCAGCCATGTTGACTCTCCAGGCCTGCTCTGTGACCGTTGCCATGGCGACCGGTGTTTCCACGTCAGCTGATCTGTCAGCTCTTGGCCTTGTCACCATGGTGATGTTTTGTGGAGGATGATGGGACTTATTTCCAGCTCACGCTTACTTGTCAGCCTGTGCAGAGAGAAGCAGCAGCAGCTGATCTCTGAGATCTGGTCTCAGGTCTGAGATCTGAGCTCAGGTCTGGTCGCACCGTCGACAGGATCTACTTGATCCTCCGTCTGCGTGACGTAATAAAAAAAAAAACCTCAACTCCGAGGAGCCTCATGTTGTTTTTGTACGCGAAAGTGAAGTGCGTCATCGCTCCACTGTGGAGCTGCAAAACGGCGACCTCTGCTGGCCGCCAGGTGGAACTACATTACAGGTGAAAGTGAGCGACACTAAATAGAAAGAAAGGAACAGCAAAAAGGTCACGGTTGACTGAAAATGTGACGCCTCTTTTTGTTCAAAATGGATGTCACCATGATGTTGACTAATTATTAATATTATTAATTAAAATGTGTCTCCAGTTCTGAGATTGGGTTCTGATCTAATAAACAATTTATATTATTGGTACAGATGGTTATATAAAAAGTAACCAGCTAAGTGCAAACATGAAGAAATAATGAAAGAGAAAAGCTGAATTTGTACAAATTTATTGCATAAAATAGAGTTGAAAATATACTGGTATATTGCTGTATGAAGCACGTCTGATATATTTCCACTGGGAGGAAGTGAAACGTCAAGTAAATGAGTTTGAGTTCGGTTCACAACAAACCCAAAACAAAAAGCAAGATCATTTTGTAGATGAAATGAATGAAATGAACTCATTGTGAAATTAAGAAGTTGTTTTTCAAATAAAAAACCCCACTAAAAATGCCTTTTCAAACAATAAAAATATGAAGATTTCTCATCGTGTAAACTTTTATTCAGAGTAAAAACACACCAAAAAAAGAGCATGCAGCATTTAAATGAAAGCACTTAAAAAAGGCCACAGCTCAAAGATGTAAATATAATTTTTTGGGAGAAAAAAAAAAAGATGTTCAAGAAATACAAATGTAATGTAACTAAACATTTAGTAAAATGAATAAATATGAAATTTAAATGACAACGGACATAAAAAAAATACCTAAAATAAAAACAAAACATTGACATTTTTGTAATTTGACAACAAATGCAACTTTGTATTAAATAGGGGGGCCGTTTATGAAAATGAGGGGGATCAAAACATGTAATATTTTCACCAACTAGATTTTTAACAGGAAGGGGCGGGGCTTAGTCTCTATATATAAATGCAGCCATTTATGATTAAATGCCGTTTAAAATGCCCGACGCATATTCACCCAACTTTCTCCTAAACTGTGGGCTGAGTTCTCAGTGGAATAAAAGCTGAATATGACATGATCATGATGATGATTAGTGTTACTGGGCATCGTGTTTGTCGTGCTTTAGGCCGTCCACGTGACACCTGAACCAGAACTACGTTACGGAGACTGTTTCCAGTCAGCAGCTTGTATGTGATCACAGGATTAGAGCACAAATCTGAACATGTGCATAATCTCAAATAATCTGCCAGATTCATCGCTCTCTAATGTCCAATTCACACCAAACACAAAGCTGATTATTATTCTTGCAAAATTTGCATCATTCACCTATTAGCTCCTGTCTAGAAGACCTTATTTGGAGTGTTGTTGTTAGCGTAGCCTAGCACCCATCAAACCAGAATCCATTCAGAAAACCAGCGTTTTAGAAGTAGTTATCTTGTGGTCTTGCAGACAGACCTAACAAAGCATGACTCAGCACTTTTTACTGATCACCATCATTATGGAGATATTTCAACATCCTTTTCATCTGGTTATTGATATTAAATCACAGATAAATACTTTATTCTGGTTCCTCCAGCTGTGGTAAACCAGCCCACATGGGTCTAGATCCAATGAAATCCAGCTCTGGATGATGTCATGATGATGTTATGAACATAGAGACAGGGCGGCGTTTGGTGTGAACTCAGCATTAGTTTCCCCTGTGTGAAGTCATTAATGTGCTACCGACTTCCTCTCTTCCCTTATTAAATCACTCGTTTGCTAAAATCAAATCTTTTATCCCTTATCGTCGTCTCCAGGACCCCAGACATCGGGACCAAATCCACACAAAGACAAAGAAAAAACAGCAACAACATAAAGCTACAGATTGCATGCTGAAGTAGTGAGTAAAAGTGATGATGTAATGCCTCTTTAACGTTGTAATATGACACAAAAAAGCCTCATCTAAACTGTTTCACTTTGTGTAAACACCCCAAGACTGAATTATGATTCAACAAAAGTGCAACAGAATGTTTCCTCACATCTGAAAGTGAGATATCCAGTAAATAGTCCGCATTCAGAAACATTCTGAGAATAGTTTCATAAAGAAAAGTGCTATAAAAAGGGTCGATCATCAAGAACTGATGAGTTGATGATCGCTGTTTGTTTTGTTCGTATTTCAGTCTGGCCGCTGGTTTCACGTTATCCCACTGACCAGCAGGTGGCAGCAATGCAACAGGAAACAGAGCAATATACCGATAAAAGCAGGGAAGAAGAAGACGTAGTCTCCATCCTCTGCGTCCCAATAATCATAATGTCATAATATTCAATATGCAGCATGTCCCAATACATAGTAGGTAAAATAACCTGCAGCATCCGGTCGCATTCTGCAGAACGCAACGATGCTGAACGCAGCAGATATCTGTGCAAGGGGTCAAAGTTCAAGGTGCCATGGTTACGAGGAAACTGTATTACAACTTAATTTACCCCAAATATTCGTTTTTTACAAATTTATTTTTCCAATTAATACATCATAATGTGTGACAACGCCTCGTTAAGGGTGACGATGATGTGCGGTTTGACACTTTATAAACTCGCAAATTTGGCCATAATTTAAAATTTTTTCTACTTAAAAATAATTCTGGTAAAGTCGGACAGTTTTCAGTTTAGTTTGAAATTAAATTGGGATCTTTCTCTCTAAGCTTGTAGCCAAAATTAGAATGACAACAATAAACTCACACAAATAAAGAAATTTACAGCCCAAACCTTTCCTCACCGGCACTTAAACCAGAATCACAGGAGGGAAACCTTTAAGACCAGAACGTTTCTGTCTCTCAGGGCTTCCGTAGTTATTTCTCATAACCTGGCAAATATATTTCCTCTTTTGAAACTTTTTTCCTAATTGTATTCCGACTTTCCCCCCGTAATTATTTCCACTTCTATTCTCTAGATTGAACCGTTCTTCCTCACCGTGGCGGCAGCTCTAGCCCTCGCTCTCGCTCTCCTGCAGGATGTGTTTGACCAGAAACTCTTTAATGGTGGGCTGATTGTCCACTAGCCCCGCCCCCTGCTCCTCCAGCTGCTGCAGAAGCTCCTCCCACCGACGCTTGTCCCTCCCCGTCTGCCACGACAGCCGAACCACCACCCGCAGCAAGGGCAGCAGGAGGGGGTGTGGCCTGTCATGGTGCTGCGGCGACGCGTCGGGCTTTTCAGTCGGGGGGCGGGGTTTGTCTTGGAGTGGGAGGGGCCTGTCATCAGTGTCCTCGCTCCCAGCGGGCGTGAGGACACGGAGGGCGTCGTCACAGTGATCCCGGGCCTCCTCCAGCTGGTCCACTTCCTGGAAGCAGCTCGACAGCCCCACCAAGGTGAAGAACCAATGGGAGGAGGCCGGGGGAGGGGCATGAGCCTGGTTGTCATAGTAACCAGCCCAGCCCAGTTTGTGTTGCAGTCTCTTGGCGTTGAGCAGCGGACCCAAGGCCTCCTGGTAGCGTCCCACCCTCAACGAGACACAAAAACCTCATTTATTCTGGATCTGGTTCAACTGGTTACTGTCACTTTAAATGGAGGCGTTCAGGCTCTCTGCCCAACGGAGGACATCAGAGCACCACAACACAACTTCCACGGTATGCTTTCATCTTTACGTCATAGTCAAATAAAACTCTTCTCTCTTATTTGTCGGCTACATGAATTATTAATTCATTATTATTTTTATATTTACTCCATGTAAACATTTTTTTTTTTTTTACTAGAGAACTAAATAGCATTCATTTAACTCCGGCATTAATCATTCACTTAAGAATTGTATAGTATTTTTCATACCATAATATATATATTGTAGAATATGTTAATTATTTTTTGTGCAAAGGTTGATCAGTGATTTTATAAAATAACCTCCTGATTATGTTACTATTTTATTGTTGTTAAGGTATTTCATTTATAGTGTTACGACTGGAGAACGTCTCGTGAAGGACGTCTCCTGGAACCGGGTTCCTGTTGGTTACCTGATGAGCAGCTGTCCCGTCTGCAGGTCGCTCAGGTAGAAGAACTGTCGCACACACAGCGCCGCCCGCAGGCCAGACAGGGAACACAGGTGAGACAGGTACTGCTCAAACGCTCGGCTCCGCTTGGCGATCGTCTCCGCCGTGAAGTTCCTGCGCAGCTTCTTGCCTGCGGAGAGACCAAACAGGAAGTGGTCAAGTTTGTGTTGTAAACATAATCACATAACCTCAAAATATAGACGACTTTTTAAATAATGAAGAAATACATTTTAATGTGTTATTCCATCACATTTCCTGACGAGAATTGAGAATTCTACTTACGTGGGAAACAGACACGCTCCATCTGGTCTCCGTGGTTACGGCGCAGCGTGGCGTGGAGCCGCTGGAAGTCGGAGTACCGGCGGGTGATGATGGCTGGCGTCTTGTCGCTGCCGCCGGACTGGATCACGTGGATGGTGTACAGCTGGAATGAGACAACATGAAGACTTTCACATCCACGCAGGGACACACGTGAAAGCTCAGGCAGGGTTCCTCCACCTTCTCCAGAGTCAAACTCAAGCACTTTATTCTAAATCCAAGCACTTTTCAACACTTGAATGTTAGTGTGGTGTTTTCAAGGATTTCCAGCACCCACAAAGAGCAGGTTGAGGTGCTGCATTTTTTTTCCGCAAAAGAGCGGATTTCTATTAACATTTTTTTTCTATCAAAGAACAAAGTAATAGTTCATCGGAATATGAAAATGAATATTCGAATGTGTCCGGTCTCACCACGTATTTGGAGGAGCCGTCGTGCACGGTGCTGGCGTCGGTCACCTCAAACAACAGGTTGTCGGCCGGCTGCTTCCCCGCGGAGGCGGGACTTCCTCCTCCGAGTCCTCGCAGGCTCCTCCAGCTCTCCTGCAGCTGCCGCGTGAGCAGGAAGGACGCTGACGGGCCCACCGGAGACGCATCCACGGGACTGGCGTCTACGAGAGAGGGGGGAGACCAGGGTCAGGTGACCAGGGTCAGGTGACTAGGAGGCATTTAGTGCCGTTAATCTACCCAAGTCTGATGTGACTGTAATAGATTAGTGAGTATTTAATGACGCGTATAGCAGAACGCCATCTCACCCGTGCTGCTGAGCCCCTCCTCCATCGACTCTCCCAGGAAGTCCGAGTCACTGTCCAGCCCCGACCCGTCGCCCTCGCCTCCTTCCTCCGCTCCTCCTCCACCGGCGCTGTCGAAGCACAGCATCCCTCCGAGTCGATCGGTCACGCACTCCTCTTCCTCCTCGAGCTCCGCCTCCCAGCTGTCCTCTTTGAATGCTTCCTCGTCCTCCTGTCCACCTGCAGCCGCTTCCTGCTCGGGTCCCGCCCCCTGACCATCTTTAAACAGCGAGCGCTTCAGACGGTCGAGAAGCCGAGACGCCATGACGCCGCCGCCAGCCACTGCAAAATGGGGGGGGAGGGGCCTAAAGAGACAACAGGGGAACAGTTACAACGCAGCAGCTAAAGGCTCAATAATCATCAACGCATCAGATGAGTCGGCTCCATCTCCTTCCTCAGCTATCTATCTATCCATCCATCCATCCATCCAGCTAACCAGCTAACCATCTATCTAACCAGCTAACCATCTACATCCCACACCGACCCGGCGGTGGGCCGACCCAGCTCCGGTTACCGAGGCCCGACGGCCTTTCCGAATGGAAACCATGTCACACATTAATAATGCAGCGGCTTCCCTAAGTCATGGCATGAGATGTTATTGTCCTCTAAACAACCAACATGATGTTTGGAGACAGCTTTTTACAGAAGGACCACAAATGAAAGGAAAACTAATTCCACTAACAGATCCACAGAAATATAATCACCAACTATTTTCATCATCTGTTCATCATCAAAAATCATTTTTTCATGCAGAAATGTCAGAAAATGCTGTTTTCAGTCCCTCAAATATGGAGATCTTCTTTTCTCTGTGTTATATCATATGAATACAACACACATTTCAAGTTGTCACAGCCATCTCTATGTGTCTCTATGAATATAAAGCACCCTGTAATATGTAGATTTATTTTATATTAAGTATATTTATATCTTAATGTCATTTTTTGTTTTTAGCTGTATGTCTATTTCTGTACATTGATTATGTGTGTGTTTACATACTTAATAAAAATAAAAAATACCCCCCCCCCCAAAAAAGGAAGAAGCGAGAGAAGAAGAAGTAGGACTTTACGAGGCGTCCGTGAAGGTAGCGCACTGATCGGTTGAGTAGGAGAGCTGCTTATTAAGATAATAACTTTAATGGTGATCGTAAACACACGGTTTGAATTGAATGTGGAAATAACGGTTCGTACCGTTAGCTCAAGTTAGCGAACAAGCTTACAACTCTCTTTAAAATCTCAGCTAAACGTTAGCTACAGTTAGCACTCCCAGGGGTGGGGGGGGGGGGGGTTTGGACAGCCCACCCGCCGCTTGAAGCTCACTAACTCACCTTCAGCACGGTACATTTAAAAGTTTAAATCTCTTCAACCGGCCGTTTTTTAAAGTCCCGTTCTGTTGCGCGGCTAAGGGCTAAAAAAAAACCCGCGTCACCGCGAAGTTAGCACACGAGCTAACAAGTTAGTTAGGGAGAGTTTATCTCGATGACTCACCCTGGGCTTGAAGCCGACCGTCTCCCCCTCCCGTCAGTCCATGTCAGCGGCGAAGTGTGGCGGTCGAAGCTCCGGTGGAGGACCTCAACGCCGTTCCTCTGCGGTGTGGTCGTCGGCGTGGACAGTCAGTAGCAGCGGCGGCACAGCCGACTCTATCCTGGAACTATTCCCCCGCCGCTGCCCGCAGGAGGATGAGGGGGAGGTGGGAGGAGGGGGGACCCGGGGTGGATGTGGGACAGCAGCCATATAAGGGCAGTGCAGTGCTCCAGAGCGGCCGGCAGGGGCGGTGAAGGACGCTTTCACACGGAGGTCCTACATTAGTTGTTTTTCTTTTTTTCCCCCCCTTTATTGAACATACCACAAACATACACAAGTAGAGGAAAACACATACCATACAACAATCCTTCAGGAGAAAAAAACTAAAGAAAACAAAACAGAAAAGGTTGGATTCATACAAAGTAAACATTGTTCAATTCAATTTTATAAGTGGGAGCATCAAAATATAGCCTACAACCAAAAGTACTCCGAATGGTGCATACTATAACTAAAGTCCAAATAAACAATAAAAAAAGTTAGAAATAAAAAAGGCAAAAATCATAAATATAAAAAAGAAATTCACAATAAATTAAATACGAATTAAAAAAAATATGTCGGATTTTTTTTTAAATGAAAATAGTTGTATGGTGTGTAAACACTTTGTCAATGTACAAAGGTTTACAGTAGAATATATGATAAAGTAAGCATATTCTTTTTTACACTTTACAATATATATTCCCACATAAAAAGTACAAAATTGGGATATTATTAAACACAATCATGTATAATATATTATTGGATTATTATCATTGATAGATTAATGCAAGTATCACTGTATTGCAGCTGGTAAAAGTTATGAAAATGACGTCTTGTGTTTTGTTGGACGTGTTGAAACAGGAGTTTAATGGCTGTGGGAAAATGTTGAGCAAGCAGGCTTCGTCCTGTTCTTCCACTTCGTCATCATGTGATATTAGTGAGTTGAAAAATCTTTTTTAAATTGATTACTACCTGTTGTCTTCAACATGTCAGAGAAAGAAGAGATCCTGACCCCTCGACCACTGGGAGCTGTCTCATGAAGAAGTGTCTTTTCCCACAGTGGTTGAACGCAGCGGGAGAGACGGGGGCGTGGCCTGACCTGGAGTGGGCGGGGCTGTGACGTGTGGCGGCGGCAGGTTGAAGAAGAGCCTCCACCCTGCAGCAGCAGCAGCAGCAACAGGAAGCTCAGCAGCGAAGTGTCACGGTCCGCCCAACGCTCACCTGAACAGGTAAGAAAAACCAGCAGCACCGCCCTGACGGGACCGGACCAGTACCGGCTGCTGGGTCTGCTCGGAGCCGGTTTGAATCGGTGATTGGAAGTTTAAGGAAGTGTTGAAGCTGATTAAAGTTTTATTTTGATGTAATCTCCTCTAAACTCGTCTGTTTTCAACACTGCGGAACATGTTCAGCCGTATTCTCGTTGTTTAACAGTTCAGATAAAGTTGCAACTAAAGATTAACTCCAGTATTTATGCACATTGTTTCCCTCTGATCACTGATTAACCGTCTGACGTATCTGCCGTGATGACGTAGTTCCGTTGTTATCGTCGCACTGGTTTCCCCTCCGCTAAAGCCAACGGGATCCTTCCTCTGGATTAGGGAAGTAACGAAGTACTAATACTTAATTACTTTACTTAAGTAGATTTTCAGGTATCTGTATTTATTAGTATTATTCTGTGTTTGAGAAGTCTGAGAAGGATCGGTGTGTAGGATTTAGTGACATCTAGTGGCATAAATGGAATATAATATTCATAACTATGTTTACATGGATGTATAATCACAGTGCCACCTTCTACGGTAGCCCAGAACTGACAAACCAAGCTTTTTTTTTTACGTTTACTGAATCCGACAATCCCCCGTCGGTTCGTGAACTCTGGTTTTGAGGCGTCAAATTCAACATTTTGGCCCATCACCATCTCTTGGATTCTTTGCAACCAGTAGAAGGAAGTGACCATATTTGGACTGTTGGAGGAGTGACGGGTGGATCTGACTAACACGACCTTACCGGATCTGGATCCATGTGGATTCTGGTGTTGGCTTAGCTTCTATAATTCAAGGTTCAACTTTACAGCTAACGTTATAGTCATCTTAGTCGCTAATGGTGGCGTGGTAGCGACCTGTCAATCAGCAGGTAAGCCCCGCCCCCTAAAGAATCCCCTGCTTTCTGGTCTGTTGGACTCTAAATGGACCATAATGTACTAAATGAACATCATGCTGGATTGGAGAAGTCTTACAACTACAGATTGAGACCATAAACTCATGTTTACAGTGTTTACTGAGATAATACATCAAGAGAGAAGTAGGACCATTTTCTCATAGACTTTTATACAACCAGAGAGGAGTCGCCCCCTGGTGGCCAGCAGGGCGAATGCAGCTTTAAGGACCTTCAGCGTCACGAATCAGAACAGGAGGTTGTCTCCTGATTTAAACTGTGATCTTAAATAGAAGTTTCCCCTGAAATGTAATTGAGAGTGTAGTGTAGTTGTATGGGAGCCACGCCCCCTAAAGCCCCCCCCCCTCAAGAATGCAGCTTTAAGGCCCTTTAGCTTTCGCTTCACTCTTCAGAACTGGAGGTTGCTGCCTGAAATTAGTGCGATTTCCCTTTTTTTTGTCACGAGTCACACCAGAGTGCGCCACCTCAAAGTTAATGTGAACGACCACAGGCTCACTTCATGTTCTCACTTCCAGTTTCCACCGATGCTCTCTGTTGATGCTGCGTTCAGGGTCATCGGCCTTCCACCAACACTAGATCCAGACTTGTATATTGTATGTATTTATAGACGGATAGATCTTTTGTGTGTGTGTGTGCATGTGTGTGTGTGTGTGTGTGTGTAGGGAGTGTTTGAACAGAAGTCACTCTACTGGTCCCTCCACCTCCGGGTCTGGGGGAGGGGCATGGAGGCCTGAACCAGTCCAGACTGAGTCACTGCTGGACTCATTAAACACCCCAGAGTCTGTTTGTTAGCTAGCCTGACTACAGTATGTTAAGCTACTGCTTGACTTTTAAACGTGGTTAAAGTTGGATTAACCTTTTTCATAAGTTAAGTAATCATTGTTACGACGGCGACTTAGGACCACTGTAGGAAAAACAGAGTTTCTAAATATATATAGCAGATATAAACAAGTTGCTTGGTTCTGCTAACACCGTATGTTTGTCAATCTTAGCCCAACCGCCCAATCAATAAATAACCCATAAGATGACAATTTGGCCTCATATAAATAAAATTAACAATAAGCATCAACATCATCACCCTAAGGACCTTAACGAGGCGTTGTTACAGGTTGGGATGATTCATTAGAAAAATAAATGTACATTCATGGGAAGCTAGCTAGCATAGATGCTGTTGTTAGCATCGTAATAAACTCAAATTTGAGACTTTCTAAACCAAAGCTTCATGTTGGCTAACGTGACTACAGTAACGTGATTTATTTGTTCATTTGTTAGCTTGCTTGGATTCTGATACATAAATCATAAGTATCCCAGACACTCGATGACCCTTTTATTGTAAGTTTGGTTTGTATTTTTTGTGCAAGCCTCTGGTACACCTTCAGGACTCTGATCTTGGTTCAGGCCTCGGCAGTGAAGTGGTTTGTACCGGTCTCTTTCCCCCCTCAGGTCTGAACATGCTCTCACTCCTCCATCGGACCAGTCAGACCAGTAAACCTGTTTCACATTCACACCAGCTTTCTCTTTGAACATGAAAATGAGAGAAACGCTGGTGCAGATTTTTTAAATCTCACACCGGCCTCCTGCAGACTGCCGCCTGGTTCACGTGGAGTTTTGTTTCTCTCCTTTTTCTTAGCCAGTAGTTTTCCACCTTCTTGTCCTCTTCCTGCTTGTTCAGCACTTTGTAGACGTATCGGGACTGAGTCACCACATTGTTTCACATCTGTTTTCATTTCTCAGACGCAGATGTTGGTCCTGAAAGGGATGCGTCTCGTTGTCTAATAGTCTCGTTGTCTAATAGTCTCGTCTCGTTGTCTAATAGTGTCATTGTCTAATAGTGTCATTAGGTGCGTTTCCATCAGCTGTTTAGATGCGCATCTAGATGTATCGCATCGGAAAATGATGATGATTCGCATTAAAATCCCCTGATTCGCACAAAATGAAATACGCTCGCTATGGCCGGGTTTTGGTTGATTCGAATGGGATGGAAACAGCTGTATGCGAATCAAGTGTGACGTAGCGCACTTTCACCCCGCACTTTCACCTCTGACGCCTCCTTTCCCACTCATAGGGGCGTCGGCGGCGGAGACGGTTCTCTCGCTGGGCCAGGGCATTAATTAAGGCAGCTTGCTGTCTTCTCCTCCTGACAGCCCCTCTAATGGCCAGGACCAACTGCGCCGCAAGATCGAGCACCACTTGAGCGAGTGTAATTAATGACTGAAGTCCTCTCTCCATTGTAAAACATCAAAACACCGGCAGGAAGACGACGGAATGTTTACAGGCTGGTTGCCATGCCAACCCGCGGAAAATCTCGCGTGACTTAGAAAACTCGCGCAAATTTGTAGTTTTCACCAAAGTCCGTTCTTTTGATGGAAACACACATGATTCGAATTTCTTTGAATGCGCATTTCCCAGTAATTCGAATCACTTTGGATGGAAACATGGCTATTGTCTAATAGTCTTGTCTCGTCTTATAGTCTCGTTGTCTAATAGTCTCGTTGTCTCGTTGGGTTATAGTCTCGTTGTCTAATAGTCTCGTCTCGTTGTCTAATAGTGTCATTGTCTTGTTGTCTAATAGTCTCGTTGTCTAATAGTCTCGTTGTCTAATAGTCTCGTCTCGTTGTCTAATAGTCTCGTTGTCTAATAGTGTCATTGTCTAATAGTGTCATTGTCTAATAGTGTCATTGTCTAATAGTCTTGTCTCGTCTTATAGTCTCGTTGTCTAATAGTCTTGTTGTCTCGTTGGGTTATAGTCTCGTTGTCTAATTGTCTCATTGTCTAATAGTCTCATTGTCTAATAGTCTCGTTGTCTCGTTGTCTAATAGTCTTGTTGTCTAATAGTCTAGTTGTCTCGTTGTCTAATAGTCTAGTTGTCTCGTTGTCTAATAGTCTCATTGTCTCGTTGGGTTATAGTCTTGTTGTCTAATAGTCTCGTTGTCTAAGAGTCTCATTGTCTCGTTGTCTCGTTGGGTTATAGTCTTGTAGTCTAGTAGTCTCGTCTTATAGTCTCGTTGTCTAATAGTCTCGTTGTCTAATAGTCTCGTTGTCTAATAGTCTCGTTGTCTAATAGTCTCATTGTCTCGTTGGGTTATAGTCTTGTAGTCTAATAGTCTCGTTGTCTCGTTGGGTTATAGTCTTGTAGTCTAATAGTCTTGTCTAATGGTCTAGTTGTCTCGTTGTCTAATAGTCTCATTGTCTCGTTGGGTTGTAGTCTTGTTGTCTAATAGTCTTGTTGTCTTATAGTCTCGTTGTCTAACAGTCACGTTGTCTTGTCAAATAGTCTCGTTGTCTAATAGTCTCGTTGTCTAATAGTCTAGTTGTCTCGTTGTCTAATAGTCTCATTGTCTCGTTGGGTTATAGTCTTGTTGTCTAATAGTCTTGTTGTCTTATAGTCTCGTTGTCTAACAGTCACGTTGTCTCGTCAAATAGTCTCGTTGTCTAATAGTCTCGTTTTCTAATAGTCTTGTTGTCTTGTAGTTTCGTTGTCCCGTTGTAGTATTGTATGTCGTAAAAAAGTCCTTTTATTTTGTACTTTTAAATCGATCCACGAACATGAAACTACATCAGCGTTCTCTCTTTGTTTTCCTCTCTCTCCACAGTCCAACCATGAGGTGGCACTCTCCTCGTATTCCTCGCCTCCTCCCCTTCTTCTCCTCTTTCCTCATCCTGTTGGTCCAAGGAGCAACAGCTTCAGGATTCAACATCTGTGCCTACAATGTGCAGAAATTCGACTTCCAGAAAGCGTCAAACTACAGGGTGCTACACACTCTGACACGGGTAGGACACACGCACGCACGCACACACATGCACTCACAGATATATGGTTTTTGGCGAATTTGATCATTCAGAGCACATCTTTACAAAGAAACTGAAAACAAAACTAGTGATTTAAATTGAATGTGTCTGTCTGCCCCTCTGCCTGTCTGTGTGCAGATTGTGGCTCGCTATGACATCTGTCTCCTGCAGGAGGTGGTGGATCCTGATGGTAAAACCATCAAAAAGCTGCTGGCTTCTCTGAACAGGTACAGAAATAAACTACAGAAGAAGGTCACACTTACAACCGCTGCTTCTCTCTGGTCTGTAGCTCTGTAAGTCTGTAGCTCTGTATGAGTCATTTATTAACCATAGAGGCGGTAATACTTACCTATCCTACTTTCAAACGAACATAACAAATGTTTTCCTTCAGTATCTTTACTGTTTGTAGCTAATATTTGTACATTTGAATTTGACCATTTTAATGAGCCGGAAAATACTTTTAATTCTTACAGTTCAGTTCAGATTACTAAATATGAATGTTTTATAAAAACGCTTCTTCATTGAGCTATAGAAGCTGTTAAACGGGACTTTGCGTGGAGCATCACATGTAAAGTCTGTTTGAATGTTTGAATGAACAAAACGTCGCCTACACAACCGAAGGATTTAAGAATGTAACCCCGTCATGACAGGGTTACTGCATCATGTATTAATATAATGATGAGTCATTATGTGTCTGCTGTCTGCCTCCCAACAGGGAAACTGACAGGTACAGTGGATTTTTATGTGGAACGTCATCTTATCGTTATTAATCATCTCCTTTATTTGCCCTCTTTACTAATCCTAATGCCTGTAAGAATAGAGCGCTGCAGGGATGACGACCTAGAAT
Organism: Eutrigla gurnardus; assembly: GCF_963514095.1. NCBI lineage: Eukaryota > Metazoa > Chordata > Actinopteri > Perciformes > Triglidae > Eutrigla > Eutrigla gurnardus. The sequence continues at coordinate 25,016,555 of NC_139922.1, read as the reverse complement.
CCCCCTGGTTCCCTCCACACAAAGCCAATGGGTTGCTGAACAGAAACGTCTATGATGGCGCTTCCCTCAAAACCACTTGTTGTGTTTAGAAAAAGATCGTAGTTTTGGAAAAGTATGTTTGTTGCATCCGTGAGGTTGCGTAGCCTTACGAAAGTTAAGTTGTCTACGTTGACTTTTAAAGGTGGTTAACATTGAGAACTCGATACCTTGGTTGTGTTTTAGGAAAATATCATTGCTTGGATTACATGTTTTTTTTTTGGAAGTTAAGTTATCATTGTTGCGACGGAGTTAGTTGTTTAATAAAACAGAAGGGGAGGGGGGCAATATTCCAAGAAAAAAAGTGCAAATTTGCGAGCTTATAAAGTGGCAAATGCGAGTTAATTAATATATATCCGATATAAACATCTTGCTTGGTTCCGCTAACACCGGATGTTTGCTGTTGCGACGTTGCTATGACAACAAGTGAAAGCTACTGCTAGCATCTTAGCCCAACAATCAATAAAAACCCATAAGATGACAATTTGGCCTTGGGATGGATTCATTAGAAAAATAAATGCGTACATTCATGAGAAGTTAGCTAACATAGATGCCGGTTGTTGGCATCGTAATAAACTCGTAAATTTGCCACTTTATAAACTTGCAAACTTGCTATTTCTAAATTTCTAAATCGCCACTTTATATCCCTGAATATTGCCCCCCTCTCTCGGCTCTTTTTTTTTGGCCCTAATACGCCATCGTACAATGTAATCAAGTCAACAATGCTCTTTATAATACGTCTCTTTAGCTTGTGTTGACCACAGACGAATGAAACGTGTTCAAACACCCCATTGACTTTGAGACGAGGGAACGGGAAGTACAAAAAGGCCAATTTCCATGTTTTAGGTCTAATTTCTGCAGCAGTCTAACACTTTATTTGGGGTTATCGTTGTTTCAGTAACTCTGCAACCCTTCGGGATCAGACTTGACGAAAATTCTCAATATCAGCAGCTCATCAAGTAGTCATAGTTACAAGTTTAAATCGCAATTCGTAATGTGTCTGTTTAACCTTCAGGTTAAAGGAACCACTACAGACATACAGAATATGACTAGCCTAGCTTAGCACAAAAACTTAGCATAGCTGCATCAAAAGTCAAAAGACACACTTTACGACAACTCAGAAGGTAACTTTCATTAAGATGAATCTAGAAATATTAATGTAAAAATTAGTTATTGTGGGTTTACCAGCAGTTGGCTTTTGGAGCACCTTGGACCTACAGTAAGTTAAATCAATTCTGTAGTTCTCAAAATGCTATTTTTCCCCAAATGTTTTTTGCCAAATTGACTGTAAATCACGTATAGGTGGTGATAAAAAATCATAGTGTATATAGACAGCTAGTGGCAAAAGCTAGAGGACTGTTTGTTGAAACTGCCTGATTTGTTGATAGCCAGCTGAGCAGACTAAACAAAATAAAGTGTTACACTTAATTTATATGAGATGGTTAAATTGGGATGTTTTAAGAAAAATGCATTTTATTGTGCCATGATTGAGTCAACAATTATCATGTACAGTTTAAATACTACACACACAATTAAGTTAGTTTATTTGACTATTCAAGAAATATCAGTGGTGTATGCAGTACAATAATACAGTTATGAGTGTTGCCTGTAAAGCAAGACATCTTCAGTGTTCACACTCTTTTGGTGTTCATACAGACATACATATTCCAAAGCTGGGAACAGAAAGATAGATTTGAGTGTCATCGGCGAAACATTGAAAATCTTTGTCATATTTCTGGAAACCTTGACTTGCTGCATGTACATAAAGATAAGTAGGGGACTGAGTACGAAGCCTTGTGGGACACCACATCCCAGAGTGGAAGCTGCTGTGCTCAATTCAAGTAAATAAAGGAACAAATTAGATCAGGACTTTAACTTGCAGTTTGGTTAGTGTGGTAATATGTAAAGCTGTACTGAGGTGGATTAGAAGGTCTGTTCCTGGACGGATGTTTTTTTTACAGTTTAGGAATGGGGTATAGATTAGGAAGTCCTCTACACTTGTTGGTGTAACGTAATATCCTATAAATACTGTGGATGTTACTCATACTCTTCTGTACTTTTCCTGGACTATATCACTACTATAGTATTAACACCCATACTTCCATTTGTTTCCATTCATCCATGATTGATAATATCAAAATAAATAATTTTCCCCAAAAGACTCCACTGAAACAACCCAATTTAACCCCAATTATCTGACTGGTACGCGGCTTTGCTTTTCGCCCGAGGCAGCTCCTTTCACTCTGGTGATTTCTAATGGGGAACAATCATTTTGTTTATTGTTGGTGAATAATTAATTTACAACATCTGGTGGTGGGTGTGCAAATATGTATTAGTTGGCTATGCTATGCAACGTGGGATTTGTGGGAAGTGCTCTTCTTACTTCACAAATGCTTGTCCATTCTGAGGGTATAAACCACTAGTGGGATAAAAAAAGCCTGATTCCTACATATCCAGTCTAACTGGAGCTTGTTGTGCATGTGTGGATTTGTGGGGAAACGCTTTGTCAAACTTGCGTGTTAATGGGAAACATTGGAGCTAGCTGAGGGCTGTCTCAGTGGTGGAAGAAGTACTTACATTCTCTACTTAAATACAACAATGTAAAAAATACTCCATTACAAGTACTGCATGCTCTGCATTACAAATCCCAAAGTTTTATGAGTTAAATATGTTTAAAGTATCAGAAATGAAAGTACCCATTGTGCAGTAAAATGTATTAGTACTCACTCTCTGGAGAAGGACTAGATACCTAGCTTACTAGCTAACTACCTACTTTACTAACTAACTAGCTACCTCGTTATCTAGCTAGCTACTTTACCAACTAACTAGCTATCTAGTTAACTAGCTAGATAAGTACATACTTTACAAAATAACTAACTAACTACCTACCTGCTTTACTAACTAACTATCTACCTACTTTACTAACTAACTAGCTAACTACCTACCTGCTTTACTAACTAGCTAGCTTGTTACCTAGATAACTAGCTAGATAACTACCCACTTTACTAAATAACTACCTAGTTAAATAGCTAGCTATTTTACTAACTAACTAGCTAACTACCTACCTGTTTTACTAACTAGCTAGCTAGTTACCTAGATAACTAGCTAGATAACTACCCACTTTACTAAATAACTACCTAGTTAACACTTTAGTAAATAACAACCTAGTTAAATAGCTAGCTATTTTACTAACTAACTAGCTAACTAGCCAGACATCCATCAGATGTGTCAGAGCTGCTTCCTGGTGAGCTGTGACATCACTTACTATCCCCAATGATGCGTGACGTCATCACCACAGCGACTAACAACAATCCCCATTTTCTTTGGTAGCAGTCACATGACCTCTGAAAAAACTACTGCTGTTCCGTATGTCTATGGGTTTGATCATTAGCCACGTGTTGTGATGTCACCGTCCAGGTGAGAAGCAGCAGTAGGATGTAGTGTTTCCCTCCACCACGGGGCGGCCCGGCTGCTTTTAACCCACGGATGTTGGTTTGATTGGTTTTGTTCATCATGATTTTGTTTTGTTGTGAGTGTAAATCCCTGAATGTCTGGATGTGGATGTGAGGATGAGTCTGGATTGGGGAACTTGCATGTCTGCTTGACTTTGGTCATCACCGGTTTGTCCTTGTTGTGTTGAGGTACCACGACCACAGCTACCAGTCCGTGTCCAGTAAGAGACTGGGAAACTCTCCCAGCGACATGCAGCAGTACGTCTTCATCTACAGGTAAGACGAGCACACCTGGACAGTCTCTGGACCTGGGATCATCTGTTACTTACTCTTCCTCCTCCTCCTTCTCCTCCTTCTCCCCCTAACCCAGGAGGGACACGGTGAATGTGACGGGTCAGCATCAGTACCAGAAGAAACAGTCCTTCGTCAGAGAGCCATTCGCCGTTCAGTTCCAAAGCAAGAAAACAGGTGAGTCGACACAAAACACAAAAACTGGTGTCTGTTTCCAGCTGGACGAGGGCGCCGACATCAGCAGGACTTTTACTCCAGTTGGGAAACTACAGAAGTCTTCCTATATATGATGGAATCCAATGTGTGGTTTACACTACTGTTCTACTTCACAAATACATGGAATGTATGTTTTTAACATGGAGGACGGTTCACTGGTACAGGACTGACTCTTCCTCTGCTCTTCTTCTTTGTTTCATTTCCTCTTCCTTTCCTGTTCCCTTGCTTCCTCCTTTCCTTCCTACAGCGATCAAGAAGTTTACCTTGGTTGCTCTACACACTGATCCCAGTCAAGCCGTGAAGGAGATGGACCGGCTGTACGACGTCTTTGACGAAGTCGGCAAGAAATGGAAGGACACGGTGAGGAGATGCGATTCAGTACTAAGGAGAACTACATGATATCAGTGTTCTTCCAGGGAGGTTCTGTTACCGTGGTGACGTGCTGTGTGTGTATGTACGTGTGTAGAATATGATGTTTCTGGGAGATTTCCACGCCGGCTGTGCCTTCATGACCCGCGCCAACAAGAAGAGCATCAGACTTTTCTCCAAAACGGTGTTTTCCTGGCTGATCGGAGACAAAGTGGACACGACCGTCTCCGAGGAGACCAGCTGTGCTTACGACAGGTGTGTGTGTGGATATAAGTTTTTTTTTTTTACAGTGTGTTTGGTGTGGTGTGTACCTAATATGAGGTTTTTTTTACTGTGTGTGTGTGTGTATTTTACTGTGTGTGTGTGTGTGTGTGTATTTTACTGTGTGCGTGTGTGTGTGTGTGTGTGTGTTACTGTGTGTGTGTTTTACTGTGTGTGTGTATTTTACTGTGTGTTTTACTGTGTGTGTGTGTGTGTTTTACTGTGTGTGTGTGTGTGTGTGTGTGTGTGTGTGTGTGTGTGTGTGTGTGTTTTACTGTGTGTGTGTGTGTGTGTGTGTGTGTGTGTGTGTGTGTGTTACTGTGTGTGTGTTTTACTGTGTGTGTGTATTTTACTGTGTGTTTTACTGTGTGTGTGTGTGTGTTTTACTGTGTGTGTGTGTGTGTGTGTGTGTGTGTGTGTGTGTGTGCGTGTGTGTTTTACTGTGTGTGTGTGTGTGTTTTACTGTGTGTGTGTGTGTTTTACTGTGTGTGTGTGTGTGTGTGTGTGTGTGTTTTACTGTGTGTGTGTGTGTGTTTTACTGTGTGTGTGTGTGTGTGTTTTACTGTGTGTGTGTGTGTGTGTGTGTGTGTGTGTGTGTGTGTGTGTTTTACTGTGTGTGTGTGTGTGTGTGTGTGTTTTACTGTGTGTGTGTGTGTGTGTGTGTGTGTGTGACTGTGCGTGTGTTACTGTGTGTGTGTTTTACTGTGTGTGTGTATTTTACTGTGTGTGTGTGTGTGTTTTACTTTGCGTGTGTGTGTGTGTGTTTTACTGTGTGTGTGTGTGTGTGTGTGTGTGTTTTACTGTGTGTGTGTGTGTGTGTGTGTGTTTTACTGTGTGTGTGTGTGTGTGTGTGTGTGTGTGTGTGTGTGTGTGTGTGTGTGTTTTTTACTGTGTGTGTGTGTGTGTGTGTTTTACTGTGTGTGTGTGTGTGTGTGTTTCAGGATCGTGGTTCATGGGAAACCCTTCCTGAAGGCCATCATTCCGTTCTCTGCAAAAGTCTACAACTATGCCAAAGACTTCAAAATCCCCAGGACCAAGGTCTGTCTGTCTGTCTGTCTGTCATCTAATATAACACAACACTAACACTAATATAGCTCTAATATAACACAGATGTTAATATCCACAGAAATAAAACGGGAGTAGAACGGACATTAAATAGTTTACAGAGGCCATGTGATTAGAATAGAAGAACATGGTGATTGTTGTCAATTGTCATGGTGACGACACACATCAGCAGGGCTGTAAAGTGATGTCAAAGCTCACCAGGAAGAGAGGACGCAGCTCTGGAGACGGATGAGTAAGTAGCTATTTGGATAGTTAGATAGTTGGCTCGTTACCTAGTTAGCTATTTGGATAGTTGGCTATTTGACTCGTTAGCTAGTTAGTTAGCTGGTCGTGTCCCTTCTACTTCTGTTTTCGTTCTACGATCTGAACTACATGATGTGTTGATGTTGTCGTGGTCGTGACTCTGTTTCCTGTTCCCCGCCAGGCTTTGGAGGTCAGCAGCCACTTCCCCGTGGAGGTGAGACTAAAGAGCTCCGCCCTGCTCCTTCAGGCCACGCCCCTCCTCCTGATCCTCGCCACCGTTGTCCGGTCCCTCCTGTCTCCTTCTCCGTGATCGCCCGCTGCACACTTTCTCTAAAAGCCAGTAATCTGATTACTTACGCGACAGGATCTGGTGTCTGTTAACACGGCTGCCGGCAGAGGCAGAGGAGTCGTTGTGTCATGTGACCCCCGAGTAACAGCCGACGGAAGGATTCATCATCTCGTTAGCATATCAGCATTTCTTGCAATCCCAATTTACTCACTAAAAACGTTTACACTAAAAACATTATCACTCACCAGAGAGACGCATTAACGTCCTCATTGCCATGACGATGACTGTTTGTCCTCACATCAGAAATTAAAAATTAAACCGTAAAAGATCAGATTTATTCTCAAACAGCAGATTTGGTGCTTCAAAGTGAAACAAGCCTACGTTTTTATTCTAACAGTAATGATAATGATGATGATGACGACAATGATGGAAATATTCTTCATCATTAGTGTTTATTATTAATTGTGTAACAAGAAGAACTGAACAGTGTTTCTGGTTTCTGGCTTTCAGATGGTGAATCCGTTTTTTTATGGAGAAAACCATTATTATTAAATATAATATAATGTCTACAGGATGAGAGTTGGACTAGTTGACCTGCGCAGCCAACAGACAAAGCAGTGCTTAATGAATGTAAATATTGTATATATTGCATTTTAACACATTCTGTAACTTTTCTAGCAGAGGAATCGGTAAACTATTATTATTATTATTATTATTTTAGAGGTCACATTTCCTCTTGTTGTCCATCTGTTTTCTCTGTCGCCATCTCAGGTCTGTTCCTCTTCTACAGAAACGGATGTAAATTTTTGTCAGGAAACTGTAAAACATTTATTAGTATTTGTGTGTTTTTTTTTTTATGTTTGAAATTAAAAATTTGAAGAAGTTTTCATTGAATGAAGCCTGTTGACATACAGTAGTTTATTTTACACACACAGAATTCTGAGTTGTAAATATTGTAGTACTGTAAATTAAGTTACAATATTTCAGCCCAGTGACTACAAATCACAGCTAAACATTTTGCAAACTATATTGTTTTACATTAAACAAAATAGTATTTACATTATATTATAAAAAATGACAGGATTTGAGATATATATATATATATATATATATATATATAATATTTATTTTGTGTATGTTTTATTTTTATATATATTTCACAAAAAATGTTTGCATCGTTTATCGTGATATAACTGCTGCGCTCCTGTTCACCTGCAGGCGCCACTGTGGTTCTGCAGCTGGATGAGTCTCAGAACAACTTGTTCCACCAATGAAGAAGACACGTTACGTCTTCATTGCACAGATCGTCTATATTAGTGAAGATGTTTCATGCTTCCCCTAACTTTGGGCTCTCAGACACAGATGGCGCCTGCGTCACTGTACTTCACCACTGGTGGAAGAAGTATTCAGATATTTAGTAAAAGTAGCGATACTACAGTAGAAGTACAGACAAACCACATTCAAACAGTTCAGTAAAAGTACTCATTGAGCATAATTAACTATTTAAATATAATATAATGTGTAGCTATTAAAAATGATATAAATTGTGATTTTACAATAACTGTTTCCTGACTTTTAATTACTCGATCAATGTGGAAACCACCAGATTATTATTTTTTTTCTGACAGTGGCAGAAATGGGCTTCCAGTGTATGGATTCTCATTTTGTTACTGTTTTGTTTGTTTTTTTTGTAGTCCGAGAGCAACGCACGTTGTTGAAGTCGGTGACGTTCCCGGGACAGGAAGCAGCGGCGGAGTGGGAGCTCCTCACGGCGGTCTCGTCTCTGCTCGGTGTTTTAGGAAACGTGGCCTTACAGCAGCAGCATCGCTGTATATGAATGAGAGACGCACCGCTGCTCCACCTCCACCAGCCTGCCAGTCTCCCCGCCGCCGCTCCAGTACTGCCCGCGGTCCCCCTCCCCACTAGAAACCCGTTTCTGAAGAAAGAAACACCATGGCTGACACGGAACAAGCCCCGGCCTCGGCTCCGGAGGCCGCCGCCGTCCTGGACGCCCTGAACGCTACGGACTCCAACGGGACCGAGGCGCTCAACGCTACGGCGAAGTTCGTGGCGACTCCGGAGGGCATGGCGCTGGCGTACGGCAGCCTGGTCATCATGGCGCTGCTGCCCATCTTCTTCGGGGCCCTGCGGTCCGTCACCTGCTCCAAATCCAAGGTACCCCCCTCCTCTCTCTCCGCGGCGGCGACCGGCAAACGCAGCTCGGTGACGCGGCTTCACCTCAGCGCGTCAAGTCGCTAGCCTCCACCGGCTAGCTGGCTGAGCTAACGGCTAGCGAACGGCTCGATTCAGTCTGAAATCTCTTAAACAAACATTCCCTAAAGCAAACACTCACATAAACCTTCCACATACTGCAGCGAATATAGCCTTTTATATTTAATAACTGCACTGATTCATTAGATTTTAATTTACCGGAAGGAAGATGGCACTTGACGTTACAGCTGTTGGCATTTTTAACGGTTCATTTTCTGTTATTTTTGACGAGCTGTTTATTTTTAACTTATTGCGCGCGAATATTCTCAACAGTTGTGTTTGGGGCTTTGTTGTTGTTTATTTCAGGGTCTTGTTGAATAATTTAAAGGGGTCAAAAACACACAACAGTGTTGTTTACTTTGCTGGTGTGTTTTTACCTGCTGGGACCTTTTGTATCTGGGAACCGAGCCAGGAGAGCCGGTCAAGTGCTCAACAAAGAGTCAACAAACAAACAAGATGAACACCTACATTTGTGGAATAAATGATGTGTGTGTGTTGTGTGTGACGTGTACCAGTTGCTTATTTGCTCTCGTTTAGGGTTTTTTCTGCACATGCGCACTTGAGTTTTAGGTAACGGTAAAACCCCCACATCCTGCAGCGCGGAGGTGATGCTGGTCCTCCAGCACCCGAGTGTTGTACTTGAGTACACGTTTGAGATACTTTTACTTAACTTGAGTACTTCCATGTCATGCTACTTTCTACTGCTACTCACATTAGATGTATTTGGCAACTTTAGTTGCGTTGCAGATTATGAAGTATTAAATGTCATACAGAAATACCAGCTGCAACATGAATGTGATTAACAACTGAATACATCAGTAATTATCGACATGACGGTTACTATGAGGAACTTTCCCGTTTGTGTTGATTTGGCGCCCCCTGTGGATCAAAGCGGTAGTGTTTCCTAGGGGACTTTTTGCCTCCTCTTCTTCCTCGTCAAGAACCTCCTCTTCCTCGTTTTGCTTCCTCATCCTCCTCCGCTCTTAGTCTTCCTCCTCACTTCATCCTCCCCGTCTCTCTCTCCCTGTCTGTCTCTCTCTGCCCGTCTCTCTCTCCTGTCTCTCTCTCCCTGTCTGTCTCTCTCCCCGTCTCTCTCTCCCTGTCTGTCTCTCCTGTCTCTCTCTCCCTGTCTCTCTCTCCTCTGTATAACAGGTCTATTAAACATCTTTGAATCATGTTTCCTCTCAGAAAGCAGCAGCGCTGACTTGTTTCCTGTCGGCTTGATCTTTATCTGTCCGGCCGTACTTCCTGTCGATCTGATCCCCCTCTCTCCCTGTCTGTCTGTGCACACCTGTCTGTCCATCCATTCTGTCTGTCTGCCCGTCTGTAGGAGCTGGGAGAAAATGAGTACGATTCTGGGTTCAGAGTGAGTATGAGTGTTCTCGGCACCGACACATCAGTAAACGCATCAACACTGGAGCTGTGCCACATCGGCTCTCCGGTGCCTTGCTCAGGGGCACTTAACATGACTTGCACATCCGTTTTTTTAACAAAACCCACAATCTGACCGTTTTCTTTCAGCTACAAAAACACCCCGTCATCATCAGTATCTCAGTTTACATCTCTATACAACCAGCGTAGGAAGTGATGAGTGTCTCTGAATGATCAGACTTTTAAAACGTCCCCGTCCTGGTTCAGGTCTCCGGTTCAGGTCTCTGGTTCAGGTCTCCGGTTCAGGTTTTGTAGTGTGACTTAAAGTCGTGTTTGTATTCATGTATTTATTTCCTGTTAAAACAAATAACACACACACTTCACATCAGCTGTTACCAATCAGTTTCAACCAATAACGTCATGACCTCCATCAACCAATCAGAGCTTTTCTTTTATGTCCCGCCTCCTGTTTCACTCAGAAATACTTTGCCATAGAGATGGAAACTGTCCTCTCCTCCTCCTCCATCTTCTGCCCACTTTTATTTATTATTACATTTTATTTTATTGGCTTGTTTTAATGTTTTTTTCTCCAATGCTTTTAATGTTTTATGTAAAGCACTTTGACTTGCCCTGTTGTTGAAAGGTGCTTTACAAATAAAACTTCTTCTCCCAGCCTCCTTCTGTCCTCTACTCCTCGTCGTCCTCCTCCTCTTTCCTCTCTCATCATCCTATCTCAGTGTCATCCCTCCTCCTCCTCCTCCTCCTCCTCCCATCTGTCCCACTTTCTCCCTCGGGGGAGCCGATGTAGGAGAATGGAGGTGGAGGAGATTATAAAGGAGGAGACTCTCAGGGAGTGGAATATTACTTTATATCAGTCATGAAAACAGTTTAGTGGAAAGATTCAGAATAAAGACCAAAAAATCTATATTTTTTGCAGTTGAATTCATTTTATTTCTATGAGGATGAATGAAACACGTCAACTAGTCTGAATAAACTAACAACATAAAATACAAATAAATAAAATTGTCCATTTTTAACAACTAGTTTTTCATAGACTCAAATCTTATTACTTATTAATATTATTAAAATAATAACAATGATTATTTCTCATTATTAATAGTTGGTAATACAAATATATTACTATAGCTATTTTTTATTATTTATAATAATTAATAACAATCACATTATATAACTATAATAATTTGTAATATTATTTTATGTTTCTGGTTTAACTAACTGAACTGTTTGTATGGTTTTTATTTAACACATTAACACTGAGTTGAAGGAGACACTGCGTTCCTTCTGTTCTACACTTATCTCTTGTTATTTCTCCTCCCAGAATGCATCAGACATGCCCGAGACGATCACCAGTCGGGACGCGGCGAGGTTTCCCATCATCGCCAGCTGCACTCTGTTTGGCCTCTACCTCTTCTTCAAGGTAACGGGGTTTCCCCCGCCCTCCTGCAGGGGCTTCGCGTTGCTGTTTTTAGATGAAAACATCCGCTTCCAGGGCTCAACGCTAAGGTTTTTTTCCACTTGCCCGGTCGGGCCAGTGGGTCTGAATTCTACTTGCCCGAAGTTTGCCCGATTTTTGACCCACGGTTCGATACAAATTTCGATATTATTTATTTTTTTAAATTAAACATTTGATTTATGTAAGATGCAGATTTGGCGTGGAGGGCGTGTCTATCTGATGGTCTGTTAACTGCACAGGTCCTTCACTCAACTTACTACAGAGAAATGTCCCACAAAGCAACGTTGCAGAACCAAACTAAGGTAACGTAGTAACTGTAACTGTCTTTGGCAACGGGGAAACAAATACCGCAGCTGTACGTGGAGAAGCATCCTTCCTCCCGCCCGTCCTACGGACTCCTCCTCACATTTCTGCCGATAAACAGCGTCTGTCACCGGCAAAAAAAACTTTAACTCACCGAGTGTTTATGATGAAAAAAAATCTCCGCGACGGTCAGCCCTCTGGACCGAGACTTCAGTGAACTTTAGCCTCCGTCGGGTTTTGAGTGACAGGGAGACTCCAGGGAAACCCCTTGAAAACGCACACACGTCATCATCATGACGTGTACCGGGACGTCTCTTTGCGCTGCTTTCTGTGAATTACACAGCGGTTCGTCTTTACTCCAGCGGTGCTTCGCTCCGTGTGAACGAACAACGGCTGAGAATTAGCGAACGACCGCTGCGGTGTTAATGTGGTGTTACTTACAGCTCATAGTGCTGATCTGGACCGGAAGTTGTGTGAAGCCCTGGCTTCACTCTAACGTGTGTTCTGATGCAGGTTTTCTCTCAAGAGTACATCAACATGCTGCTGTCCGTCTACTTCTTCGGCCTCGGCGTGCTCGCTCTGTCTCACACCATGAGGTAAACGCAGCGCGAACGCCGTGAAACATGGCGACCACGTGCACCTCACAGCCGACTAACGCTTCCTCCTCGTTTCTGTCTCGCAGCCCTCTGATGTCCAGAATCTTCCCCGAGTCTTTCTCCAACAAGCAGTATCAGCTGCTCTTCACTCAGGGCTCCGAGGAGGCCAAGGAAGGTGAGACCTGCAGGGAGGAACCCGGCTAGCTGCTTTACTGGTTTCAGGGTTGGTACGGGTGCTGGAAATCCTTGAAAACATTTGAATTTTAGTGTGGTGTTTTCAAGGTTTGAAAAGTGCTTGGATTTAGAATAAAGTGCTTGAAATGTGTGTTGTATGTGATGACATCTATGATAGAACAGAGGAAACAAGATCTCCATATTTGAGGAACTGAAAACAGCATTTTCTGACATTTCTTTATGAAAAATGACTTTTGATGATGAACAGATGATGAAAATAGTTGGTGGTTATATTTCTGTGGATCTGTTAGTGGAATTAGTTTTCCTTTCATTTGTGGTCCTTCTGTAAAAAGCTGTCTCCAAACATCATGTTGGTTGTTTAGAGGACAATAACATCTCCTTTTAATGTGATGAACAAGTGACATAATAAGTAGACTGAATACTGAGGATTGTATTCATACAAATATGGAGTTTACCACAGCTGGAAGGTGCTGGAAAAGCATGGAAAAAGCACCTTGAAATGCTTGAAAAGTGCTTGAATTTGACTTTGGAGAAGGTGGAGGAACCCTGTGGTTTACTGGTTGACCACCAGGACTTCACGTGAACAAGTAACTTCTTCATTTGTTCCGAAGGCTTTAGAAATAAAGAAATCAGCATGTGAGACTTTGAGGAAATGACCGCCGTCTCTCCGTCTCTCTGCAGAAATAGTCAACTACGAGTTTGACACCAAAAACCTGGTGTGTCTGCTGATCAGCAGCGTGGTGGGGGTCTGGTACCTGCTCAAAAAGGTAACGAGGACACTCGAACAGCTCTTTCTGTGATGTCACAGCACTGGATAGCCAATAACCCGTCTGTGTTTCTGTGATGTCACAGCACTGGATAGCCAATAACCCGTCTGTGTTTCTGTGATGTCACAGCACTGGATAGCCAATAACCTCTTTGGCCTGGCGTTTGCCCTGAATGGCGTTGAGCTGCTCCACCTGAACAACGTCAGTACCGGTTGCATCCTGCTGGGGGGGCTGTTCATCTACGACGTGTTCTGGGTGAGATTATTTACTATTATTCTATATTTTGCCCCAAAACTATCAAATTCCCCAATTCAGAATTTTTGGTTCAGTTTACAGATTATTCTAATTATTTTCTTTTAATAGTATCTTAAGTCAAATTAATAATAATGTAGAGCACATGAACATGAATAACTTTTACTTATAGCTAAGTGAGTAAAATTGAAAATAAATCCCAAAATGATCTTTTAAAATTTTTATAAATATGAACCTTTTAAACGATGTCTCTAATACCCAGCGACCCCTGAACGCACCGTCACGGCTCATGTTCTGATTCTTTCTCTCCAGGTGTTTGGTACCAACGTCATGGTAACCGTCGCCAAGTCCTTTGAAGCACCAATAAAATGTAAGTCTGCGGGGGTAGGTGGGTGGGGTCTAATGTTTCCACGGATACGATGATCTCTGGGATCCACGGGTCGGCGCCGTGATGCTCCGCCTCTCTGTCTTCCAGTGGTGTTTCCTCAGGACCTTTTGGAGAAAGGCTTCGAAGCCAGTAACTTCGCCATGTTGGGTCTCGGGGACATCGTCATCCCGGGCATCTTCATCGCTCTGCTGCTGCGCTTCGACGTCAGGTAGCCCCGCCTCCCGCCGTGATGTCACCGCTCTCTCTCTCTCTGTGAGCTCCTCACTGAATCTCTGTCTCTGCAGCCTGAAGAAGAACAGCAGGACGTACTTTTACTCCAGTTTCTTGGCCTACATATTCGGACTCGGCCTCACCATCTTCGTCATGCACACCTTCAAACACGCACAGGTACGAACAACCTTCAGCCGACCAAACTCCGATGAAACGGTACTCCAGATTAATAATTATCACAATAATTAAAAAGAGAATGTAATACGCGCCTCATTAAAAGCAGCAGTAAGAAGAAGACGACGTCGCATGAACGCTAGTCTCTCAAGATTCCTGCTGCCAGAAGCCCAGAACCACAGTGGCCTTTTAGCTTTGGAGCAGCCAGGAGGGAGTCTGGTTCAGAGGGGGGCTACATCTGGTTCATAGGGGGGTCTACATCTGGTTCATAACAGGGATCTAAGTCTGGTTCATAACGGGGATCAAAGTCTGGTTCATAACGGGGATCTAAGTCTGGTTCAGAGGGGGGCTACATCTGGTTCATAACGGGGATCAAAGTCTGGTTCAAAGGGGGGCTACATCTGGTTCATAGGGGGGTCTACATCTGGTTCATAACGGGGATCAAAGTCTGGTTCAAAGGGGGGCTACATCTGGTTCATAGGGGGGTCTACATCTGGTTCATAACGGGGATCAAAGTCTGGTTCAGAGGGGGGCTACAGCTGGTTCATAGGGGGGTCTACATCTGGTTCATAGGGGGGTCTACATCTGGTTCATAGGGGGGTCTACATCTGGTTCATAGGGTGGTCTACATCTGGTTCATAAGGGGGTCTACATCTGGTTCATAACAGGGATCTAAGTCTGGTTCAGAGGGGGGCTACATCTGGTTCATAACGGGGATCTAAGTTTGGTCCAGAGGGGGGCTACAGCTGGTTCATAGGGGGGTCTAAGTCTGGTTCAGAGGGGGGCTACAGCTGGTTCATAGGGTGTGATTATTGTTATGGGATTATTATGGGATTTTGGTAGAAAGTGTCCCATTGAATCCCTGTGTGCTGACCTGCTGTTCCGTCCTCCTGCAGCCCGCCCTCCTCTACCTGGTCCCGGCCTGCATCGGCTTCCCCGTCTTCGTGGCGCTGATCAAAGGAGAGCTCACGGAGATGTTCAGGTGAGTCGCCGTGAGGCGGTCTCGTCCCGGTGGAGCCGGGTCCTGGATCTACCGGTAGATCACCAGGTTGATCTCTTTAAAGCTGCGGGTGGTAACTTCTTATCATATTATCTCAAACTGACCCCACGTCAGTAGAGCATGAGACCGATGATCCTCTTCCTCCCGTTAGTCTCATGACGCCGTTTTAAGGTTCCACTGCGCTAAAGAAAACAGCCAATCAGAGCAGAGGAGCCTCTAACGCAGCAGCCAATCAGAGCAGAGGAGCCTCTAACGCAGCACCGCGTGAATTTAGTTATCACTGTCCAACTAGAGGCGGCGCCGATTTAAAAACACGAAGATTCTGTTGCTGCGTTTCCTGTTTCTAACCCCAAATGTTTCTTAAACATATCAGTGTTTCCTGTTTAGCTGCGGCTGGTGGGCGGGGCTTCTGGCTCAACTGTTCTCGCTGTTTTTATAAAAGTTACCACCTGCAGCTTTAACCGGTCGAAAGTTGTTGTTCTCTGTGCTGCTGTGGTTGTCATGGAAATGAGGAAAACAACGTTTCTTAAATGTCTGTTTATCGGTTTTAGGAATAAATAATAAAATGTATGTATGTACAGTGGAATTCCTGACGTCATGATGCGTAGGGACCCGGTTTAATGGTCCCAGTGGCCCCCGGTCCCAGTCACATGACACCGCGGTCACATGACCTCACGCCACCAACGCTGAGATAAAGACTCTTTTAGCTTCTTGTGAGCATCATATAAAAGCTTCATCATTCACCAGAGATGCGTTTACTGACCTATTTTATATCATGGAACCAAACGTTTCAACCTCTTCAGCTTCTGTCTGTCTGTCTGTCTGCCTGCCTCCCTGTCTGCCTGCCTGCCTGCCTGCCTGTCTGTCTCATGTCTTTATCCTCTTCTGTGTCTTTGAAAGCCGCTGACCTCATTGTTTTCGTTTGCCATCACCTCCTCCAGTCACTTCCTCAATCACTGCTCCTCCTCAGCTCCTTCTCTTCCTCCTCTTCTGTCTCACCATCCCTCTCCTCCTCCTCTTCCCCCCTCCTCCATCCCTCTCCTCCTCCTCTCCTCCTCATCCCTCTCCTCCTCCTCCCCCTCCTCCATCCCTCTCCTCCCCTCCTCCTCATCCCTCTCCTCCTCCTCCTCCCCCACCTCCATCCCTCTTCTCCTCCTCCTCCCCCACCTCCATCCCTCTCCTACTCCTCCCCCTCCTCCATCCTTCTCCTCCTCATCCCTCTCCTCCTCCTCCATCCCTCTCCTCCTCATCCCTCTCCTCCTCCTCCTCCCCCTCCTCCATCCCTCTCCTCCTCCTCCTCCCCCACCTCCATCCCTCTCCTCCTCCTCTCCTCCTCAACCCTCTTCTCCTCCTCCCCCTCCTCCATCCCTCTCCTCCTCTCCTCCTCATCCCTCTCCTCCTCCTCCTCCCCCACCTCCATCCCTCTCCTCCTCCTCCATCCCTCTCCTCCTCCTCCTCCCCCACCTCCATCCCTCTCCTCCTCCTCCTCCCCCACCTCCATCCCTCTCCTCCTCCTCCATCCCTCTCCTCCCCCTCCTCCATCCCTCTCCTCCTCCTCCCCCTCCTCCATCCCTCTCCTCCTCATCCCTCTCCTCCTCCTCCATCCCTCTCCTCCTCCTCCTCCCCCTCCTCCATCCCTCTCCTCCTCTCCTCCTCATCCCTCTCCTCCTCCTCCTCCCCCTCCTCCTCTCCTCCATCCCTCTCCTCCTCCCCCACCTCCATCCCTCTCCTCCTCCTCTCCTCCTCATCCCTCTCCTCCTCCTCCCTCTCCTCCTCTCCTCCTCATCCCTCTCCTCCTCTCCTCCTCATCCCTCTCCTCCTCCTCCTCCCCCTCCTCCATCCCTCTCCTCCTCCTCTCCTCCATCCCTCTCCTCCTCCCCCTCCTCCATCCCTCTCCTCCTCCTCTCCTCCATCCCTCTCCTCCTCTCCTCCATCCCTCTCCTCCTCCTCCTCCCCCACCTCCATCCCTCTCCTCCTCCCCCTCCTCCATCCCTCTCCTCCTCCTCCTCCTCCCCCTCCTCCATCCCTCTCCTCCCCCACCTCCATCCCTCTCCTCCTCTCCTCCATCCCTCTCCTCCTCCTCCTCCCCCTCCTCCATCCCTCTCCTCCCCCACCTCCATCCCTCTCCTCCTCTCCTCCATCCCTCTCCTCCTCCTCCTCCCCCTCCTCCATCCCTCTCCTCCCCCACCTCCATCGCTCTCCTCCTTCTCCTCCTCTCCTCCATCCCTCTCCTCCTCCTCCTCCTCCTCCCCCTCCATCCCTCTCCTCCCCCACCTCCATCCCTCTCCTCCTCTCCTCCATCCCTCTCCTCCTCCTCCTCCCCCTCCTCCATCCCTCTCCTCCCCCACCTCCATCGCTCTCCTCCTTCTCCTCCCCCTCCTCCATCCCTCTCCTCCTCCTCTCCTCCATCCCTCTCATCTCTCTATTTAAGCGATAGATCTCTGTAGGAGAGTTTAAGATAAAAACTTACACATTCTTTTTCTTTGTCTCTCCTCCCCTTTTTCTTTACTCTCTTTCTTCTTCTTTCCTCTGCCATGTCTTACTCACCCCCCCCCCTCCCCCCGTCTCCCCCGTGGTTAGCTATGAGTCATCAGAGGAGCTCCTCCCCGCCTCTCCCAGGCTCACTTCCTTCCCAACAGTCAGCGGTTCGCCCGCCAGCCTGGCTAGCTCCATGGATGCCGTCTCCCCCCCTCGCCGACGGTTACAGCCCACCTCCCTATAGAGGCCCCGCCCCTCTCTCTTTACTCCCCCTCCCCCCCTTGCCCCATCTCACCTGGGCAGGTAACCAGCTGGTCATCGTTGGCTGTCGTCCATCTGTCTGTCACTTTTACTTTTACATTTCAAACTATTTCTTCTTCAGAGTGAATATTTATGAGAAAACTCCATTCCAGGATAACAAAATAACGTTTGTTGACTAGGATGTGGTATATTAGGATCATAGAAGGTAATATAATATTTAAAAAAAAAATACAATAAAATAAAAGATTCTGTCCTCTGGAACGGTTTTAATTTGAAAACGGATCCAGGAAGTGGAGCTAAAAAGAAGCTTCATACTGAAATATCACCAAATAATATATATTATTTTATGATATACTATTATAAATAAATATATGTGAGATTGTACATTTCATTCCCAGTTGATCAGGTGGTCAAAGTCCAGTGTTGGTACTGGTGCTGGAAATCCTTAAACACTTGAATTTTAGTGTGGTGTTTTCAAGGTGTGAAAAGTGCTTGGATTTAGAATATAGTGCTTGAAAGTGCTTGAAATGTGTGTTGTATGTGATGACATATATAACAGAGAAAAGAAGATCTCCATATCTGAGGGACTGAAAACAGCATTTTCTGACATTTCTTTATGAAAAATGACTTTTGATGATGAACAGATGATGAAAATAGTTGGTGATTATATTTCTGTGGATCTGTTAGTGGAATTAGTTTTCCTTTCATTTGTGGTCCTTCTGTAAAAAGCTGTCTCCAAACATCATGTTGGTTGTTTAGAGGACAATAACATCTCATTTAATGTGATGAACAAGTGACATAATAAGTAGACTGAATACTGAGGATTGTGTTGATACAAATATGTATTTTACCACAGCTGGAAGGGGCTGGAAAAGCATGGAAATGCACCTTGAAATGCTTGAAAAGTGCTTGAATTTGACTTTGAATGTAGGGACCCTGAAAGTGACTGATGATGTGAACTCTTCCTGTCCAGGTACGAGGAGCTCCCTCCGGAGGACACAGAGACTAAAGAGGGCTCTGAATCGGAGAAGAAGGACCAATAGCATCCCCCCCCCCCATCCCCCCAGACACCTCTCATCCAGCCTGCTGCCACCACATTTCACTGTAGCCCCTCCCACTCCCGCTTCCTCCTCCTCTTCAGCTTCCTGTTCGTCGCCGGGGGGGAAACGGGGCTCGTGTAGCCAACGTTGTTTGTCTCTGATTACCGTGGGAAAACGGCGGCTGGTCTCCGTGGTAACGGCTGCTGCCGTGCCACCGGTGGTGGTGTTTGTAATTTAAAAAAAGGTTTGTGTCAGACTCGGTGCCTACCCATGATCCTCTCTGTCTCTCTGCTGCTCTCACACACAGGAAGTCCTCCTTGCTTCTCGTGTACGTTTCATTAACTCTGTCCAGCGATGCGTTCGGGGTCTGGTGGCGGCGGCGGCTTCGTCACGTCCGATTGTCTCGTGTGTTTGCAGCTCGTCAGCTCGGAACAATCAGAAAAACCGTTGAAGTGTGTTCAGACCCGTGTTCCTAGTAAAGTTCAACCCGTCGCTGGAATCACGTAGCGCATCCTGCAGTATCAGCTCATAGAGCTCCAGGTGTCTGCACAATACATGTTCCTAGTGGCCAAGCAGTGTAATTACAACGTCTGGATCCATCACATGATGCCCAGAACGCTTCCTGTAGACTCGCGTAGACAAAGAGACGCCTGTAACTCAGTTTCAGAGTTGGAAAAACGCTTTCAGAGCCCTTTTTTTTTTAGTTAATTAAAGAGTTTGTTTTGTCAGTCAGTTACTATGACAACGAAGATGAAGCACGTTAGCAGGAGCAGATCAGCCGACAGACGCCGAACGTTGCTGGTGAAGTTTTAAGTTTTAAGTATTAAAAACAAAACTCAACAACATGGATAATAAAAGCAAAGCCTGTCTTTTTTTTATACAGCGCTGGTTAAAGTGTTGATATGTTAAGATACTGTTGTCATGGAAACATTCAAATGTTTTTTTTTTTGTGACGTCAGAAGAATCTCAAAGCTGATCGGCGCCAAATCTGCGTTTGGCGTCAGATTTCAGTGCTGTTGACTGTTTTGACATTAGGCAACAAAACACGAGTGTCGGATTTCAGCCAAAATTATTATTATTTTATCTGTAAGCTTTTTTTGTCATTTGCTTAATTGTTTTTGTAGTTTGGGGGCAAAATGTAGTTTTCTGTCGGATGTCAGTGCTGTTGACATTTTTTGACCAGAAGCTTTTATTTTGAAAAAAAAAAAGACATGGATTTATTTTCTTTGTTATTAAAAACATTTATAAAAATAAAAAAGTTGGGACACAGCTGATTCTTCGGCCTCAAAGGTGCAGAAAGCTCTGACAGTAAAACGAGCACTTCTTCTGTTTTCTCTTTTAAACTTTTAAGCCTCCGAACGACGACTCGGTTTCCATCGCTGCTCTTCATCTCATTCTGCTTTCTCTCATCCTGTTTTCTGTTATTTTACTTTGTTTTATTGTTAAAGGCCAGAATTTTAAGACGATTGTCTACAGTTATTTGTTGCTGTCTAAAAACTGACTGTGTGAATCTCTGTCTCTCAGCTGCTTGCCAGGAAGTAGACTCCCCCATGACCAGGCCTGTGGTGCTAATAACTGTTATAAACCTGAAAGGTGTGAATGTTTCTCAATAAATCCAGAAAAAGGTCAAATTGACAGCAGCTGTAGCTTCAAACCCAACTCTCACCTCCTTCCTGTTTAGTTCTGGTTCTTCACAGGCTGCGGACTTTATCTAAGCAGACAGACGGGTTCTTTGACCTGTCGCCTTCATCTCATGAAAAAACAATCTGTCTGTGTTCAGTCTTATAGTTCTGGCCTGTGTGAGGAGTGAAGGGAGGAGGAGGAGGAGGAGGAGGAGGAGGAGGAGGCCACTGAACCTCCCCTGCTGAATAATTCCAGTCCTTGTTCTCAGATCTGATTGGTGGAGAGGCTGTGAGGGGCGGGGCCCCGCTGCCTCCTTCATGCAATGAGCTATGAGAATGAGCTGAGGAGACTTGAGGGTTTTTTTCTTCCCACCCGCGTTCAGTTATGATATAATTGTAATCTAAAATTATTTTTGCCTTTTTATCAAAGCAAGACAACAAAGACCAAACCGTTAATTTAGACGATTATAAATGTTTGTTTTCCTTCTTGCTTTAGAACAACTTGGATTCCATCGGATTATTATATTCTCCAAAACGCCAAACTGAATTCTAAGATACAAGTCGGAATGTATAGCTTAGTCAGACTTTTGTAATTCAAGGCCAACTCCAACTGTTTAATAATACTCTTCTGGGTAGGTTTTTTTTTTTTTTTTTTTTTTCTTCTTCTTTTTTTCAAGGCAAACTTCCAAAATAAAAGATCAAATTTCAATGGCAAAAGTTATCATTTGTCAGACCATTTTTGGAATTTAAAAGTAGAGAATAACTTTATTTAATGGCATTTTGCGAAGTCATTATCTGATTTGAAGTCTTGCGACATTTAAACAGGACATTGCAGTATTCACAAACTTTATCCTGCTCACAGATTTGAACATGCAGAACTAGATCTTTTAGTTTCTGAATACTTGAGAGAAAAGCCACTCTGACTGGACGTATTCAGCCTCATGTTGTTATTCTCGATGTTAATTGATGTTGTTGCTTTATTGACAGATGCACAGTTTTGTATTTTGATGTAAAACATTAAAAAAATAATCTCATATTTGGCTCAGTGACGTTAAGTAGCCCCTCATCATTTTAAATATAATGTACCTGAAATGTTTTTCTTTCTATGTCTGGTTGCATTTGTGCAGGAGTGTCATTCTACAGCCCAGACTGTATCTATTTTATTTGCAATAAACTTTTTGGGTGTTTTGATCACCATATAGAGAAGCATAACTCTGCGTCCGTCTGGTTCTTTGATGCGTGAATCCACTTTTTCCATCTTCATTCACCAGCAAAACTAAAATGTTTGAAATTAAATTTTTGTAATTTATTAATCTGCTTTGAGACATTCAGATACTAAAATTCAACTCTGTTCAAATTAAATCTTTCTTTCAAGACAAATGCAAAATATTTAAAAGTGATTAAAAAGGTAACAATGTGAAAAAATAAGGCTTTTATTCTGAATTTTTTTTTTTTTTTTACTTTCTGAGAAAAACGTACTTATTTTTTATTTCTTGCTTTGGTTGTCATTTCCTATCTGTCATGTGTTTAAGTATTTTGGCTGCAAAGTTAAATTTTCTGTCAGATTTCTCTGTCAGAAACTAAACGTTTTATAGTAATTTCGGACACATCTGTCCATATTTCATCAGACATTAATTTATTATTTTCTATATCTATACATTTGTTGTGTATTACTGTTTTTTTGGTTGGGGCAAAATTAAGATCCCGAAAATATTTCTGCGCTGAAAAACATTTATTCTGAAAATCCGTCACTTCCGGGCTGCCGGCGGAGGCGGAACGAACGCTCGCGCGACTGTTGTGTCCGCAGCTCCTCTAGCTAGCAGCGCTGTTAGCGTCTCTGTCTTGTTTTTAGCTGTTTGTTTAGTTGGAAAATGGGGGAAGCAGACGTGACGCTGAACCAGACCGACGAGAAGCCCCCGGACTCGGGGCTGGTCCCCGGCGAGGACTCGGTGGTCTGGAGCCACGAGGTGGAGGTCTGTCTGTTTCACGCGATGATCGGACACAAACCCGTCGGTAAGAGACGGCTAACGGCGTTAGCATGTTAGCCGCCGGAGTCGGTTAACGGCCGTAGAGGGGTTCCCAACCTGGGGGTCACGGTCGGTCTCCGAGGTCCCGAAGGGGGTCTCTGAAGGGTCCCGGAGACCTTTATTACGATCTCTGTCGTTAAACGTGTTCTTTAACGTCACTAAGTTTTCACTGGTCGGAATTAAACGAAGCCAACGATGCGTTTAAAAACAGCTAACATTGACGTTAGCTAGGAATACCCAGTGGCGATTTGAGAGTATTTTGGGGCCCTAGGCAAAAGTTCCTAGGGGGCCCCTCCGAAGTTCATCACTATTATGTTATAAATAATCTGACCAAAAGCTTTTATTTTTGAAAAACATAAAAGAACAATAAAATCCTAAATAACTTCAATGCTGTGAAATTGTACACAACCCACATTTTGAGGCCAATGTTAATCCATACATAAAGCATTTATTTTGCAAAATCTGCTTTACAAACCATGGCTAGTGCAAATACTATGCACTCGTATCAAGACATAAATTGCACTCCACTGAAAATGAGTCAGTGTTCACATTAATATGGTGGACGTTAATGGAACTGAACAAAAAGAACAGTTAGAAATAATGCTCAGAGGGCGTGCTTCATGTTATCAATATATCATATATATACTTTTTTTACTTCATATATAGCTAAATCAATTCATTTGCATTATTTTAGTCTGCTAGCTAGCAAGTTATTCAGCAGCTGTAGGTAGCCTTGTCTTAGTTGTCAAATACTGATCGTGAAAAATTCTACAATTTTACGAAACAAGTGAGCGAGTTCTCTAGTTGGGTCTGTGGGCCGTGACTGAGTCAACTTGCGGTCTCAGCCCCCCCAGCTATGTTAACTAACAAGACCCACGTGGGCTGGTTTACCACAGCTGGAGGAACCAGAATAAAGTATTTATCTGTGATTTAATATCATTAACCAGATGAAAAGGATGCTGAAATAACTCCATAATGATGGTCTGCAAGACCACAAGATAACTACTTTTAAAACGCTGGTTTTCTGAATGGAGTCTGGTTGATGGGTGCTAGGCTACGCTAACATTAAAGCTGCTGTGTGTCATTTCTCTCCAGGAGTGAACCGTCACTTCCACATGATCTGCATCAGAGACAAGTTCAGCCAGAACATCGGACGGCAGGTTTCCTCCTCCGTCATCTGGGATCATCTGGGAACGATGTACGACATGCAGGCTCTGGTGAGGACCTCCTCCACTAGTCCACACCTCCTCTAATCCACACCTCTTGTCCTCTAGTCCACACCTCCTCTAGTCAACACAGCAGAGTATGTACGACTGACTGAGCTCACCATCTCTCTCTCTCTCTCTCTCTCTGTGTGTGTGTGTGTGTGTGTGTGTGTGTGTGTGTGTGTGTGTGTGTGTGTGTGTGTGTGTGTGTGTGTGTGTGTGTGTGTGTGTGTGTGTCACAGCACGAGTCAGAGATCTTGCCATTTCCAAACACAGAGAAGAGTTTCTCTCTGCCTGATGACATCATCCAGGAAGTGAAAGAAGGTGAAAACATCATCGCTGGTGGATCAATAATAATAATAATAGTGATGATGATGTGGGGCTCGTGTTTTTAGTTTTGGCCTCACTTCTTTTTCACTTCTTTAATAACTGCTGAGATGTGAGGATGTGTTGCCATTACTACGTTTCCTACGTTTGGTTTTAATGTGTCAAATCCTCTGGAAGCCGTGTAAACACAATGCTAGCTTCATGATGACCCATATAACTAATATTTATTTGTGACAGTGCAGTATTCTGCTGAACGTTAATATTTCTTGCTTGTTTAGGGAAGTTGGTCTCTGAGGAGGAGACCAAAGAAGAGTTCAGGATGGAGCGAGAACCTCCAGCTACACATGAAGAAGGTAGGAGGACGTTGAGCTGCGAGATATTGAACACGGAGATCTGTGGATCTGTTAGTGGAATTAGTTTTCCTTTCATTTGTGGTCCTTCTGTAAAAAGCTGTCTCCAAACATCATGTTGGTTGTTTAGAGGACAATAACATCTCATTTAATGTGATGAACAAGTGACATAATAAGTAGACTGAATACTGAGGATTGTATTCATACAAATATGTAGTTTACCACAGCTGGAAGGGGCTGGAAAAGCATGGAAATGCACCTTGAAATGCTTGAAAAGTGCTTGAGTTTGACTCTGGAGAAGGTGGAGGAACCCTGGATATAAATTACATACATACTTCCTGTCTGTGTCTTCAGGCAGCAACTCATCGGTGAAGATGTCAGAGCGAACAAGCAGCAGTCGTGACAAGGAGAGAGAGCGAGACAAGGACAAGGGAGGGAGTGAAGGAGGAGGAGCAGCAGCAGCAGCAGGAGCAGGAGGTGTAGGTGGAGGAGGTGGTGGGGGAGGAGGAGGAGGGAAGGAAGCAGAGAAGAGGAAAAGGAGTCGAGCGGCCGAGAAACTACTGTCGTCTTCCAACCCGGCGAGTCCAGGCGGAGCCAAGAGGAGGCGCACCTGAGACGAGGATGGAAAGAGAGAGACAGTGTGTGGACAAGAGACAGACAGACAGACAGAGAGAGAGACAACTGCAGTAAAAGTGACAGCAAAAGAAGTAAAGAAGAAGAATCTGCCGTCACCGAATCAAACCTGTGAGCTCGCTGCGCTGCAAACAGGAACAGGAAGTGGCGGCGCTTCGTGATGACTTAGAGTTCCTTCGCTGCCGAGTGATGTCACAGCATCAACACGTTGTCTTTCACACATTTATTTCTCCTTTTTATTATTTCTTTGATTTAGTCCTTTTTTGCGTTATATTTTTATACCCACAATGCAACGCCAGTGGCCAACAATGCGCTCGGGAGGTTTTTTTGCCGTGTGTGATGCTAGCAGTGGCTAACATAGCGCAGGAGCAGAGATGGGCGGTGTCCCACAGAGGTCTCACTCCTTCAAACCTCCACACGTCCAGAGATCTTTACTCACTCATCCGCCGTGCTACTTAGCCGATTTAAACGGCCGTCGTCAGGTCGTCATGGCAACCCGTTCTCATCATGCTTCAGAGCGGCCGAAATGCATTGTGAATTAAAAAGAAAATTAGGGTTTGGGTTAAAATAACTAAGTTTGTTACATTACAAAAGTGTGTGACAAAAGTACCGTAAAAATGAATCAACTTTGACTTTTTGGTTTCAGGCGAGACACGGACGGCGGTGTCTTGGGTGAAAGTCCCGTGTTTGTCTGACCCACACAGCTACCGTGCCTACACAGACTTTGAACGCTCTTTATACCACGTCACCTGGCTTCCTCCTTTTGCTGCCGTCGTACCAACTACGACCACTAGTTCTCCGTCGGTGGTAGATCTGTCCGATGCCAGTCGGTGAACATCCCTTTAAAGGAGCAACTTACGTTTAAATTCTGAGCATTAAAATACCATCAAACATCAGTAAAGTCTACCTGAGCAGAGAGAGAGAGAGATAAGTCACTGTCCCTCTGTGTGTGTGTTGTTATCAGAGCTTTGCTCTGCGGCGTCTCGTATGGCAGTTACATCTAATGATGATGACATCATGGAAGCGTAGTGGCCGTCCTCCCCTCAGGTAAACACGTCTGCCATAGTTCGTACTGTAAGCACCGTTTGCTACGAAATAGAGGCTGAGCCCCACCTCTTTTTACCGGTGTCTCCCAGCGGAGCTGATTCTCACAACGCTGAGAGACGTTTTTTAAACTTTTTTTTATCCCATTTGAATTACGGGATAAAAGTATCGGGTCCAGAAAGTCTCAGTCGCAGTTTTGTTTAGTGTGAAACCATTTAGCTCGGCTCCCTAGCTACCTAACTAGCTAGGTACGTCACCAACACAGCCGTTAGCTCATCTCGCTAGCTAGCTAGCTTAGCCTCCCTGTTGGACGTACCGGTATCTACAGTCTGAGACTTCAGTTAAAACATGAGACTTTATTATAAACTTCCAAACATCAGTTTGACTCGCAGTTGACTTCCTGCATTATTTTCCCCAAATAAGGTCACGTGGTGGAGACAGGAAGGGGGTGGAGCTTAGCCCCTCTTTTGCTCCCGGTCTCCTATAGCCTTTTTTTAAAAGCATAAATCTGCTCTCAGGCTTCATCCGTCTCCTGCAGCCTTCTTCTTTGCATCCAAAAGATGATTATTATTATTATTATTTACAGTTGATATTCTGCTGAAAACACGCTACAATACAACATTATTTAGAGAGTCAACATCAAGTCACCACACATGATTTTTAAATATGGTTGCTGTTTTTTTTATTATTATTATTAATGTGTGTAACAGCAGGTTTCATTGAGAGGAAAGACTATCAGGTCAAACATGACAGTTCGGGTGGTTTTCATCATTTTGACTGTTAAAATCACAATGCAATAAAATCTCAGCTATCATTGTTTTTTTTTTAATTTCTCTTAAATGTTTGTTGTAACATTTTATAAGCTTACTGAGTATATTTTGTATTTCCTGTAGTCTTATTTTGTGCCGTCTGACGCCGACAGTCACGCGACATAGATTGAAAATACTTGATTGTGTGTTTTAGTGTTTCGGCGAATGTGTTTTCATCTTCAGACCAACAGAATCAATTGTTCCCTTTAATTTGTCGCTCGTGTTAATTTATCGATGTTTGTGTCATTAAAGATGAACTCGCATCACCAACGTCTCCTCTCGTTCGTCTGCAGGTACTTGTACTTTGCTCCTAGTATTTGTGCTACTTTATATTTCACTACATCTCAGGGAAAGATTTCAACTTTTAACTTCACTGTGTTTATCTGATAACATTTTATTTTCAAGACAAAATAATTGCAAAGTAAATGTTTTAAGTACACAAAAGTATATAAAGTACTTAAAATGTTCATTCATGCTGAATGCTGTTAGTTGCAGCTTCGTGATGTCTTCTGTCAATCACATAATCAATAATTATTCTGTTTGCATATTAAATTAGTTTTGATGCGTCTTGGTATTTTGATCAGCACTGATAGAAATCTGAGTCTTTGTTGTCAGCTCAAATTAAAAGTGAACCTTTATTGTGGAGTTAAACAATTACTATTAATTATTTAGAATAATTATATATTCCACAATAAAGCTTTTCTCCGTTTGACTTTGCAAACTGCAGTGTATCCTTGTGTCCACCAGGGGGCGCAGTCTCTCTGCGGTTGGACGAAACCACTTTGAGCAGAAAAACAGAAGAAAAAAAAACCTTCAGAAAAACTTTTATTGTGAATTTTTAATGATTTGATTTTTTTCAGTTTTTCTCAGGAAAACAAATATGATGTCAACAATCTAGAGGGTCAGACATTCACAGAGCTGCTTCAATATCACATTTCTGTGTTTCTTATTCTTGATTAGTTGTATTATTATGCACATAAATGAGGAACATTCCTTGTATGTCAAAACACTTACAATAAACCCGTTTCTAATTCTGAGATTTAAAAAAATCCTTAAAAAAGCTGAAACCATTTTTATTTTGTTGCTACTTTTGTTGCAAAAAAATCATCTTAAATGATTATGTGAATACGGTATCAATATTGTTATCTACTTAATAAATATCGTATATATAATGTAGACAATATATAATGTCTTCATTCTTTTTTTAATTCTGGTGGTGAATACCGGTATTACACCCGGACCGAGTGGCCCAGGAACGTCGCCAGGTGACGTTTTTCACCGTTGATTAGAGAATCACGTGATCCCGCTGTTTGACTTTTGAACAACGAGCAGAAGAAATGATCAGTTCGTTAACAGGAAGTGAAGAAAAAGAGCTGCATCGTCTAATATGGTGAGTTAAATTACTGTTGACTGACTGACTGTTTGATTGGAAGGCGGATTTTCCTACCTCCGGTCCCCCCCACCCCACACACACACACACACACACACACACATGACATTTAAATAAAATAGGAAATAATGTATTCATGGCTATCGGTATGTAACAAGTTATATAACAGAAAGTGTTTCTGGATGGAATCACAGAATGAGAAATGAGATTCAGTTCGTAAAACAGCAGCCAGTAGTCCTTCATGGGGATACTAGGGGACGAAGGAGACAAGGAAAGAAGGAGACAACGCAGCAGATAAGGAAAGGAGGAAGAATGAGAAAATGAAATAGAAACGGAAATCAAGGATGACCTGAGAGGAATGAGAAGGAAAGGAGGGATTGGATAAGGAAAGAGGAATGACATGAGGAGCAAGGAAAGGAGACAAGGAGGCAGGAAAGGAGGAATTAGCAAAGGAAAGAAAAGAGGAATTACACAAGGAAGAGGAGAAATAAAATAGGAAGCAGGAGAAGATGAATTTAGAGGAGGATGAAGAGCCTCAAGAACAAGAAAAGGAGAAAAGGAAATAGGAATGAAGGATGAAGTAGAAAAGCGAGGAAGGAGAAACGACCAAAGGAAGAAGAAGAAGAGAGGAGGAGATTAGCAGGATGAGAGAGGGGGAGAGAGAGAGGGGGGGAGAGGGAGAGAGAGAGAGAGAGAGAGAGAGGGGGGGAGAGAGAGGGGTGAGAGGGAGAGGGGGGGAGAGAGATAGAGGGGGTAGAGGGAGGGAGAGGGGGAGAAAGAGGGTGAGAGCGAGGGGGAGAGAGAGAGAGAGAGAGAGAGGGCGAGAGAGAGAGGGGAGAGAGGAGAGGGGGGAGAGGGGGAGAGAGAGAGGGTGGGAGAGAGAGAGGGAGAGAGGGGAGAGAGGAGAGTGGGGGAGAGGGGGAGAGAGAGAGGGTGGGAGAGAGAGATGGAGAGAGGGGAGAGGGGAGAGTGGTGGAGAGGGGGAGAGAGAGGGTGGGAGAGAGAAAGAAGGGAGAGAGAGATGTCAGTCTGAGTGAGAGGAAAACAGAACGAGTGAGAACGAACGTCAGAATTACTGCATGAATATTCATCAAACCTCAGACTTCCCAGAAGTGTGTGTGTGTGTGTGTGTGTGTGTGTGTGTGTGTGTGTGTGTGTGTGTGTGTGTAGGGATGTTGGAGGTCCGGCGTCGTGTTTTTATTAATACTGAAGATATCGTCTCAGACCACCTGGTGACTTGATCTTACATTCAGCAAATGAGGGACTAGCAGACGTGATGTCACACTCAGCTCTGCCCCCTGCAGGCTGCAGCAGGAACTCCTTTCCGAGTTTGGATGATTTGCAGACGACTAAACGCGGAAGCATAACTTGGGCTTAAGCGTTATTCAACAGGCTACTGAAGGAAACAGCTAACCTTAATATGACTTTTAATTGTGTTTGTGTAAAATCAACTGTATTAAAATCACATGATTTACAACTTATCACATTTCTTAAGTCACTTTCCTGGAACCGGCTAGTCTTTAATGTCCCCTCTTGGAAAATAATAATGTATCTTATATTATGTAAAAAGACCTTCAATGAGTGAATAGAAATCCTGGTCCACACATGATGAGTGTAGAAGGACGGTCCACTGTTGGTAATGTAGGAATGTGTGTGTGTGTGTGTGTGTGTGTGTTCACAGTGTTGCCTCGGACATGTTTATTCATAAATCATCTCATGTTTATTCATACTGGATTATGTAAACACGTAAGTAGGTGTATTCACACACACACACACACACCAGAAGGACCAGTGTGTGTCTGTGTGTGTGTGTGAGAGACGCTGGTTTCTGGAGAACCAGACCTGACTGCCACACACACACACAGGACCGCCCTCTTCCATTAAAACTGATCATTAATAGTAGTTTTGACTGTTCAAAGTTATTATTCATCTTTTTACTAGTCTGTTTATTAGTTGCTAGACAGAAAATTGATTGTCAAAAATTTGTAAAATCAAAGAAGGCAACGGTCAAAGAACATTGTTGTTAGGTCTATGTTCGGGGGGCTGGAGCCCTACATCGTTCTCAAGCCCCCCCAAATAATTTGGCTTTTTTACACGTCATTTTTATTTATTTATTTTTATTTTATTATTTATTTTTATTTTCAGAACAATCTCATGCTGATGAAAGGGTATGTATAGAGTTTTAGGATTATAGCTGACACTGTATCCTCATTTTGCTGGAATAAATACATACAAAATACAGTTATTTGGGTAAAGTCTTTATTCTACTGTATACTTTATGACAGAAACATGACTCAGCAAAATCACACTGATTGAACCAATACAGTAACTGGGGTAATTAAAGTACATTCTTTAGACCTGCAGCTTATCTAATGGAGAGAGGAATTAGATACGGTATCACTTTAAGACACATTTACATAATCAGGTTCTAAGCAGCTTTAATGTGTCTAAAAGTTAACATGACGGTAACTCTTGTTCAACAGAAGAGAATGGAAGAAGATAATGTCTGTTGCTTTTTACTGGTTACCAGTTGGACTTCTTCACTGGTTGTAGTTCTAATACAGTTCTCCTGGGGGCTAAGCCCCCCCCCCTGTCTCTAAATCCTAGTGACGTCCCTGATGATGACCAAAAACCAAACACAAGACTTCAACGCAGTAGTACAAAACAAACGTCACCGTTTCATCCTTTAGGAATGAAATAGGGAAACATTGAAACGTTCATAACGATGTAAAAGCAGATAAGCGTTTTGAGTTTGTGTAAATGTGCGTGTCGATGTTCTCAGCCAATGAAACGCACGGGATCGTTTCTGCAACATCCTCCTGCTGTTTCCATCTGACCTTTAACCCTCTCCATCTCCCTCGGCCTGGTCACGACGCGCGTCCCCTCCCGACCAATCAGAGAGTAGCGGGAGGGGGAGGGGCTCCTGCTGCAGGAGAGAACTGGAAGTGAAAGTGGAGAAGAAAAGCAAGGGCAGATGAAAGTGTGATAAAACATCATACATTATTCTCCTCCTCCTCCTCGGGGACGTTAACACTCTTCATCTTCCTGTTCACGGCCGTGCGAGGATGATTGGGTGAGGCTGGTGTGACCTCTGACCTCGGGCAGAAGTCATTTTTTAACTCTCGGCCTGCTAACATCTAAATCTGTGCAGCGTTTAATATCGATAAATGATCATTTAAGTGAAAGAACAGACTCAAACTGCCGAATCCAAACCCTACGGAAAGGTTTTTGGATCTGGTTCAGGTGGACTTCACCCTGAAGACCGGACCGGCCTTTCAGACCGGACCGGCCTTTCAGCCCGCTGCTGACGACAGCGTTGGCCTCCGAAGGCGAGGAGTGATGTCATCGTGAATGCTTCCTGTCGCTTCTTCTTCTTCAGGTGTTGTGTTCCTGTAGCTGTGAAGCCTGAGACCGAGACAGATTTAGACATTTCCCCATCAGTCTGTACACACACACACACACACACACACACACACACACACACACAAAGCTCTCATTAGCCATGTATAGTGTGTGTGTGCCAGAAGTCATTTGTTTGTCTTTAAGCAGCTAAACTCCCTTTTATCCTGCTGATAATAGAAAGATTAGCATCTCAAAACCACAAAAGGGCTTTTTAATCAAACCTCACACACACACACACACACACTCGGGGTCCCAGGCCTCCCGTTGTGGAGCATACGATGATTACAAAGACTATCGTGTGTGTGGGTGCGTGTGTGTGGGTGTGCATGTGTGTGTGTGTAGCTGAGATGCTAATGAGCGCAGCAGCTTTCGAGTCTGAGAACTCAATCTGCTCCAGTTTCACTCTGAACTTTTGACGAATTTTATTTTAATTTCTGAGATGTAGCGTTACACCGGACTACAACACAGGACTACAACACTGGACTACAACACCGGACTACAACACCGGACTACAACATCAGACTACAACACAGGACTACAACACTGGACTACAACACTGGACTACAACACCGGACTACAACATCAGACTACAACATTAGACTACAACACCGGACTACAACACTGGACTACATCACCGGACTACAACACCGGACTACAACGCTGGACTACAACGCTGGACTTCGACACCGGACTACAACGCTGGACTACAACACCGGACTACAACACCGGACTACAACACCGGACTACAACACAGGACTACATCACCGGACTACAACACAGGACTACAACACCGGACTACAACACTGGACTACATCACCGGACTACAACACCAGACTACATCACCGGACTACAACACTGGACTACAACACCGGACTACAACACCGGACTACAACGCTGGACTACAACATCAGACTACAACACTGGACTACAACACCGGACTACAACACCGGACTACAACGCTGGACTACAACGCTGGACTTCGACACCGGACTACAACACTGGACTACGACACCGGACTACAACATCGGACTACAACACTGGACTACAACACCGGACTACAACACCGGACTACAACAACGGACTACAACATCAGACTACAACACCGGGCTACAACATCAGACTACAACACCGGACTACATCACTGGACTACAACATCGGACTAAAACACCGGACTACAACACCGGACTACATCACCAGACTACAACACTGGACTACATCACCGGACTACAACACCGGACTACAACATCAGACTAAAACACCGGACTACAACACTGGTCTACATCACCGGCCTACAACATCACCGGACTACAAAATCAGACTACAACACCGGACTACAACATCAGACTACAACACTGGACTACAACACTGGACTACAACACCGGACTACAACACCGGACTACAACATCAGACTACAACACTGGACTACAACACTGGACTACAACACCGGACTACAACATCAGACTAAAACACCGGACTACAACACCGGACTACATCACCAGACTACAACACCGGACTACAACACCGGACTACAACGCTGGACTACAACATCAGACTACAACACTGGACTACAACACCGGACTACAACACCGGACTACAACGCTGGACTACAACGCTGGACTTCGACACCGGACTACAACACTGGACTACAACACCGGACTACAACATCGGACTACAACACTGGACTACAACACCGGACTACAACACCGGACTACAACAACGGACTACAACATCAGACTACAACACCGGGCTACAACATCAGACTACAACACCGGACTACATCACTGGACTACAACATCGGACTAAAACACCGGACTACAACACCGGACTACATCACCAGACTACAACACTGGACTACATCACCGGACTACAACACCGGACTACAACATCAGACTAAAACACCGGACTACAACACTGGTCTACATCACCAGCCTACAACATCACCGGACTACAAAATCAGACTACAACACCGGACTACAACATCAGACTACAACACTGGACTACAACACTGGACTACAACACCGGACTACAACACCGGACTACAACATCAGACTACAACACTGGACTACAACACCGGACTACAACATCAGACTAAAACACCGGACTACAACACCGGACTACAACACTGGACTACAACACCGGACTACAACGCCAGACTACAACGTCCGACTACAACACCAGACTACAACGTCAGACTACAACGCTGGACTACAATGTCAGACTACAACACCGGACTACAATACTGGACCGGACTACAATACTGGACCGGACTACAACACTGGACTACAACACTGGACAATTAATACAAACCTCAGTCACTGCTCAGCGCACACCTGCAAATATACCTCTAACTAATTGGGACAAGACTAATAAAACACACACACACACTCTCACAAACACACACTTGGGGCCTCCGTCTTTTTTGTCTCTTCGGCTGGTAGACGAGACAATCTGCAAGTCTTAGTGTGTAATCCTGAACCGCATCAATGACTATTGGTGTCAGAGGAAACACACAAGCTGGTGTGTATGTGCGTGAGTGTGTAGATGTGTGTGTGTGTAGGTGTGTGTGAGAGAAAGAGAGTGAGGTCAGTGTCATGATTGTATGGTTGTTTTTCAGACAGAATGTAGCTATGCATCACTACTTGGACTAAGGAGGGAAGGTGCGTGTGTGTAAGTGCGTGTGTGCGTGAGTGTGTAGGTGTCTGTGTGTGGACCTTTTAGACTGTAAACAACTCATTCATTATTCAGACACAGCTTTCTCTCTCCCCTCTAACCCGTCTCTCTCTCTCCTCATCACTCGTTTGTCTAAACTCGGAGAAACCCGATGTCTTCATTGCGTACGGATCGTGGGGATAAAAAGATTGCAGGAAGCCGTGACGCGTGTTCACGACACGCTTCCTGTCTCTCCACGCCTCATCTTTGTTTCCCCTCTGAAGTGTTTCTGTCTCACTTCCCACTTAATTGGATTTTGCTGAACTCTTGATTAGTTTGGGTTGTAATTGAGTTTGCTGATGAGATGTCTTTTTTTCCCCCCACAATGCCGCATGCGGCGTCTGATTCAATTCAGCTTTTTTATTTTTTTTATTTCAGAGCAAGTTGAATATAAAGAAACACTGGTAGACTGGAAGATTCCCAGTCTGGACTACTGTTAACAAATTGAGCTTCTATAGTTCAAGGTTCAACTTTACAGCTAAGTGTTAAAGTCATCTGAGGAGCTAACTAGCAGTGGTAGTGTGGCAGCGACTTGTCAATCAGCAGGTAAGCC
The DNA here is from genome assembly GCF_963514095.1 of Eutrigla gurnardus. Classification (NCBI taxonomy): domain Eukaryota; kingdom Metazoa; phylum Chordata; class Actinopteri; order Perciformes; family Triglidae; genus Eutrigla; species Eutrigla gurnardus. The sequence goes on along the minus strand of NC_139922.1, from coordinate 24,981,482 downwards.
CCGCCCCCTAAAGCATCCCCTGCTTTCTGGTCTGGTGGACTCTAAATGGACCATAATGGACTAAATGAACATCATGCTGGATTGAAGAAGAATTGAAACTAGAGATTGAGACCATAAACTCATGTTTACAATGTTTACTGAGATAATACATCAAGAGAGAAGTAGGACCATTTTCTCATAGACTTCTAAACAACCAGAGAGGAGTCGCCCCCTGGTGGCCAGCAGAGAGAAGGACAAGTTTAAGGCACTTCAACGTCGGCTTCACTCTTCAGAACCTGGAGGTTGCAAACGTGGACAAACATGCAGAAAAGCGTCTAAAGGCGAACGCGTGTGCATGTGTTGTTTGAGTGTCATTTAAATGACGGGAAGAAAACACAAAGCGACACACATGGGAAAGATAACTGAGGACGGTTTAAATGTGGACTTCCTGTCTGAGATAAAAGGAAGCAGGTTTAAATCACATGGTGCTGAAGATCAGAGAGAAATATCTTGACACAATCCGTGGTATGAATATTCATGGTCTCCAGCTGATGATCACCATGGTTACTAAAGCTGGAGCAGCAGGAGTCACTGGCCGACCCCAGTATTTCTAAGTGTCTCCACAGGGGAGCCCGAATGAGGCCTCGCAAGTTCAACAGGTCGTAATTTACTCTTTAGAGGGAGCTGTTAAGTAATCAAGAGCTACACTCGATCTGAACGGGAGCTTTATAAAACCACCAGGCAGGGAACTGGGACTAATGGGAGACCAGCAGCCCACTCTGGATCTGCTGGGTCCCAGTCCTGGTCTGGAATCTGCAACTGGGAAAGAAGTGAAACCACAATGTGATGATCACGCTCCTCGTCTCTGCTGCCGGCTACAAAGTCACGAAGTTAGCTTTGGACCCCGTCTCCCCCTCTGTCCCCCTGTCTCCCTCCCTCCTTGTCTCCCCCCTCTGTCCCTCTCCGTCCCTGTCTCTCTCTCTCCCTCCCTGTCTCCCCCTCTGTCTCTCTCCCTCTCTGTCTCCCCCTCTGTCTCTCTCACCCTCCCTGTCTCCCCCTCTGTCTCTCTCCCTTCCTGTCTCTCCCTCCCTCCCTGTCTCCCCCTCTATCTCTCTCCCTCCCTGTCTCTCTCCCTCCTTGTCTCTCTCTCCCTCCCTCCCTATCTCCCCCTCTGTCTCTCTCCCTCCCTGTCTCCCCCTCTGTCACCGTCTCCCATTTGGTCCAATTAGTCCTATTAGCAGCTGTTGAAACGAGCTGATAATCCTCTTAAAATTGAACTCCGTCACATAAAGGGGCCGTCGAGGGGCTTGATGGCGGTCTGGGCCTCGCTCCCTCGCCACGTCTTACCCTCCATTGAGTCATCAGCGGGTCTTTGTGTTGTCATGGTGACCCCGTCTGTCAGCCCACCGATCGCAGCATTGTCTCCCCTGCTCTGATTGACGGGACGTGATGGTAGCTCATGGCAACAGGTTGTCAGAATGCGGGGGGTGTTGGCGGTGTTGTCTTTTTATTCTCCACGTTTTGTTCTCCTCTGACTTTGTGACCAGAACAAGAACGATCTAATCGCTTCTCTGCAGGAAGTTCTCATGGTCATTAACTCTGAAACTGCCGAGCACGCCGTCATGTGACCTCTAGAAACAACCGAGCACGCAGTCATGTGACCTCTAGAAACCACCGAGCACGCTGCCACGTGACCTCATAGAAACCACCAAGCACGCTGTCATGTGACCTCATAGAAACCTTTGTTCAGATCGTTGAGCAGTGTTGCATGAAAACATGGTGGAACAGGCTAGCTAAGTAGCCAGGCTTGCGCTACACTTAGAGCTACTGAGCATGCAACACTGCTCACAGCTGCGGTGCAACGCTGGTTACAGAAAATGAGCCCAACAACAAAACGGTTCTTTGAGGTCATTTTAGAGATTATTTAGAGTTTGTCCACCAGAGAGCGCCGAGTTCATTTCTACGCTGTAAAATGTCTCAAATCTCCATCTGTTGGTTGGAAACTTCATCTCACATGATGTTATAAATTGAATATATATTAAGTCACTTCTGGCCGTTTGTTCCTCTTAAGCGTGTTTAATATCGATTGGTTCCTCGCCGCCTGTCGTTTGATCCACATTGATTTTTGTCCGTCTGTAGCGTCAACAGCGCGATGCGTTCAGGGTCAGACGTGCACACGACAAAACACAACCCGTGGGTTTAGATAAATATTGATTTTTGTCCTTTAAGCCTCTCGTGTGGGTGCAGTAGATTTACTCATTACCAGTTGTTTCCTGTGTATTAATCTCATGTTGGCGGTCGTGTGGCAGAGCAGGACCTGAAATACAACCTGAAGTTAGTTTTGGACAAATATACAGAAATATATATTACCATTTTTGGGATTTAAAGGAGAAACCAACCAGCTGTCACAGTGAGTTGACTAAACAAATCTATTGATTTATCTATTTCCCCTTCAACCATGTTTGTTATTGAAACATCAGAATGACTTTCTGTGAATCACTTTTATATCAGAAGAATTGTAGCACTGCGTTCAGGTGTTTAAATGTTTTATTTTAACATGTTGACGACTGAAGACCTCACAGATCATGGTTCTCCAAGTAGCATCCTAGCTAGACCAGATCTTTACATGTGTATCTCCTAAACGGAATAAAAACCTGACAACCAGGACATACATGTTAACATTCATTGTTCAACTTCATGCATATTTAAAACGCTGCATCCTGAAGGTCTGGACCTTGGGGGTCTGCAGAGAGTCCCTTCCTGTCCACGTTAGAAACTGGGACCAGCTGCTCCCTGCTTCACATCAGACAACCTGAATCCTTTAACGCCCACAGAGCTGCTCGCTTTATGCAGATTGGCCCGGAGAGGTGCGATTTAAGGCTCATTAACATTCATGAAAACACCCCCCCTCCCCCAGCATCAAACCGGTTCCTGCAGCCCCTCGGAGACGCCGCCGCCTCGCCGTCCTCGGGATGTTAATCACCGACGCTGACTGCTGCCGTTAATGTACTTCTGCCGGTGTGTTGGTAGTGCAGCAGCAGATAAAACTTAATGAATTGGTTGTAACTCCTCGCCTGTCGTGCCGCGCTGCTCGGCGGCGGCGGTGCTCTGAAGGCCACCGAGCAGCATCACGCTGCAACCTGATGATTTAACAGCCAGCAGCTGGTCCACGCCGCTTCCTTTTTATTTTGCAGACTAAATGTTTGCCTCGCCGTAGCGTCCTCTGGATGTCACGGCCAGGTCCACCTTAAATAACTCTAGCTGTAACTGAGACCAGGACCAGGTCTCAGTCTGGGGTAGTAAATCCTCCGGAAATGCATTTTTAAAAACCTTGGTCCCTGTAAGCAAACGCGGTTCCTTCCAGACCAGCCGGCTCTGGTTCATACTGGAACCGCTTTGTGGATCACAGTTTAAAGGGAAACGTTACGTTCTCTCTTCACGTAGCAGGAATACGCTTCAGAACGAATCCTGGAAGTCCACGTAGGGGAGCAGGTCTGGCTGGGTCTAAAAACACAGTACTTTCACCCAGGAAACCGATGTTAGAGTCCCGTTCCAACCAAGCACTTTAGTTGGGAGTTTGTTTTGTTTAATATCACTTTTTTTTTTTAACTACGTGTTTCAAACTTCGGCCGGTCCAGAAGAAAATATGTTTCCCTTTTGATTTGATCTTTTTTGTTGTTTTTTTGTTTATTTTTTATTTTTTTAAAGTATATTTCTAGTCACCACAACACAGAACTCATTCACACTGACGCAGCCGAGTTCACGTTGAGTTTACTGGAAAGCTTGTTGCATCTCTTTCCGATGTGAACGTTGGTGTGTGTGTGTGTGTGTGTGTAGCTGTTGTTGGTAGGTTGCTGTGTCTGTGTGTGTGTGAGTCAGAGGTATTGATCGAGCTGGCTGGCTGCAGTTATTAATATTTGAAGCGGGCGTCTAATGGAGGCCTTTGAAGCCGAGCAGTTTGAAGATGCTCCGACACGTTTAAAGTTCAGTCGGGACAGAAACACTTCATCAGCCGTCGGTGATTCTCTCATATATAATACGGAATGACAAATGTATGCATGAGCTTTATTATTTTGTATTCTGGAAAGAAGAAAAAGTTTGTTTCCTGTACTCTTTGACACCAAAACATTCCTCTCAATCATCAAAAAACACAAATTAAAAACAAATTAATAGAAAATCACCCATAAAATTACAGCAATGTTCCATAATTAAAATGTAGTTTTTAGCTTTGATTTAAAATGATATATCTTGTTTATTTCTTTGGCAGAAAGACCCGTTTTATAAGAAGTTAGCTTCTCGTTAGCAACACAAGCAGCTAACTTCAATCAGAACTGACTGACCTGCAGACAGACAGACAGACAGGCAGACAGACAGGCGGGTGTTTTACTTCATTCTTCTGTTTGTGTTTCTGTCTGCAGCTTTAATTGTTCAACCTTTGATCCTCTCTCCTCCATCCAATGAGATATTGATAAGGCCGATCCCTGCAGGAGCCATTACTGCTGACTCTCAGGAGTGTGTGATGGTGTGTGATGGTGTGTGTGAGTGTGTGATACTCCCTCCTGCTGTGGTGGTCTTCTCCAGCCTCTTCAGCTTCTGGCTTTGAAAGAAAAAACATTCATCTATTATTGAATCACTGGAGAGAGAGAAGCGGCCTGAATACACTCTGAACCCACAGACAGACGGGTAGACTAACGGACAGTCTAACGGACAAACAGGTAGACTAACGGACAGACTGGTAGACTAACGGACAAACGGGTAGACTAATGGACAGACGGGTAGTCTTACGGACAGACAGACGGGTAGACTAACGGACAGTCTAACGGACAAACGGGTAGACTAATGGACAGACTGGTAGACTAACGGACAAACGGGTAGACTAATGGACAGACTGGTAGACTAACGGACAAACGGGTAGACTAATGGACAGACTGGTAGACTAACGGACAAACGGGTAGACTAATGGACAGACGGGTAGTCTTACGGACAGACAGACGGGTAGACTAACGGACAGTCTAACGGACAAACAGGTAGACTAATGGACAGACGGGTAGTCTTACGGACAGACAGACGGGTAGACTAACGGACAGTCTAACGGACAAACAGGTAGACTAATGGACAGACGGGTAGTCTTACAGACAGACAGACGGGTAGACTAACAGACAGTCTATCGGACAAACAGGTAGACTAATGGACAGACGGGTAGTCTTACGGACAGACAGACGGGTAGTCTAACGGACAGACGGGTAAACCAATGGACAAACGAGTAGACTAACGGACAGACAGGTAGACTAACGGACAGACAGACGGGTAGTCTTACGGACAGACAGACGGGTAGACTAATGGACAGTCTAACGGACAAACGGGTAGACTAATGGACAGACGGGTAGTCTTACGGACAGACAGACGGGTAGACTAACGGACAGACGGGTACACTAACGGACAGACGGGTAGACTAACGGACAGACAGACAGGTAAACCAACTGACAGACGGGTAGACTAACGAACAGACATTCCTAGACTATGGTCTCCAGGACGAACAATCACTGCAGTAAAAGTACTAATACCACACAGTAAAAGTACTAATACCACACAGTAGAAATACTAATACCTCACAGTAAAAGTCCTTCATGCATCCTGAGTCTTCTGGGTTCATTTCAAATGTCTTCGCCAAAGAATCTCCATTGTCGAGTCTCGACAGGTACACACACACACACACATGCACGCACACACACACCCAGTGTCTGTGGGATTCGAGTGTGTCAGCAGATGCTGCTTTGCGTTTTGGGGCGTGGCGGTGAACCTGGTCTTAAACCGCCCACCTTCACTGTAGCACACAAACACACACACACACACACACACACCCTGTTACCTGTACCATCGCTATGGTTACCAACAGATAAATAGGCCCTGAACACTGATTTAGATCAACTGTCACCATAAAGGATTTGAACAAACAAGTAGTTAGAGGTTGTCTTTAATAATAAGAAATATAGTATTAAAATGAGTATTTTCTCTGGTTGTGGCGTTAAGGTTAGTGAGTTATTTAAAGATGCAGGACGCTTTCACCAGATCCTCCGATCTCAGCAACGAGGTCACTTTCAAAAGAGCAGCATGTTTTGGTGACTGATGACAGAGATGGCAGCAGGCAGTCTAAAGTGTGATGGAGGCTGTGAGGTTGTGGTTGAAGTGCAGCGTTTCCTCCGTCTGCCTTTCCTTCTTCTACACACCACATGTCTGTCATTATGTTGTTAGTGTGTGTGGTCGCTACAGAACCCACAAAAACATGTTCTACGTTCCTGCAAAAACCACATGAGGCCTGATGGGAAGCACACGTTTCATATCGGGCTTCTTACAGAGTTAACGTGAAACGGTTACATTACGTCCAGGCAGCAGAACTACAAGTCAATGTACAAGAACGACAAAATATTGTTCCATAAAACTAAACTACACTCTCAATTACATTTCAAGTGAAACATATTTTTTTTAAACAGTTTAAATCAGGAGACAACTTCTGGTTCTGAACAGTGAAGCTGAAGTGCCTTAAACTGTCATTCTCTCTGCTGGCCACCAGGGGGCGACTCCTCTCTGATTGTATAGACGTCTATGAGAAAATGTTCCTACTTCTCTCTTGATGTATTATCTCATCGTAAATATCGTAAACATGAGTTTATAGTCTCAATCTCTCAATTTATGTTATGTTGCGTTATGTTGCCTTATGGTGTTGGTACTTTATGTCATGTTGCGTTATGTCATGTTACGTTATGTCATGTTACGTTATGTCATGTTGCCTTATGTTATGTTGCCTTATGTTATGTTGCGCTATTTTGCGGTATGTTACATTATGTTGCGTTATGTTACGTTATGTTGCGTCATGTTGTGTTATGTTGCGTCATGTTGTGTTATGTTGCGTCATGTTGTGTTATGTTGCATTATGTTGTGTTACGTTATGTTGCGTTACGTTATAATGTATTGCGTTATGTTGCATTACATTATGTTGCTTGTTACGTTGCGTTATGTTGTGTTACGATATGTTATGTTATGTTGCGTTATGTTGCGTTATGTTGCATTATGTTGCGTTATGTTACGTTATGTTGCGTTATGTTGCATAATGTTACGGTATGTTGCGTGATGTTATGTTGTGTGATGTTATGTTGTGTTACGTCCTTGATATGGTCCATAAACACGTATATCCTCTATAAGAGACATGGAGCTGGTGAGGGCCGACACATTTAACATGTTCAAGAGTCCAACGGAGGGAAGTCAGTCCTTCAAGCGTGTCCAGACTGGTCCATTAGCAGCAGACTAATGTTCAGACTGAGTCAGCCTCATTACACACACACACACACACACACACACACACAGACACACACACATACACACACACACACACACACACACACACACACACACACACACACACACACACACACACACACACACACACAGACACACACACACTGATCCTCTGATAAAAAGGTCAGATTTTGGACAGTTTGAAGGAGCCTCATTCCACCAAGACTCAACTGCTGAAGGAGATCACACACACACACACACACACACACACACACACACACTCACACACACACACACACACACACACACACACACACACACACACACACCTCCTCCAGATGTGTCAGAGTCCTCCAGGTCTTGTTAGACTTCCTGTCCAGCAGGTCTCCCAGCTGTTCGGTGTGACAGGTTTCCTCTAATGAGGCAGCAGAGCTGAAGGTCAGTGAACGCGTTCAGACACCTGATTTCATCTGAGACACACCGTTCTCTACACGCCGACTTCTTTTCCTTCTACTTTTTAACGATGCGCTAAATCCTCGTTTGACACCCGCCACCATCGCTGCAGGGTTGGCAGTGTGAAGCTTCAGGGAAGTCGTGACAAAGTTTTTCTCCTTGTGGTAAAGCCACACTCTCGACGTGAGAGAGAGGCCGTCTCTGTTGGAGTCAACGAGACATCTACACGTCTGTGGTTATGACATTCATGTTCCCCTCAGGATGAACGGTAATAACTGCTGATCCTCTGAGTTTTCATGTAGTGCCATCGTCAACATGCCAACGTGTCCAGTACTTTATGACCAAAAACCTGACCAGAAGAATAGAAATATAAAAACAACCATTCACCATTCTACCTGGTGTTATATATATATACGTTAGCTTTAGACGACAAAACCAACGTAAGCTTTGGACAATAAAACCAATGTTAGCTTTAAACAAAACCAACGTAAGCTTTAGACAACAAAACCAACGTAAGCTTTAGACGATACACCAACGTTAGCTTTAGACGTCAAAACCAACGTAAGCTTTAGACGATACACCAACGTTAGCTTAAGACGTCAAAACCAACGATAGCTTTAGATGACGGAACCAATGTTAGCTTTGGACAACAAAACCAACGTTAGCTTTAGACGACAAAACCAACATTGGCTTTAGATGACGAAACCAATGTTAGCTTTGGACAATAAAACCAACGTTAGCTTTAGACGACAAAACCAACGTTAGCTTTAGATGACAAAAACCAATGTTAGCTTTGGACAACAAAACCAATGTTAGCTTTAGACGACAAAACCAACGTTAGCTTTAGACAACAAAACCAACGTAAGCTTTGGACAATAAAACCAATGTTAGCTTTAAACAAAACCAACGTAAGCTTTAGACAACAAAACCAACGTAAGCTTTAGACGATACACCAACGTTAGCTTTAGACGTCAAAACCAACGTAAGCTTTAGACGATACACCAACGTTAGCTTAAGACGTCAAAACCAACGATAGCTTTAGATGACGGAACCAATGTTAGCTTTGGACAACAAAACCAACGTTAGCTTTAGACGACAAAACCAACATTGGCTTTAGATGACGAAACCAATGTTAGCTTTGGACAACAAAACCAACGTTAGCTTTAGACGGCAAAACCAACATTGGCTTTAGATGACGAAACCAATGTTAGCTTTGGACAACAAAACCAACGTTAGCTTTAGACGACAAAACCAACGTTGGCTTTAGATGACGAAACCAATGTTAGCTTTGGACAACAAAACCAACGTTAGCTTTAGACGACAAAACCAACATTGGCTTTAGATGACGAAACCAATGTTAGCTTTGGACAACAAAACCAACGTTAGCTTTAGATGACGAAACCAATGTTAGCTTTGGACAACAAAACCAACGTTAGCTTTAGACGACAAAACCAACGTTGGCTTTAGATGACGAAACCAATGTTAGCTTTGGACAACAAAACCAACGTTAGCTTTAGACGACAAAACCAACGTTAGCTTTAGACAACAAAACAACGTAAGCTTTGGACAATAAAACCAATGTTAGCTTTAAACAAAACCAATGTAAGCTTTAGACGATACACCAACGTTAGCTTTAGACGTCAAAACCAACGTTAGCTTTAGACGTCAAAACCAATGTTAGCTTTAGACAACAAAACCAACGTAAGCTTTGGACAATAAAACCAATGTTAGCTTTAAACAAAATCAACGTCAGCTTTAGACATCAAAACCAACGTTAGCTTTAGACGTCAAAACCAACGTTAGCTTTAGATGACAAACCAACGTTAGGCTCTGTAAGCAGGTAAACATCCAGATGTGTTTCCAGGTAACGGCGTGACACCATTAAAACCACCACGTCGGGAACATCTGATTCTATAATGACACAAACCAGAAAACAGATGCAGGCCTAATCCATCTAAATGCAGTCCGATCCGTGGACCCGGGACCGGATGAGTCTGGTTTCTGTCATAAGAGAGACATTAGAAGAGACACTGACGTCTTTTCTGTCGCAGCAACAAAAGAGTGGAGAGGATGAGGAGGAGGAGGCGGTGAAGGATTTAATTGTGTGTCGGAGAGGAAGAACAGAGGAGTCTGTCTCTCTTGGCGGAGGAAGACCATTAAAGGGCCATTCCGTGTTTTACTCTGTCACGTCGGTTCGTGTGGTTTCATGAATGAGAGCGGTTCTTGTGAAGGACCGGAAGGCCGGTGGATGACGAGTCTGTGATCACCGCAAAGAAACGCTCAATTACAGAGACGCTAATGTCGTTTTCAAACATCAAGACTTTTTATTTAGTTGTTTTCTTTCTTTCTTTTTTTTTAAGTTGAGTCAGTTTATTGCTTTATAGCACATTTAAAGCAGAATGCCGCCGTTACACAGAGCGACCGGACGTTGCAGATAATGCCTGCGATAAACAATAAATGTCTGCAGACACTTCAGTAGGCAGTCTTTTCAGTCTGGCTGTGGAAGGATGTTAGCATTAGATCTAGTTAAGCAAACAGACAACACACATTTTATTTTCACATATTTATGTGTATTTTTAGCTCATTTGATCTTCTTATTAAATTATTGTATTTTATCAGATGCAAAAACAAGGTTCAAGGTTCTTTATTTGTCTTGTGTCCAAATACAACGTAAAAAACCCCACATCCGTCGACCATTACTATAATGTAGCTAATGTTAACAAGCCCTCCTTGTTGTTCACGATTTGGTGTCATCAGGGCAGGACGTCAACCTCCAGCCGAGCGGATCCCGATCCTCTTCTAGACCACTACCATCACACTTTTAGAGTTTTAGCTGCTGCTTGGTACCAAGATGTTGTTAAAACCCCAGACAAAGAAGAGAGAGACGAAGAGGAGAGACGATACAGTAACTATAGATGAAGAGATGGAGATGAGAGAGAGAGGGAGAGAGAGGAAGAGAGAGAGGGAGAGAGAGGGGGAGAGAGAGAGGGAGAGAGTGGGAGAGAGGGAGAGAGAGGGAGAGAGAGAGAGGGAGAACGGAGAGCTGGAGGTGACGGAGGAGAGAGGTGACCTCTGAGTATTGATCAGACATCTCAGTCATCAATAACCTGATAGAGATCTGATAAGAGGCTGTCTGGACACACACACACACACACACACACACACACACACACACACACAGCTGAAGTTACTCAGTGAGCTGCCTTCATCCCCCGTTTCTTCTTCCTGAGAGTTTAAATGGATGAGGTCACGTGACAGCAGAAAACAACAGGTTACACGTTTTAGAGGCTAAGCCCCGCCCCCTTCCTGGGTAATTATCTCAGAAAAAAATATATATGTAGGAAGTCAATGGAGAGACAAATTATTTATTGATTATGATGTTTGTCAGTTTAACAGATACAGTTTCAGGTCCAGAATGTTGACGTACACACAACGTACGTTACCAACACGGCCGTTAGCTCGGCTCGCTAGCTAGCTAGTAAGCTTAGCTATGTTCCATCACTAATGTAATGTTAACTCTCTGTTAACGTGATGACTACGACATGCAGCAACGCGAAGGAACATCGGTGAGTCAGCCAGGTCACTGCTGTCTTTTGAGTTGAACTAAAACTGTACTGTACCTTTAAGGAGGTAGCGCCGCCGATGTCCCGCACGGCGCGTTGTTGGCCGTGTGCGTGATGACGTCACCCAGAAGAGCGCCGATGTTGCCATGGCGTTGGGCACTGCCGAACGTTTTGACAGTTTCTACGGAAGTCCTCCTCGTCCTTCTAGCGGGCGTTTAATGACCACAGCGGGCCAGGGGGACAGGGTTTTGATGGAGACGTAGTCCGGGGACGTGGAGCGGAGTCCGCAGAGACGGGGTCCTCTTCGGGGGCGATGGCGATGGACTGACCGTGGATTTGTCCAGCCTTGTGATGCTGGAGGTGGGTCTTTCTGGATTATGGGGAGCCGGATCCTAGGCGCTGAGGAGTTCCAGTCTGCTGGCGTCAGCAACTGGACGTGGTCTCCGATGGGGGGAAGAGAGAGAGGAAGTCATCCATGGAGGTGAGTGGATGGCGGTTGTTCTTGCGTTAAGTGGGTCACTCTGAGTGCGCTCGAGCTGCCTGTCGCGTGCACTCAGTCTTGAGTGGGTTTGGCGGGTTTTCTGGAGAAGCAGGAAGTAGTAGCAAGGTTCAGATGGACTTTCTGAATAGATGACAGCACGCTAGCATGCTAAGCGCTAATCGGTTTCGTCCAAAACCCGCCACCGAGGGTCAGTGCCGCTCGGGACCGGGAACCGACGCACTGAGACCCCCGTTAGTGGCTCGATGCGGCGATGTGATAACGTTACTTTAGCGATGGGGACGTAGCTAGCTAGCTAGCAAGACAAGCTAACGGGTGTTGGTGACATACGAGCGTTTTCATACTCAACTTAATATTATTACAACAAACCTATGACACTAGACTGCAAAGTTATCTTTTGACATACATTAGGTCCATGCTGCCTTCACGTGCCAGTCGGAAGACCCTACTTCCCAGTTGTGAAGGTGGAATTTACGAGAATGTCACGTTCAAGTGCTTTTGAATTGAAAAATGTCAGACGTAAGGTTTGTTGTTGGTAGAATTATACATAGCATTTGTCTATATCAACACTGTGTACATAGATTACAGATTACAATTATGTACATAACAGGGTTGGTACGGGTGCTGGAAATCCTTGAAAACACTTGAATTTTAGTGTGGTGTTTTCCAAGGTTTGAAAAATGTTTGGATTTAGAATATAGTGCTTGAATATGTTTGAAATGTATGTTCTATGTGATGACATATAAGCTGTCTCCAAACATCATGTTGGTTGTTGATAGGACAATAACATCTCATTTAATGTGATGAACAAGTGCAATAATAAGGAGACTGAATACTGAGGATTGTATTGGAAACAAATATGTGGTTTACCACAGCTGGACGGTGCTTGAAAAGCATGAAATGCTTGAAAAGTGCTTGAATTTGACTTTGGAAAAGGAGTTAGACTCTGAGCAGGTCAGGATATGACTTCTGGTCCCGCTGCTCCTCAGACCTGAAACGAACGGTTTCTGCCGACGTGTTTCACGTCATCGTCCGTCTCTTCGTTAGCGCCGATTCTGACACCAAGACCTGCTGGCTTCAAAGCCACACAGCTGCTAATTACTGACGAGTGGCGTGATGGAATGAAATAACACGACAGGCAAAACATAATTAGACTGTTAAAGAAAGGATCTGTGGTGTGTGGGTGTGGGTGTGTGTGTGTGAGTCAATTACAGAGAGTAGATCTGTGGTTTGGCTCCATCACATGTTCACACAGACTGTTAAACATGTGTTGCTTCTTTTTTAATTTCCTGCCTGTCTTTTTAATGTGACAGTAAAGTGAACTGCTGTCACTTTCACTCGCACACACACAAAAGATTTAATTTACTTCCAGTTAATGGAGTTTAGAGAAATCAGACGATGTTTTTTTAAAGTGTTTTAATAAGCATATGTTGGCTTGTTAAACATGAGACGTGTTTGTGCTTTATGTTCTGACATGTTTGTTTATTTAATATGATCTGAACAGAGAGAATGACTGTGATTTGCTGGTTTGGATGATGTTTTCACGTGTTGTGACTACGTCCACAGTTCGGTTCGTCTGTTTGTCAGCAGGGTTACTAAAAAAGCCCACAACTCTCCACTCAACCCAGAAACATGTTCTACGTTTTCTGCAAACCACCAGACTGATCTCATGAAGTGGCGTATGTATGACACGCCAACTCGTATGCCATTATGACGTGTTATCACTACGCACAATCGCCTTTTCACGTGTTTATCAACGCCGAACCCTAACCCTAACCCTAAAGGGCGTTTACATACACGTGGATGTGATGGGTCGTGAATGGGATGTGAAATATACACGCCACAGGAAGTGGCGTGTATATTTTTGAAAAGTAATGATGCCACATTGAAACCACAGATATGAAGCACAAGTTTCTTATGCTGGCCACCAGGGGGCGACTCCTCTGATTGTATAGAAGTCTATGAGAAAATGTTTCTACTTCTCTCTTGATCCATTATCTCAGTAAACATTGTAAACATGAGTTTATGGTCTCAATCTCTAGTTTCAGTTTCAGTCTTCTTCAATCCAGCATGATGTTAATTTAGAACATTATGGTCCATTTAGAGTCCAACAGACCAGAAAGCAGGGGATGCTTTTGGGGGCGGGGCTTACCTCCTGATTGACAGGTCGCTACCAATGCTAGTTAGCTACTCAGATGACCTAGAATTATGAAGCTAACTTTGTTAGCAGCTTCACACCAGAATCCACATGGATCCAGATCCAGTAAGGGTGCTGCTCTGCTGCTTGTGTTTACAGTCCAAATATGGTCACTTCCTTCTCTGGTTTTGGCCAAAACTGACAGAACTTGAGGCTTCAAAATCGTCGGCCACAAACCATTTCATTGCTCCTTCTCTCTCCAAAAGCAACATTTATACTTTGCCACATGGATAATTGCAATCAGACACAAACAAAACTGCATGCTAGATAATAAGTCATAAAACCATTTCCTGGACCATCAGGATGCAGAGCTAAGAGCATGTGTTTTGTTAGAAACTGAGACAGTTATTATTTAACAAAAAAAAAAAAAACATTTCCAACGCTTACAAATAATAGCTGGAGGATAAAGACGTCAGACACTGCAGGTGGACACTTTTCCCAAAATGAGTTTCCATAATTACGGGTGAATCTTTATTAGAGATCCAGACTGGATGAGTCTGCTTTGCCAGTAATCGACCGTCCTGAAGGCAAAAGTGATCGAGAGTTAGAATCTGTTTCTGATGAACAAGGACGTTTTTATATTCAGCACTAATGACGCTGTTTTTCTCTTAAAGACTAAAACCCTCCAAACCACTGTGTTTCAGCTGAAAACCATTATATATTTAGTCTTGTTGTTGTCTGATTCCAAATATTAACATTTTAATTCTGCGCGTAGTTTTATACAGTAGAGGGCCGTCACTATATGTATTTACGACACAATTACTAACGCTTATTGCTAATGCTAATGTGTGCATACACGTACCCCCAGGTTTGCATGTAAACTTAAATTCTCAAATTGTCATTATACCAGACTTTTAAAGTACTCAGCTAACCATCATCATAACAATAGTGTAGCATGCTAGCATTTAGCATATGCATTAAGTTAAAACAGTGACCTGCATGTGGTGCTTTTTTATTTTCCCTCTCTTCGCACACTGACTCCAGGGTTTTTCATACGAAAATGAAAAAATAAAAATCAGGTTTTGGGAACAGGTTTGATTTTCTTCAGTGTGCAAGGTTTCTGTATGTAACACATTTTCTCATTTGACGGATGAAAAAATGCGAAAATAAAGCCATAAGTGTGTGTGTGTGTGTGTGTGTGTGTGTGTGTGTGGTCGTGATAGTGGTCGCCATGTCCGTCAGCTACAGATACGACCCGTCACTCAATGATATCGCCGTGGCAACGCACCCTTCCATCAGAGGTGATGATGGGAATTCAGGCGCAGGGTGATGGATGCTTCCTGTCAACCCTCTGACCTCCTGCAGAGGAGGAGGAGGAGGAGGAGGCGAGGGGGAAGGAGGGGAGACGGTAAGAATGAATGGAAAGAGGAGGAGGAAGGAGATGATGGAGGAAGAGAATCTTCACCATGTGACTGCTAGTTTTTAAGTTCAGTGTTGTTACAGCTTCACAGAGACGTACAGACACAAAGTGAATAGCTGCCCCATCAACACTCCAAATAAGGTCATCTAGACAAAAATACAGCAGAGACCTCGTTGTTTGAACGCGCGTCACAATGTTATGAAAAGTTTGAAATATTTCAACTTGCACCATTAAGCGTATGATATGAATGTTTGCGTCTTCGCCTCATTAACGCCGCGTCAACACACCTTTAGAGACATTTAGAAAAGTGAGTGAACCTGAAACCAAGAAGAAACTGTCGAGAACATAAAGCTGCTTTTAATGAAAGTGTGTGGTATTCAGGAGGAGCAGCTCTCCTGTGAGCCGGTTTGCTTCTAAATTGTTATTTAAATGTGGAGACGAACTCCAAGTTCCCACTCTCCCGTCGAGAAAGTTCACGTTTCATCTTTAATACGGTGTCATTCATTTTGATTATGCGCGCTGCGCTCGCTGCAGTGTTTTGACAGCTAAACCAAACTGCAGGCGCGGTGGAATAATAATATTCAGTATTTATTAAATGGATCCTCGCTGGTTCAGCAAAGCAACAACAAATACATACTCAGCATTATTATTATACGAAGAAGTTCCTCTTTCTTACACTGGTTAACATCCCTCAGCTACACACAAAGATACATATGAGATACGAGAGGTTAATAGAAGCACCACGGTTACAGATTTGTGGTCAGTTTTTATTTCGGTTATTTTATTGTGGTTTTAACTGGTGCTGTTATTTTTCTTAATGGGTATTCGGATGAATTTCAGGATTGTTCTTCTCTTTGTCGTCATGGCAATTGTCATCCTGTGTCCATGTTGGGAATAAGTGTTGAATTCACCTGAACTTGTTATCGTTATGTAGATTGTTGTTTCTTTGTCTGTTAATCCATAAATTAAAAAAACAACACGTGAGAGGAACATGAAGGAGATACAGTCAGAGAGGAAAAGACCACAAAGCAGGGGAGGAAGGGAGGGAGAGGAGAAACGAGAATGTAGGTGAGTGGAGGAGAAATGAGGAGAGAGGACATGAGGCGAGGGAAAGAGATGGGAGGAGATGGAGGAAGAAAACGAAGAAGAGAAAGACGTGATGAGAGAGAAATAAGAGGAGTTCTAGGAGAGGAGGAGTTCTAGAAGAGGAGTGGGGGAGGAGGAGAGAATTAACAAAAGAAGAGGAGTGACGAGAAGGAGAAGACAAGAAATGTTGGGGAAAAAAGAGTTTTCCACCTCGGAGGTATTGATAAAGCATTAGAAGATCCTAACTCTGCACTTAACTCCATTTACTGCTCTAATCGTGTGTGTGTGTGTGTGTGTGTGTGTGTGTGTGTGTGTGTGTGTGTGTGTGTGTGTGTGTGTGTGTGTGTGTGTGTGTGTGTGTGTGTGTGTGTGTGCGCGCGCGCGTGTGTGCGTGTGTGTGTGTGTGTGTGTGTGGGAACAGACTCTCCTGCTGTGAGGAGCTTTCCCGTGGGCTAATTAACCATCACTATGAATTGATATAAACACACGTTGGACCCCCGGTGTTGCCACGGTTACCAACATACATCTTTCTCCCTCTCTCTCCGAGCTACTGCTGGACGGACGTCTCTGACCACACACACACTTCCTGTTTTAGCTACAGTAGCGGTACAGTCCGGAGCCTGTTGCTTAGTAACGACTGGTTTGGAGCCAGCTGATGTCAGCAGGGTTGCTCAATTTTGTTTAAGTTGTTGGCAACTTTGGAGAGCACAGTTTGAAAGTACGCACGCGCACACACACACACACACACACACACACACACACACACACACACATACAGCTCTGTACAGTTATGTCCTGCAGGATCTTTGTTGCTTCGGAGCAAAGAACCTAAAAACTCTGCTGAATACAACTTGACGATAATGTTGGTGAGCTCGGTCAACGGTTGAGCTTTGTTTATTCTCGCCATGAAGCCGGCGAGCTCCAAGCTCTTTGCATCACTTTGCATGCAGCATTTAATTATATATATATATATATATATATACAATATATATACTCAGTGACACTGTGTCTCGTTGTTGTGTTTTTTTTATAGTTGTGGGTCAGAAGTTTTTGTCCTCCGTGTTGTTGAATTCTGCAGCTCGTGCTTTAATGCGCACTTGCCTCTAACCGTCGCCGTTGGCAACGGTTGCTATGATAGCCAGTAGGAATCTGTTTGGCAGGAAAACTCAACAGGTGCAGCAGCCGCTCCACTATGTTTAGTGCAGTGTTAATCAGATGGAAATCAGTTTTAATACATGAAGTAATGGATCCAGATATCTTCACATTCCTCCGTCCGTCTGTCCGTCTGTCTTTCTGTCCGTCCGTCAGCTGCTAGTTCATTCTGATGCCTTTTCTGCCTCTTTTGTAGAGTTAATGACCCTCTCCCCCCCCTCATTTCCCATGTCTGACTGTCTGGTGTGTGTGTGAATGTGTGTGTGTGTGTGTGTGTGTGTGTGTGTGTGTGTGTGTGTGTGTGTGTGTGGTCTGACTGATGGCCATTCTGTGTGTCAGACCATGACAGGGCCTCTAAAGAGAAGAGGCAAAGTGAAAGAGAGCGAGTGAGCCAAGACGGATGGAGAGAGGCCATAGAGCATGCTGGGATTGTGTGTGTGTGTGTGTGTGTGTGCATGTGTGTGAGAGTGTGTGTGTGTGTGGGGGGGGGGGGGGGGGGGGGGGGGGTTGAAGGGTCAGTCTAATTTGCAGCTCATTGAATAGAAACAAGTTTCCTCTGGCGGGTGGGTTGGGGGGTCGTCAGTGTGTTTGTGTGATAGTTTACATCTATTTCCACGCACATACATTCACAAATATATCAACATTTTTTTTCCAAATCTACATTTAAAATTGAAAAAAAAACTTTTAGATGAATAAATAAATGTCTTTGTATTTTATACCAAAATCTGATATTTTGGTATCGTCATGTGTTCTGTTAATAGCCGTTTAAACTTTAAAGGGAACATTGGTGTGATCTCTTGGAACCTGTTACCTCCTGATGCATTCATGTGTTCATCACTTCTATCTTGCAGCTGGTGAAGATGAAGCTCATTTTAATGACTTTATATTCTGCCGTCAGCGAAATGAAGTAAAGTAGAACCTGCTGTTCTCCAGCTGAACATCTTCTGTAGCACTTCACAGGTGATGCATCACATTAAAATACCAACATGGTTACTCTGCTCCACTACAGAACTAATCAATGAAATCTCCAACCGGATTACATCGGTAATTAACGTGAACACCAGACATATTTCTCGAGATTCTATTAATCTATTTCAGGTTAATTCCTCTTTCACAACCTCTCGAAAGAGCAAACTGCCCAATTAAATCATTGATAACCGACGCTAGCATCATGTTGCCATAGAAACATTATAACTCTGTGTGAAGATGAGTAAAAGTAAATCCACTCTAAACCCGTCCACGTCATTGTAAGACGGTCAAACAAACACAGGACTTTCACCCAGGAGACCGCTGTTCATGAGCCTGTGAGACTGAGTCAACATTGACAGTGGTTAGTCCCCCGACTCTTAGACATAGTTAACATCAACCTCAATCTTTTCTGAAACAAACACAGGACTTTCACCCAGGAGACGGCTGTTCTGTGTGGAAGTCCACCTTATTTATTTATCAGGTCAGTCTTCAGTGACGAGTAGTGAAAGTAAACATCAAGCGTGACTGTGACATGACTGACAGGGAAACCTCTCGCCGCTGTCACTGCAGTTAAGTCTGCCGTTTGTGGTTTTGATTATCTCCTAAATGTCGAGGAGAGACGGAGGAGATGGAGGAGACGGAGGAGACGGAGGCATAATGGAGGACATTGTTTCTGTCTGCAGTGATGTGGGAGAGTTAAACAAAAAGATCTCAGTGCTCCTCAACACAGAGTACATCTAACTGTCTGAGCTTTCACGATTTCGGTACTCTAAATACTACGATACCCATGAGCCTCGGAGGCTGTCGTCATGGACAAAAAGACCAAAAACAATCAAGTAACCCTAAACTGACCCAGAATATAAAAGTTAAATGATGTAAACGGCTGAAAGTTTCATCTTGTTTAACGGCACACTCGACAGAATTTGAAGCTCTGTGAGTGGCCATTGGTGAAATGCACTCTGGGAGTCGTAGTTGACTTCTCTCCTTCAGTTTTTATGCCCCCCAGGCTTTTTAATGGCTGAAGCAGATATTTTGTCATGCAGTAATTCCGATGATTTAAACAATGAGGCGGAAAGCTACTGTGATGTAGCGGCGTCGTTAATAACGTGGTGAACCTTTTAATCCGCTCCATGACTCAAAAGTTCAGTCGGTGCCTGAAGCCCAGCTCATGATCTCATTGGTCCTTCAGGACTGATGTCACTGTGGTGTCGGGGCTTACCGTGCAACGCCTCGTGACATCATTTCCTGCAAAAACCATCGGAATCTTGGTCTCAAATGACACTGAGAGGCTGCAGTCGCCTCTGTACTCGTCTTTGTGTGTATTGTGTGTGTGTTGTGTGTGTGTGCGTGTTGTGTGTAGGCTGTGGTCGTTTATTAATCCTGTTCAGTCTGACAGTAACTGTTGTTCAGGTTGAGAAATGAATTACCCTACAGGGCGGCTAGTAGACTCATTCATCACCATCACACACACACACACACACACACACACACACACACACACACACACACACACACACACACACAGTGTTCAGATGTCTATCTGCAGTGTTTTCCTGTCATTGTGTTGCTGGGGGAGCTCTGCAGTAAAACGCCTGCTAACCAACACGTTTCATTCTGCAGCGAAGCTATAAAACATTCTCCTTCCTGCTGCACCTTCAGGTTACTGGACACACAGACCACTCCCAAAACACGCCATCTGTGTGTATTTATTAAATATAAATGTATATGTATATATATATATATATATATATATATATATATATACATACTCATAAAAAGTTAGAGATATTCGGCTTTCAGGTGAAATTTCAGGATGAACCTAAAATGCACTATAACCTTTACAGGTGAACTTAATTTGACCTTCTCTAAACCTTTGAATACACTCGTCCAACTGTTCAATGTTTCAGTACTTTTTGCACAACTTGCTGTTCGGAGCGGAACGGTAAAATTCACAACAGCTGTTTGATCCTTGAATCGGCCAATCAATGGCCTGGTTCAATTAGAATTAGCTGGTGGTCCGACCTGAGACTGGGACTTGTTTATCAGCTGGTGGTCCGACCTGAGACTCGGGACTTTGAATACTACTAAGTACTACTACTAAGCTAATTTGAATATTGAAAAAAATATGGAATGCAATTGTAATTGTTTTATAGAGGAAACTTGACCGCTCTAAGCTCTAACAAAGTAGATATAATGCTACTGTGTTCAGTAATCCGAACCTCCTTTAGAGTGTTGTGTCGTCGGGCTGTGGTCGGGGCTGTGGTCGGGTCCGTGGTCCTGGTCCTGGTGTGTTTATCGGATGTGTTGGTGAACTGACAGACGTGTGACTGTAGAGAACGACTGAGAGGAAACAGACAGTTAATAACTGTCGTTGGTTTAACGTGCAGCGTTTCTTCTCCTGCTGACGGCTCCAGGCTGTAGCAGCTGGACGACTGCTTTCCCAGGATGCTTTACTGCTCAGAGACCCAGAAGGGCTTTCTCTCTCTTGCTCTGTGTGTGTGTGTGTGTGTGTTCACTTGGGCATTTATCCAGATGGCACCAGTCATCTACTGTCCTTTGGTCTGAGTTATGCACACACACACACACACACACACATAAAGCGGTCGGCTCCATCCGTCACCGTCTTGGCAGTGACGACTCAACCAAACTCTAAAAATGTTCAGTCAGCCAGCGACCAGAGACGACACCCACCTGTTGTTGGAAAGAGGCCACGCCCCCTTAAATATGTCTAACCTTCAGCATTAATATAATTTATGTGAGTTATATAAAAATTAATCACCGGGCGGTTGTCGTGAGCGGGGACATTTTTCCGTTTCTTTACGTAAACATGTTTATTTTCTGCTGTAACGTTGGTCACGTTAGCACGGAGGTGTATGGGGATCCACTGCCTTCTGGAGCCTCAAGTGGCCATTTGAGGAACTGCAGCTGAGTCACACAACATTGTAATTTGTGTCAGACAAAGGTTATGCTTGAGTTATTAAATTTATTATTTAATATTTCCTTTTTTTTTTCTTTTTTTTTATTTGGGAAAAAACAACAATCAAAAACAGAATACTTTAATCAAATCAAAATATAATCAATTTAAATCCTGCGGGCAATAATTCCAACTACAGGATGCCTTGGAGACAACAACCCCCCCCCCCCCCCCCCCCCTCCATCTTCACTTCCAGAAGCTCAAATATACATTCATGTACGCCCTTCCACCTGTTCAGACTCACAACACTTTACTAAGACCCGCCTACCCACATGGACCCTCTCTACATACAGAGAACTACTCCTATTATAAGTCTAGATCATTAAGTATTTCAACTCATTCATGTGATCACCTTCCACTCTGTTTGCAGTTGCGTTGCACGAAAGGTTTTGCTTTGTGATTCTGTTGCTGCTATGAGACTTGTATTCACAGCTTTGTCGTATTTGAACCGTCTTGTTGATTCTTCGTTAACTTCAGCAAACACGTTTACATGCAGATTTCATTTCATAGATTCAAATTCACACTTTTACGTGTTTGCATGGTGTTCATCGGACATAAGCAGACTTCTTGTTCAGCTGAAACTCAGCACCCCCCCCCCCCCCCGGTCTCCCTCTGTTCGCTCCATTTAACTGAAGCCACCAGCTACATGAATACCCATGAACAGCCAGGAGCTCTGCCAACAGCTCCATTACAATATCCTCCCCTCCTCTCCATCTCTCCCTCCCCCCTCGGTTTTCTCTCCATATCTTCCCCCTTTTGCTCTCACTCTTCCTCCCTCACTTTTCTCACTACATGGCCTAAAGTATGTGGTCACTCAACATTCAACCCCCCCCCCCCCCCACTGTTCCCAGATCATTTACCTTGTGTTTTGTTCCCACGTTGGCATCATATAAACTGAAGAGGACGTCGTCATGGCAATGTGGCGATGTCCTCTTCAGTCCGTTAGTTTGTGGACTACGGTTCTGAAGACCCCCCTTGCTGAAAATAACAGTTTAAGGCCCCTCAGCCTTGGCTTCACTTCTCAGAACCGGAGGTTGCCTCCTGGTTTCATTGCTGTTT